>NC_140087.1:74991046-75591046 GCF_964237585.1 Gallinula chloropus | reverse complement strand
GATTTTCTAAAAATGTTTATAAAGACTACCTATCAAATTACCCTCTGTATAAATCAAGAATTTTTAAAAGCGTTGGGGAAAACTGTAAAGCCTCCCATATAAAAGGGACCCTAAAGTAGAAAAGCTTGTTTTTTTAAAGGGTAGGGTTTTTTTCTGAGGGTAATCAGAAGGAACGATACATGAGATTTTTTTTTCCAGAGGTACCAGCTGGCAAAGTTCTCTGTGCAGCTGGCTGGTCTGAAATTGCTTAACTGGGATTTTAATGATAAATAAAAGATTGCTCAAAATCATATTCTTGTGCCTGTTGCTTGGGAGATTGTGAAGTCTAAACATGAGATTTATCAGACATTTTTGAATTACATCATTCTTCCTGTATAAATCTAGGCTTCTAACTTTCATAATATTGTTTCTTTTTAGGATACCACTTTACAAATATATTTTGTGCATTTATTACACTTTTGGGTTTGTCTCTAATTTGGAAACAAAGGATATATTTCTTTATTGTTGATGCCTATAGTGATTTGCATCCATTCACCTACATTGTCTCCAGAAATGGGCTCTCTTCTTATGCCCTTTTTCTTATATGGATAATCATAGAAACTGAGCTCTTTTGTTATGTCTCTTTGATAAATGAATGGAGTAGAGGGCCTTAAGGATGGGAGAGAAATTTACTTTTAAAAATGTCAAACCTATAACTTTCCTTGAATAGTGTAAGAAGCTGATCTGAGTTTGTAATGAAACTTTTCTTGTACAATATAATTGTAATGGTTTACCATGTAGTACAATCTAATCAGCTCAGATAGAGGAGATGTAGATCCTCTTTGCGTTTTGGTGTGACTTAGTTCAAGTACCTCCCATTTGTGGTTTAGATTTTAAAGATTAAATATCGATGCTAACTTGTATAGCGTTGTTTAGTTAAGATCAGGAGCAGATGTTTGGAATGGTTCTTATTGTTTGATCATTAGTAGTAGGAGTTGGTTGACCAAAACAAAAGTCTTGATAGTTATTGTTCAGAATGTTAAACCACAATTCGGAAGGTTCTAAAGTGGAACAGAGCAATAGCTTATCTCATGGCTAATGGGCACAGAAATTTAAAGCTATAGTTAGTTATTGAACTTGCTATGTAAATTGTTCTTCCTATATAGCGTATTTAAGAAATATCAGTTTACAAGTGGTGAATTCTGAGGTACATGAGCTTACTGAAATGTTATCATTTCCTTAAATTGCTAGGCTAGACTGTCATGCTCATGAAAATCTTACCTCCTTTCTGAAAGGAATTTCTCACAGATCAATGGTTCTCTGTACTGATATTTGTACGTTTTCCATATGAACATCTTGGCAGAATGAGAGAAGAAACATTTGTCCAGTGTGAGGAAAATAAGGAATTACTTGGAAGGTACAGGAAGACTCAGTCTTACAGAAAGAGCACCAGAGGATTTGAGTTGAGAATAGAATTGCAAAATATATGTTGTTTGTTTCAGTAGTCAGTGTTATGGGCGAGTAGATTATCTCAGCAAATGCAAATTTCCAGAAATACAAAAAAAGAGAAGAAAAATCCTCAGGTTTCAGTCTATTTCTGGGAAAGGTTTTCTGCAAGAGTAGTTGCCCTAGGGATTATTTTAAGCTAATAATGGCTCAAATTCCTTCCAAAAGGGGAAGATTTGTAGCATTGAATATGTATTCAATATTTGTTCCTGTGGTTTCATACATTGCTTATTTCATCCAAATACAAATATTGAACAACTAGCCCTTCTGGTTTTAATGTTTACTTTGAATGAAAGTTTGAGAGATTTGCAAACATTAAGACAACATGTTTTTTAGAAATTTATGAAGTTTTGATTTCTCCATTAAAAAGAGGAGGAAGAAGGGCCAAAGCTGTCAGGGATTGCATAATTTGTTTAGTGTGGAACCTTCATATAAGGTAACTTTTCCTAGGTAATAACTAATAACAATGATACAAAGCTCACCTGAAAATAGAACACATTGTTATTTCAATGCAGAGTGCTAGATTTTCTTCGTTCTTCATCTTTAAGAAAAAAATACAGTTCTTTATGAGAATTTGACTAGCTGCTTTAGCAAAATTTCACCCAGACACATGAAAGCTTGCCAATAACACAACTAATATGAATAATTTCCTTTGATAGAAAGTGTTAGACAGTCCTAATATTAGCCATTTCATTCATGCTCTCTTCACTGATGTAGGAGACTGACTACAGCTTTTAAGGGGTTTGGAACCCCATTTTCCTTTTGTCCTTTTCACCAACCTCACAATAACTACTTGGTATATGTGGAAGCTAAAAGAGGAATTTAATTGTGCTTAATTGCTCTTTAGAGACAAAGGTACCTGAAGTGAACCAGGTATGTCTTAAATATTCTCAAATCTCAGGACTACTGGCTCAGCAAAGCCCATGCTAACTGACTGAAAGATAAGGCAGCAGTGAGAAACCAAGGCCACCGTCCCATGAACTCAAACCTTCCCTTTTTTGAGCATAGACTCATGGAGGGACACTTCACACTGAACACCTCTGTTGGCAGGACCAATGGTGGATCAAGGATTGGTGATGTCTCTCTTTTTTTCTCAAAGGTGTTAAGCAATGGAAAACCTACCTTGCTTCTTCATAAAGTTGCATAGCTCAAATGTTTCTAAGTGTGAGGGTGCCAACATTAATAGTACATTTGTTCTGTGTGTTTCTATTAAAATTAACATTTGTGTAGGAACCTAAGTGTTGTCTCAATTCCAACAAAGGGAATCAGTGAATCTGAGTCATCTGTCCCTTCTTTTGGACCAGGACATGACAACTGAATTCAGTCATACATTTTATCAGTTAATGTTATCCCTGTCCTTTCTGAATAAATTTCTCATTGATTAATATATATATTAGTGTTCCCACACATTCACACTAGTCTTGTACCTAGTATATGCAATTTTTTAAACTACAGTGTCTATCAAATTCCTGTTGTCAACAAACAGCAGTGTATTTAAAGTATTCATCAATGATGCTTTTAGTTATAAATTATTAAATAGAATGGTAATAAATGTTGTATGGTAGAACATGTCATTAAATGTCTGACTATAATCTGCAACTACTTTTGCATGAATCGAAGTGCAGAAGATCCTATTAGTAGCTCTTGAACATAGAAAGAAAGTGTCCATTAAAATCAGAAAGATGCTATTCTGACTTTGGCTGCCCTCATAAAACAATGATTATAAGACAACTAACAGCTCTATAAATGAAAAAAAAAATAGTCAAAAGTGCGTATGGAACACGTGATCAGGAAACTGTTCTTCATTATAGAGTACAAGGCCGAATGCCAAAGAAGGGTGCACTGTTAACAGTGCCAGTATAAAGAAGTTTAAAATAAAGAGAAGCAAACAAGGTGATTTTATTTCAGTGGCAGAAAAAAGGGGATTGGTAGACAACATACTCAAATAAATTGTGGTTTTGGGCCTTGTTCTTATTGGATGTAAACTCCACATTGCTCTCTCTGGAAATCTTTCTGCTAGTCCAAAATGAAGTACATCTTTACATGGTTTCACACTTAAAACATCTCAATTTTTAAAATAAGTTTCAGGTGCAGGATGATAATTATTTCATTATGATTCTGAAACTTTTTGTCCAGTTGAACTTATATTCCCTAGCTTAAAAGAGATAAAGTGTTCATTTTAGTATTTGTGTTGATTGGAAAACATAATGACTTGTGAATTGTTTTATACTAAGCCACATTTAGTTTTGCTATTAAATGAAAACATAAAATACTAACATTAATTAGAAAAAAAAAATTCTGTAAATGCTAGTATTAATACACACTCCTGCAAAATAAGGCAAAATATCTTCAGCTGATGCACACAGACTGTTCTCTGATGGCTTGTCTTTATTTTGTCCAAGCTTTGAGATAGGTTCACTTTCATCTGCTATGCCACTGTCTATCTAGCCATGTGATGTTAAATAGTATATTACCAGGAGGGAAATTTCTGCCAACTTCTTCATAATTTTTTAATCTTTGTAAAGTACAAAGGTCAACAGGCAATTTTAGAAATATTATTTAGTTGAGAATGACACCAAGCTGAATGGTGCAGTAGATTTGCTTGAGGGAAGGGGAGCCATCCAAAGGGATCTTGACAAGTTTGAGCATTGGGCCGATGTGAACCTCAAGAAATTTAGCAAGGCAATGTGCACGGTCCCTGGTGATGGATGGATTTAGAGCAGTCCTGTAGAGAAGAACTTGGGGATAATGGTGGAAGAAAAATTGAATGTAATCTGGTAATGTGTGCTTGCAGCCCAGAAAACCAAATGTATTCTGGCCAGCATAAGAAGAAGCATGGCTAGCAGTTTGAGGGAGGAAATTCTCCCCTTCTGTCTGCTTTAGTGAGACTTCACCTGAAGTATTGTGTTCAGTTCTGGGGTCATCAGCATAAGAAAGGCATGAGCCTGTTTTGTGGCTCCACAGGTTGGCCACAAAAAGGATCAGAGATATGAAAAATTTCTTCTGTGAGGACAGACTGAGAGGTGGGGTTTTTCAGCCTGGAAAAGAGAAGACTCTGGGAACATCTTGTTACAGCCTCTCAGTATGTAAAGGTGGCATTTAAGAAAGATTGAGAGACTTTTTTACCAGGGCATGTAGTGTTAGGTCATGGGCCACACTTTTACATGGGGAGAGGGTATATTTAGATTGGATTTTTTCATGGCAATGGTGGTGAGACCCTGGTGCAGGTTGCATACAGTAAAGTAGTGGATGTACTGGAGATGTTCAAGGTAAGGTTTTTAAGCAGCATAATCTGTGGAAAGATATCCCAGGACATGGCAGAGGGGTTGGACTAGATATCCAGATCCCTTCTATTCCAACCAATTTATTTGGGGTTTTGTTGGTTATTTTTTTTTGTCTGGGCAGTCGAAAGAGTAATATACTTGCTATATAGTCTATATAGGTTTCTAAAAACCCCATTAAAATATGTTACAGACCTCATTTTATTACACATGGATTTTTTTAGTCTGAGACACCTAGGGAATCAAAGCAAGTACTGGAAATAATAATTGCCAGATTTCAATTCACTTGCCCGTGTTCCAGTCATGGCCTGAAAATAGGTTGCTTTCAAGAAAGTTGTATGTTATTAAAACCCTAAAAATATTATTAGAGACACAAAATAGATGTGTGAATGCAAGACTATCATTCTGGATAGCTCTCATTTTGATTAGCCTTTGCATTTGAACCTGGAATACCACTTCAAAGTCACACTCTGTAAGTGGTATGCTCTTTTGATGCATCTGTTTTGAAAGATGGACACTTCCAATTAGAAACATTTTCCAGAAAACTCTTAATCATCTTTAGGTTTAGCGTTTGTTTTTTTTTTCTTCTATATATTTCACTTTTTTGGCCTGCACATTCTGACCAAGATTATAAATAGATTTAAACATTACTACAGATGTTGAAATTGAGAGATTGATTTTGGTTTTGAACTACTTGTCTGTTTCCCATCGCTCCTTTACAAATAAGCTGAAGGAACATGGCATGTTTATGATACAAAAAGCATTCATATACAGAAAAAAGGCTGTCTTTGAAGTTACTGTGAAAAATGACTGTCATGATATATGATTTTGTTTTTACTTAATTAAAAGTTCAAGCTGCTTACTTGAGCATTTGTAAAGTTTAAAGATAAGATGAAGAAAGTATCTCCTTTTGTATAAAGTCTGAACAAGATGAGTGGGCCCTAGTACTTTGTGACACTCTTATATTGTATCTCATCATAAAACTGCTTACTGCTGATCCAGCTAGTGCATCAGGTTCTAAAGCTCTACAAAGCAGTGCTAGTCACAACCCTTAACTCTATGCTGTGAGCATAGAAAGTAACATATCTTAATCTCACTGGTTGTTAGACTGTCTGGAGGTGTGTGGGTGTGCTTTAGCTAAACTTTGGAGTTGATGTAAGTTACCTGCCTTAAGCAAGAATTGCTGGAGGCTGTGGAAAAAACATGTGCTGCTACAGAATGGACACACTGTGATTTCCACCCACACCCCCCACATCTCCCACGTCCCATCCCCTCCACCCCTGGAATCCTTTTCTTTTGAATGGTTGGAAGAGTGTTGGAAGAGACCTTAAAGATCATTTAGTTCCAACCCTATAATCCTTGTGGAATGATTGTAAAGAGACTGGGAGGGCAGTAAGTACAACTGAAACAAGTCTGAGCAGCAGACAGAAAATGTCACACTTCAATGAAGATGGAACATTTGCACTAAAAACGGTCTTTTGAAATAAGGCACAGTCATATTTGTTGTGAAAAAAATTGATGAGAGAAAAATCTTTTTACAAAGAAGAAAGTTGTTTTACTTTCTGGAGGAGTGGTTTGGAGATTTTACTCAATAGCATTATAAATTAACCTGAGGCCTACAATGAAGCTGAGTTTTCGTATACACAATTAAGAATGGCCCAGGTAATATATATGCAACGTCTCTAACTATATATTATAGTAGCAGTGTAGTGCAGTAAGGTGTGTTTTTTAATCTTATCACTGCAATACTATATTGTATCTGTAATAGAAGAGCAGAGCATCTAATTTTCCATCTTTCTTGTGTTTACCTAAGACCACAGAAGACTTAAGCTACTTCTTATTTTATTAGGCAAGTACCATCACCAAATGTCATAGAATAATGTATGCGATTCTCCGACAGGTGAATTGTTCCTTTTCCTTCCACACCACATTTTGTGAGGTTTTGTTTGCCCTGTTTCATCCTTAGTAATCTGAATGCTAAATTGCACTGCTAATTTAGTCTTAACCCTATTTCATGAGTCTGCCAAGTATATCTATCCTTTTCCTGTTGACAGCTTATTTTAAGTAGCACTTGAGTAATTTATCTCTGTGAATAATTGCTAATCAAAGTTTTCACATGTTTCATAGGCTAATGAACTAGCAAAAGAAAGTTTGGATTTTTTTTTTCTTTCTTTGTGTTTCTCTTGCCTCCAAATAGCAGTGGAAACCAACAGGCATTTCAGTTCAATGATATCAAAATGTTTGAATAATTATCTCAAAGATTCATACATATATATTAGTAGATATTTACACACTAATTCTTCCAGACTTCAGTCTAGTCTTTTCGGCCTTTCACAAAATGCATATAGATAGGAGTCAATTTAGAAACTTGTATCAAAATAATATAATACGAATGTATGGTTTGGTGTTTCATTGTCATAAATCTGTAAGTGGAACCTGAAATATATTTGCTAAGAAATTCCAGCACTGCATTTTGCCATTTACAGGTATTACCTAAATTGGATGTTACTCACTACACCTACAACTATTTGCTGCAGGAAGATTAATGGAAGGAAGCAGACTAGGTTTTTTGGTTTGGTGGGTTTTTTGTTTGGTTTTTGGTTGGTTAGTTGGTTTGTTGTGGGGTTTTTTTTTTTTGGTTTGGTTTGTTTTTTTTTAGTTTGTCTTCCACTTTATAATCAACAGTAATTTACATATGAGGCTATATTCATAAACAGTGACATATAATCTGTGTGTAATAATTAAAGTAGATACTGGGACAAAGGCTTTATGCACCAATGGTAAGAGAATAAGTATTGTTCAGAGCAAGTTGCCTGTTCTGTTTTGGAGGACCAGCTACACAGAATCGCAGAATGGCAGGTTGAAAGGGACCTCTGGAGGTCATCTAGTCCAACCCACTGCTAAAGCAGGTCGTACAGATGGGTTTTGAATATCTCCAGAGAAGGAGACTCCACAACCTCTCTGGTCAGCCTATTCCAGTGTTTTGTCACCCTCAGAGTAAAGTTGTTTTTTCTTGTTTTGAGACAGATATTCTTGTGTTCCACTTTGTGCCCATTGCCCCTTGTCCTGTCACTGGGCTCAACTGAGAGTCTGGCCACATCCTATTTACACCAGCCCTTTAGATCATTATAAGTACAGATGACATCCCCTCTCAGTCTTCTCCAGGCTAAACAGACTCAGCTTTCTGAGCCTTTCCTCATATGAGAAGTGCTCCAGTCCCCTAACAATCTTTGTGATGGACAGACGTGGCATCCACTAAAAATTCATGTACTAAGTTGTATGCCACAAGCAGAAAACTTGATACCAACACTGAATATTTGGGTTCCATCTTGACCTTTCTTGTACTTTTCACATACACTTCTCTCTATTGCAAAATTCTACAGTGAATATACATGTTGCCAATTAGCTAAAAAAGTGTTTGACAGTCTCCTTATGTGAGAAATGTAGTGGTATCTTAAGATTGAGGTAAAAGTCAACCATTATTTCCCGTGGCTGCCTTTAATGAATCTAACAAATAAAGGATTTTATAAAACAACTTGGAACTTTTGTGTGAAAACACAATTGAAACACAGTTATATAACAATATGTGGGAAAATAAATAAAAATTGGATTTCATGCAAACCTCTTCAGTCTTTGACTTCTGACTCAAAAAAAAAAAATCAGATGTCATGCCACACATGACATGACTTCCCAAATAGTCACCTTCCTTTTGAAGTTTGGAAGTATTTTGCTTTCCATTTAGTTCATTACTGTATAAAAGAACAAGAGTGTGCTAATTAGTCAATCAGAGGAATGATAATGTCAATACCTATGCACAGCAATGCTAACTTATTTTTCAGACAATAATCTAGTGTGGTCATATTTGAAGCAATCTAAATAGAAATAGACTGTTGAACTATCCCAAGCCAACATTTCACAACATACCATACAGCTGGATGGACCAGACCAACACTTTGAACAATAATTCATCTTACAGCAGTTCTTGTCTGACAGCATACCATTAGAAAAAGTGTAAATCATGTAAAATGCAAAAGGAAAGAGACACCATGTGTATGACCTTGATCTTGCAAAGACATGTGTTGCTATTTAAATTTATAATATTCTGTGAGCAGTTCCACTGAGATCACTAGTGCTACTTCCTTAGAAAAAAATTAGATGAGTTAGGCAGGCTTGTACATTGTAGTCACTCTTATCACAGTTAAAACTAATTTTCTGAATGAGTCTCTGCAATGTGAAGGTCTTGAACTGCACCTCCCTTCAGACAGGAACCTTTCTTTACGGTCTATATACCTCACCTAGCAAAGAAAGCTTAAAATGTTGATTGAGACTTTAATGCTAGAAATGAATAATGCTATTAAGTTATAGATGGCTATAGAAGGACAATTTTATTTTCAAATAGCTTGCAGTGTTTCAGAACTTTTTCCCGTGCTGCACTTTCTGCAGAACTACGTCAGTAAAGAATATATTATTGGTAGGAGATGAATAAATCCAAGGTTCAGATTCCTCTGTGTGAGATTTTAAACCAAGTTTTAGTCCCCTAGAAGAGGGGAATTGGATTTTATTATTTTTTTCCACACTATAAACCTAAATCCAACATTATGCCTATAGAATAAAGGGTCAAGGATATATATTAAGGCAAGTTACATCTGCAGAAATTAAAATACTGCATTGTCAAAATAAAAAGATAAAACTTTAGTGACTTTTAAAGTTTGATATTAAAAATATTTTGTGTAGGATTTTCAATAGTATGGTGCTAATGGCTTTAATGCCTTCTTTCCAATACTCATGAATAGTGGACATAAAACCACTTTTTAAAATTTCTACTTTTCTTGAAAAGCTCACAGAGCTTACAAATAGTTGAACATACATACAAGATTTCAAAAAAGTAAGATACCAGATAAAGTGAATGGTGCTTATCTTTGTGTCATAGACAAAGTTTAATAGTCCAGGATATCTATGAAAATGTTAAATATTGAGAATGCCCTGTGAAATCTGTGTATAAGCTCTCTTGTCATTCCCACTGGAAACTACATTTGAGCACTACTCAGTTAGTAGGGGGTTTGTAATCTGTGCATTCTATTGATGTTGCATCTTTCCATATTTTTAGTTGGAATGTTAGGTGACACTACATCAAATGCAGAAGTTTATATATATATAAATATATATATTCTTTAAAAAATAACTTTCTCCAGACATCGGAGGATGAAATCTGAGTTATTTTACTGTAGACATTTGCTTTTGAACATTTATCAGTCTATAGTGATTAATTGCATTCTCATTTGTTTGTTGTGAACGTTGTCATAATATTAACGCACATTCAGTGTTTTGGATTTCAAGAGATTCTCAAGAATTATTTTTAAAACATCCTAACATTAGCTATCCTCAGCTACACTTTTATGACTGTTAGAGGTATTCTTCATTTGCTTTCTTAATGTTTATCTATATAATAAATTTCAAGCCTATCTTCAATTGAAAGTACATTATGAGTTTGTAGAGCAAGTATCACACCTACATCAAAATTCAGAAAGCATTGCTCAACATTTGTTTCTCTTGTGTTATTATTGACACTTTTATTATTCTTACTGTGCTGCAAGCTTACATTGTTACCATATTTATGCTATACTTAAATCCCTTATTGTCCAAATCTCGAGAGAGACACGGCTTTTTTTCCTGGGCACCTTACATTTCTTAATTTGTACACTTCATTGCTCATAGTTTATACCACTTAGTACATTTTTACCATTAGCTCAGTGTCTGTTAATTTTCCATTTCCAGGTGCTGTTTTCTGACGTCTGGACAACGATGCTGCTATTGCTGTCTATGGAATTATGACTCACTAGTTATATCAGAAACTTCTTTCTAAGAACTGACTACAAAAGGTAAAGCCCCTATCCAACACAACAGGTGGTTTTTTTCACAATGAGGTGAAAAATAAAACCAAACAAAGAAAACCTAGATAAATTAATTCATTACTAATTCAGTACTAGCACAGAAAAATATTATCTTGAATCCTTGAGTAGTGACATGCAATTAGATATATGAATTGTGTTGGATATAATTTATCCAGTGAATTTTGGCATATTGCATTGAATAAAATATTAACAAGTCAAGTTTGTTATTTATAAATTAGCTGAATCAATGAGTAAAATATTTATACAAAATTATTCTACCATCAGGCTTTCCTCATAAACAGCTGAATAAATTATATATGAATATATATTTTACATCTTTTCAATACTACTTACTGAAATTCTGCCTGTATTACTGAGTAATGCAACATTAGCATAAATTCATATATTGGTATTTATATTTGCAAAGTGCTTTGAATTTCCATAAACATGTTAAGTTAAGGCAGGGAGTGCTCTCTGTGTTCTGTAATACATATTGATATGAAGAGTTAGTAACTTGTATCCTACATAAGGGTCGAAATTTTCAAAATGTGGAAGAAAAAAAGCAATAGATCCTCCAAGATAATTACATGCGTAGGAACACGCCCCCCAGATGATATGGAAGCAGTAACTTTGGTCATTATTTTTAGCCAGAAGTTCTAATTTCTATTGAAAGCTTTGTCAAAAATGACCCAATCACATGAAAATTTAAATTTTGTAACTAATAATTTTTTGCAGATTTTTGTTGAAGTAATTTTTACTTTAGGTTACAGGGGTTTATAAATAACAGGAGTCAGCTTTGTTTGTCAGCATTTTGGTAGGTGTGCAAGACTGCAGAGCAGAAAAGATTTTGGAGTAAAAACTAATGTATTGCAAGGATGAAGAATATGCTTAAGGTTTTTCTCCGCCTTACTACATACTAGTCTAGCAGATATAATTACAGCTTTATGTCTACAGCAAAATGGCACATTTCCATATTATCACTACACATACATTTGCTTTTTTGTGTGACTACACAAGATAATTTAGACAATTCTTAGATCAAAATGTTGGCGACTTATTCATTCAGAAAAAATTGTCCTAAAAACAAAGGTCCAGATTTTTACAGATCAAAGTGTACTGACTCATATAAACCCCTTTTAAGCCATGCCACAGATGATTAATACTAAACTTGTCCTACCCACAGGCACTTACCAAATGTCAGCCAATCGCAGGCATCCATATCATGAACATGTCTATGCCCACTGCCCACACTCAGTGAATGATAAAGACACCCACAGCCTTGTTTGGATTCATGCCTCTTAAGATCTCATATGCGATTAGAATGGATAGACTCCACAAACATGACTTGGAAGGTGCTACGGAAATTCTCCAGGATGCTGTTGACGTGCAGGGGAAATTACCTTGCAATTCCTGGGAACGGCAGATCTAAAAATATATTCAAGCAGGGAAAAATGTGATCTCTTTTAAAAGAAATTGTGCAAACTAACGTTTTATTTCTGCAATGCTATACATAGGGATCTTCAGAAATCTTGACTACCGATACAAAAGGTTTTCATTTATTACATACTTCATGGTGGAGTCCTTGAGCTGCAGGCTGGAGTCTGCAGCCCAATATCTGGGTGGGTCCAATTTTCCAGTTTTGCTGACAAACTGAAAGACCAGTTATTTGCAGACCCCTACAGGGACACAAATACACGTCGAGTTTAACTTTTATTACTGTTTTGGAAAAAGACTACTTTGCTGCAAGCAAGCACACCTTTTTCTCTTAAAAGTACATTTTTAAGTCATGAAACACAAGCCCCGTAATCTTTACAGTTTCAGTAAAGCTCTGAATTTTGCCAGGGAGTGTCTGACTCAGTGGATGAGTAAGTAGCTGGTTTTTACCAATCCAGTGAAACATTGTATATGTCAGTAGACTCCTATTACTCTAACTGATATTTAAGCAGGGTTATCTGAAAGGTGCATGGATCTCAGTACAATTCTTAGCATGAAGACACTTGAAACAGACTTTCTATAGAGGCAAAGAGGAAGACTAAGCATGGAAAACACAGTTTTCAGGAAGGAAAATAAAAGATAGATACTTGTGGCATTCAATGGATAGAAAATGTAAATGTTTCTGTCCATATCTGTTATGTGTCTTATCTGAAGCCCATTAAATTAACAGAAAAGATCCAATTCAATCTGCATCCAGTCCTGAATCAGCAGATTGCAACTAGCAGTCTTAATTTGTTCAGTTTCATAAAAGTAATTTCAGGAAAACTAAACCTTCTTGTATTCTGAAGCACACTGCATCTAGCAGTTAAAGAGTTTTTATTTTAATGCTACTTCAGGCAGTTTTAATCGTAAAGTTCTTAAAGAAACATCACCTGTCATTTACTACTATAGACTACACATTACATCCTTTATGTAAATGTTTTCTGTAAGCTGTCCAAGATGTTCCGAATATTCATTTGTATAGAACTTGCAGATTTTCATTCTTAACTAAGTGGCAAACCGCAGTATTTATTTCTTTACAGTCTTCTTTTACAACCTCTAGCTGTAGTAGGCTTTAAAATTTCCCCCCATCTTACTGACAGGATCATTAGCACCTTGAAGGTGCAGTTTTCTGTTGGATTTATGTAAAGCTGCACTGTGCTTGGGAAGCTCCTAAAAAGTGTGCCCTAGCACTTCCAGATATGCACAATTTCTGGTATATGGTCTGTAGTATACACTACCTGCTTTGTGGTACTAAAGGGCTTCAAAAGACAATTCTTGGAAGGGTAAGAATTAAAACTGCAACTCTTCCTCATTCCTAAACAGAGTATAAAGTAATTGCTGCATTCTCTGAGTACAGGTGCTATAAACTTAGGCCTCTGGTCATATCTGAAACAACACAGGATACTCAACCTTATTTATTGTTTTCTCAATGCCATGGTAGCCGATGGCTTCTGATAATAGTGAAAAATATTATTAGCACACCTTCTCAGACATAAGAATTCAGATAACAGATTTCAGCAGAGTGTGCCTGTTTTTGGAATAAGAATGTGAACTGGGATCTACCTGCTAAAATATCCTGTGGCATGTGGTCGTCATTTGTAATTATTTGAAGGAGAAATTTTGAAAGCTTTAGTGTAAGTGGAAAGACTGACTTGATGGTGAACAAATATATCCACAAAACACTTTCATCTAACAAAATATGTTGTTGCCATGTAAGCCAGCAATACAGTGCTGTTGTTGCTAGTATCAGACTACAAACTTTGTACTGAGTTTGCAAGGCCTTGGGGGTGAGGCCTCTCAGATTTGCTCTGCCTGAAATTCTATTCATATCTAATTTGAATGGATATGATGTTAAACCAGCTTCCTCTTGTTCTCTTAAGTGTAAACACTAAGCTGGGAGGAAGTGTCAATCTGCTTGAGGGTAGGGAGGCTCTTCAAAGGGATCTAAACAGGTTAGATCAATTGGCTGAGATCAACATGTTTAATAAGGCCAAGTGCAGAGTACTGCTCTCGGGACAAAACAACCCTGTGCAGTGCTATGGGCTTGGGGAAAAGTGGCTGGAGAGCTCACTGTCAGAGAAGCTGAAGGTGTTGGTTGACTGCCAACTGAACATGAGCCAACAGTGTGCCCAGGTGGCCAAGAAGACCAATGGCATCCTGGCTTGTATCAGAAACAGTGTGGCAAGCGGGCCCAGGGAAGTGATTGTGCCCTTGTACAGAGCATTGGTGAGGCTGCACCTCAGATACTGTTTTCAGTTTTGAGCCTTTCACTACAAGAAAAACACTGAGGTCTTGGAGTGTGTTCAGAGAAGGGTAACCAAGCTGGTGAGAGAACAAATTTGTTGGAGAACAAATTTACATGGAGCAGCTGAGGGAACTAGGACTGTTTAGTTTGGAAAAGAGGAGGCTGAGGAGACCTTATCACCTCCTACAATTACCTGAAAGGAGGTTGTAGAGAGGTGGTGGGTGTTGGTCTCTTCACCCAAACACAGGTTATAGGATGAAGGCAAATGGCCTCAAGCTGCACCAGGGCAGGTTTAGATTACACATTGGGAGAAAGTTCTTCATTGAAAGTGTTATTGGGCACTGGAACAGGCTGCCCAGGGAGGGGCTTGAGCCATTGACCTTGGATATATTTAAAAGACAGCTAGATGAGGTGCTTTGGGATATGGTTTAGTTGAGGACAGTTACTCTTGGGCTCGATGATCAAAAAGGTCTTTTCCAATGTGGTGAATGTATGATTCTAGATGGAGCTGACTGATGTTGGTTTTGAATATAGATTTTGGAATATCTGGCAGATCTCTACAGCCTACTGTGTTATGATAGTCATCTATATCACGTTCATAATATAAATTTAAGTAATTTTGATCCAATTGTTAGATAACGCAGGTAGTTATCATTGCTTAAATATGGAAAAATAACTTTTTTCCCCTGACATGGGAGATGCAAGCTATTACATGAGATCTTATATTGCAGCTGTCATGCAGCAGAACTTGAAGATTTGAATTAATTCATTTATATGTGCACATAATGATATTAAAAGTGATTTCTATTGGAAAAATGTTTAAATTCTCAGATTTTGTTTGCAAATTTTTGTACTTGCCCCAAGTAAACTTTCCGGGCACTTAGAATGTCTGAAAATCAGAACCATCAGAGATGGAATGTACATTTTTGAGTGTAAACTATTTAGACCGAACGCTTGTTGGTCCTAGCATTGCTATTGATTTCAATGATTTATGGAATCTTTGTTCTGATAAACAGCAATTTTATATCTAGTGTACCGCTGCAGTGGACACCAGGTTTCACTTTTTTTCCTAGTGCTGCACTGAAAATGCCAATAAAATATTGATTATGGAACTATCTTTTAAAATTCAAATATATGTTAGAAGACTGTCTTATGTTCATATCACTCCTGGTGGTCATACATTAATGTTCAATTATTAATACTTTATCTTGTAGTAGCTGTCAAAACATTTGCATAAATAAATTCTTTAAGAACTGAGGTAATCAATATAGTGTTGAAGGAATCTGCATGCTTTCTAACAGTCCTCTGATACTACGTTCAGTAGGCTGTGGTTAGTTGTTCCTTTTTTTAAGTAACAAAAAATTCTGCAGCTTTTCTTTTGTCAGTGATCTGCTCCCAGAAGAAAATGAAAGACTGCATTTCTGCAACATTTCATGTTTGATTCTTTCCTTAAACAGCTGTATGTATGATATAAACCCTCTCTTTGTACCTCCATTTTAACTCTAATTCCTATTTGAAAATGCCTTAATCATAGTCACTTCTTTACTAGCTTTATGCCCAAAAATACAGAAAAGAAGTATGAACAAAAAAAGTCTATTATTAGTGTATCCAGTTGTTTCTAGGTGTTGCAGGCTGATTCAAATAGAGACTTTTCATCGTGCCACTTTGCCAGTAGTTCACGGACACAGTGTACCTTCATTCTCAAGGTTTTTCTGAAACTAGTATGTCTATCCTTGACATAATCTTTGTGCTTAATTCTTCCTGCTGTCACAAAGATGTGTTGATGTGAATTTGCTGTGGTTATTCTTATTTGAGACTGGAAGGATTCAGCTATGTCTTGAGCAGTTTTATGCCACCTTGTCTCCTTTTAGACTGGAGGGGAATAATTATAGCTGTTAGAGATGGATTTTCAGAAGGCAGGCAGCTGAACAGAGACAGCAAATATTTAAAGCACTCAAAACTCATGCTTGATTACTATTGACTACAGTGTTTTAATGGGCTGTTTCCTGTGATGAAAGACAATTAACTGGTTGGTCCACACACAGAAAACTAAAGGGGATCAAATGAAAAAATACCAAAAAACTTGGAGAAATAGGCTTATAAAAATTAAAGTGATATAGCCATATATCACTTAATATAATTTTAATATAAAAATTAAAGTGATATCATATTCTTGCTTTCCTTTCTTTACTACATACTCCTATTTCTAATACCTAGTCCCTTCATATTAGAAGGACATCTTACATGGAATTAGGCAAAAGCTGATTTTTTTTCCAGATTACTATTATTTGATGGATGTAAATAAATATATTTATTAATAACAACAGTAATAAATAGCTGGGGATGTTAAAAAGAAATAACAACTTAAAGTGTATAGTCTTTTCAAATGCTGGTAGTGATGTAAGTTTTAAGATCAGTCATGTGAAATTATTGTGTCTTTCCTTAAAGTCCCCCAGAAGTCATAAATCACAGTATTAAAGAAGGCATGACAATGTTAACTTTCCTTAATCCTTGCCAACCAGTTGACATATTTGTGGAACAATTTGTATGTAAATGCATAGTTTAAAAACCAGAAATTCATGCTAAGGTTACTGGAAGAGGTTTACCTTCACAATTAATTATAAATAAAAAAACATTAATGTAACGTTTATCACAGATGCAAGAGGTGAAAATGAAACAACCAGGAAAACCTTCATGTAAATTCTTTGCCAAAGCATATTTACCTCCAGTCTTATATTGGAAGATTTTTTTATCTTTAATAAAATTTCTTTAGGCACAAAATGTGAGTTTTTACACATTTTCTTCACAGAAAGGAAAAAATCCCAAACTTCTCCATCTTAAAACTATGTCCTTAATTTATGATGGAAGTAAGTAATGATTCATAAGAATAAACACCTATGCCTTAGTGCTACATATCTGAAAGACAAAGGCATTGAAAAACTATCAGTACTTTTTTGAGGGTTATTTATTATTATTACTTTTGAGGGCTATTTATTGCTATTAAAGACCTGGTGCTTATTGAGATATTGAGAGAGACTGGTTTTTTTTTTGGTTTTTTTTTTTGGTTAAACTCTGTTCCCAGTGGAGTTATGCTTTCTAAACAAAAATGTGTAGGAGCCATCCCACTGAGGAAGTGGGTATTAAAGAGAGGTGCCCTAAGAGATCTCAGGGAATGAAGATGTGAGCTATAGTGCAGAGTCGCAAAACAGAAACCCAGAAACTTAGAAACAAAAAATGAGGCTGTACCTACATTAGCTATACAGGTGGAGTTGTTTTGAAGCAGGACCCAGGTTTTTATGTTTGTCTTGAGTTGGTTTCACTGTGTAAACCAAAGTACCTGCTATCTAGATGCAGCCTAAAAGTGTATAGAGACCATCAAGAAGGCAGCAAGCTGGCCTCTTGGGGAAAATGAAGAAACTTCAGGTGGCCTGTGCAGGGCTTGCTGCCACATAGAGGCATTGAGTGAACTGTAACCAAGCCTGGAAGCAAGGAACTGGCTCTGCAAAGGAATAAATCGGTTTTTTTCTTATTATTTTTTCCAGTCACTTTGACTTTTCTCTATTTAAAAAGCATAATTTTGGTGAGTATCCTGTTAACGAATAGCATTTGTGATCTCAGGTGCCTCAGGTTTTCTTTGGGAAGCTCTCTTGAAACTCTAGATAGGTCTGCTTCAGAGTAACTACTGCCGTAGTACCTTTGTCTGTACCAGTCTTGTGAAAAAGGAACTTCTGTCCCTTTATGATGATTCTCTGATTTTCCTCTTAATGGATATTCATTTATCATTGAAGTCAAAGAGCAATTAATTATGTATTTGTAGAGTGCTCCTTGTGAAAGACCAGTCCTCTTCAGTAAGACCTTCATTTAGTCTGCCTCACCTCTGTGTCTGGGAAGATCATGGAACCAGATCCTCCTAGAAGACATGTTAAGGCACGTGGAGGACAGGGAGGTGATTTGTGACAGCCAGCATGGCTTTACTAGGGGCAAGTCCTGTCTGACTGATCTAGTGGCTTTCTACAATGGAGTAACTGCATCAGTCGACAAGGGAAGAGCTACAGATGTCATCTCACTGGATTTCTGAAAGACTTTTAACACGGTTCACCACAACATCCTTCTCTCTAAGTTTGAGAGATACAAAGTTGATGGGTGGACTGTTCAGTGCATAGGGTATTAGCTGGATGGTCACATCTAGAGGGTGATGGTCGATGGCTCGATATCCAGATTGGAGACTGTGACAAGTGGTGTTCCTCAAGGGTCCATGCTAGGACCAGTGCTGTTTAATATCTTTGTTAATTATATTGACAGTGGGGTTAAGTACAACCACAGCAAATTTGCTGATGACACCAAGATGGGTGGTGAGGTTAATATACCAGAGGGATGTGATTCCCCACCCAGAGGGGACTGAAGAGGCTGGAGAAGTGGACCCAGGTGAACCTCATGAGATTCAACAAAGCCAAGTGCAGGGTCCTGCAGATGGGTTGTGACAATCCCCATTGTCCATTCAGGTTAGGAGATGATGTGTCTGAAAGCAGCCCTGGGAAAAAGGACTTGGGAGTACTCATGGAGGAGAAGCTGCACATGCGACACCAATGTGCGTTTGCAGCCCAGAAGGACAACCGAATCTGGGGCTGCACCAAAAGAAGTGTGGCCAGCAGACTGAGAGGGGATTCTGCCCCTTTACTCTGCTCTGGTGAGACCTCATCTGGAATACTTTGGCCAACTTTGGAGCCCTCAACACAAGGAGAGCCACAAAACTGATCAAAGGGCTGGAGCACCTCTCCTGTGAAGACAGGCTGAGAAAGTTGGGGTTGTTCAGCTTGGAGGAGAGAATGCTCTTGGGGGACCTTATAGCTGCCTTCCAGTACCTGAAAGGTGCCTATAAGAAAGCTGGAGAACTGTTCACAAGGGCATGTAGCAATAGGACAAGGGGTAGTGGTTTTAAACTAGAAAAGGGGAGATTTACATTGGGTATTAAGAAAAAGTTCTTCAATATGATGGTGGTAGATCACTGGCACAGGTTGCCCAGAGAGGTAATTGCGGCCCCATCCCTGGATATATTCAAGGTCAGGCTTGATGGGGCTCTGAGCAACCTGAACTAGTGAAGATGTCCCTGCTTACTGCAGGGGAGTTGGCTAGATGACCTTTAAAGTTCCCTTCCAACCTAACATATTCTATGATTCTATGATTTTATTTTTGTGTAGGAAAACACTATTGAATATAATAAGGAATACAATGAATATAGTAAATTAATATATTGAATATAGTAAGTCTTGTTTAAGTATAACATTTAAAATATCTTATCATTTGTTGTTATTGTTGATATGAGTTTACACTTATCTGTTAATTATTTCTGGGTAGTGCACTTCCATCTGTATTCCTGCATGAAGGACTTCTATTTTAAACTACGTATTTATGAGCCTGCTTGGTGTTAAGATCAATTTAGAATGCACCTTTCCTTATATTGGCTAAAGACCGGTAAAGTTTGATTCTAAATATATATATTAAAATTTTAATTCTCAGATAATGCATTAGTATTCTGAAATAATTACAAATTCTTCTATTAACAGGCATCATTACTGATTCTTCTCTTATTGTTTAATAATGGGAAATATCTATTTCCTATCTTCAGCACTATTAACACTAGTACTGCTTTCTGTAGTTGTTTCCTGGTTATCTTCTTCCAACATATTAGACATACAACTCCTGACATCTCACTTCTGGTAAATTGTCTGAATTTCTGCAGAGTAGATAGAATAATTCATTACTAGAATAGTCCTAAAACCAACTTTTTTTTTTTTCCTTTTTTTTAATGGGAGGGAAAAAAATCTCCCTTTGGAATATAGATGCTGAAAAATTCAAATTTTTCTCATGCCAAGCCCCAAACTTTGAAGAAATGCTGCCTCCAGCTCCCAGCTTCCAACTCCTTTAGATTAATTCTCAGTATCTTTCAGTTTAAAATGCTATGGAAATTTAGATAAACTTTTCACATTCTGAAAGCTACACTGTAAGGTGTCAACATTTAAAAGTGAAAGTGTTACTTCCAGAGCTAAACTGTTAAGTGTTGAAAAGAGAAACAGTGACAGAAAAATCCCAAAATATCTGAAGATGGATCTTTTCAAGTTCATGAATGGTAGTATTGCAACAGAGGAGGACAGATACACATAATCCAGATGGTTCCTTTTGAAGAGTATTACTTTGGTATTTACTAATGATGTTGCAGTCAAAAGTTGGAGAAAAATTTCTTATTCTTTCTCCCTATGCTTCTTTCTCTTTAGAGCATTTTTTTACCAACTTGTCAACTGTTTGAACACATAAAACACCTTCACAAATTCAAACTGAAAGAAAAGTTTTAAAAGTATATTTAAAACTTTCCTCTTCTTTCTATTGTATATTTATAAAATAATTTTACAGGGTTTGGTTTCAAAAGTGGGAAACATTTGTATGTAGTCCATGTCCAGACATTTGGAATGAACAATTTTTAACTACCTTATCTGGCACAATAAAAAGGAAGTTTGTCTCTTACTTCATTAGCAAATTGTGGATCTAGAGAGGTCTTCAGTTTTGTTTTTCAGTAATTAAATTTTTACACACTTACGTTTGTGTTAAAAACTTCTTTGTTAGATTCAGCCAGATGGCAAATGACAATGAAGTGTTACCAATCCTCTCCTTTTCCCTCTTTTGTCTTCATTTTATTGCAGAATGTATGTTCATTTCAGTGTAAAATTGTACTATTTACATGCAAGTTCACTCAAGGGCTGTGCTTGTCCTGGTGTTGGATGTTTCTCCATATGGAGTAGAAGAAATGTGTTATATGAAAGCCCATTACCTTGGTGGTGAGGTTGAGCAGCAGCTATTTTCTGTGCAATTTTCCTATGATCAATGACTATGCACATGAGTCTTGGTGATTTTGTTTCAATCACATGTCCCTGTGTGGAGCCGGGTCACTTCTGTGCACTGGTCTACTGTCCTTGGAAGGTCAGAGATGAAAAGTTAAATTAGAATTTGAGGTTTCTATATTCAGATGCCTGGCTATTTAAAGAACTCTTTGGAGAATGAGTGCTATATGTAGGTATAGCTAGATCCTTAATGTCCTGAGGGAATGGATGGCAACGTTTATAGTTGCAAAATTGTTTGAAATAATCAGACTCTAAGTGTCCTCAAGGAGGTTTCGTGGGAGAATCTTAAATATAAGCCAGGCACAGGGAGAAACCTCATGACAGCTGGAGTTCTTTTAAAAATATAAATTAATTCACACTGGAGAAAATTAATTGTTATATATACACACTGAATTCTATGTTAAGTAACTCAGGAAAACAGTGTGACATTTAATGCAATGAAAACCTTTGTTTCTGTCTGTGGACAAAATGCTGGACTAAGAACTAAACCAATAGTTATTCTACAATTAAGAAAAAATCGAATCCTGTGTTGATCACTTGGTTTTAAAATCTGCTTTGGGTTTGGTTTTTTGGTTCTTTCCTTAGATCACACATTGCTGTACACTAGGGAAACAAACAGAGGGATCTCAAAGCCGGTGTTCATCTGCCAGTTCTGTTACTGATATTGCAGCATCATGGTGCATGTTTTGGAGTTTACCTGAACAAAGTGTCATGCAGACTCTTGAGGAAGATGAGGTTTGGGGCACGCACTGACCCAAGTGCACAGATACCTGCACTGCAATTGTGATGAGGGGTCCTACACAGGGTCAGAAGGGATTGGTGGGTAATTCCTTAAGACCAACAAAATGAGGTGGTTGAAAAACTTGTAAACAAATTAAAATAATTACAATGAAAAGCATCCTTGAACCGCTTAGGAATCAACAGTTTAAGAAATGCAGATCAGGGGAAAATACATATGTCAAGTACTAAATCAAAACAGACTCTGTTTCTTACTCCAAACAGCTTTTTAGTGGGCTATATGTGTGAAGGACAGCATTTGGGAAAGTCAGTTCTAGGACTTGAATTTATACTATCAGAATTTTGAATTCAATCTTTTAACTCTTCTCCAATGAAGGATGCTGACATTCTCTATATAACTTTTGTCCTTCAAAAGTACAGGATTACTTTAATAAGATACCAGATTGATACATGTAAAATGACAGTGCGTTTAACTCAAAGATGGTCCTCAAATTAGAGCTGGAAACCAGAAATACAAACTTTCTAGAATATAATACCTTTTTCATCTATGTTAGATTTCATCTATAAGCGGGCCCAGCTGGAAACTCAAGGTGGCAATGCTTCATATTTGACACCTGCAAGGGAAGTCTGAGCTGGAAATGCTGCAACTATATTAAACTGGATCCTATTTAGGTTTGGTTTTGAACAGTATTAATTACATTTTTGCTAAATTATACATGAATACACAGCTGTTATTTCTAATGTTACAGTGAACAGTCAATGATAACTTGTTTTTGGAACAAGGGATGTCAAGAGCCATTTTATTCCTATTTGTTGTATAAAAATGAACACTATTTTCCATTGGTGCAAGAAATTGCCTCTCTGAGGAATGTATATCTATCTTTGCAGGCTGCTATTACTGATCATTAAAATTTAAGATGTTTGGAAAAATTAGCAGAAAAAAAAAGAAAGTGTTGTTTCAAATATGTCTTGCTGAGGGGAAGCTTCTGTAGAACTATTAGGATACAAGTTGACAAATATGATCTATCTGTCATGTACTTTGAGGACAGAAATAGAACACTATGTAAATGCAAAAAGGACTATTTTTTTCGGTATGCACGAGAGCACTTCATATACTTTCACATATATGTGAATATACTGTTAGTTAAGAGGAGCACTCTGGTTTTTCTCTTCTCTGTTTTTGCAGGAAGAGTAAAAATGGCAATTCATATAGCAAATAGTTCAGTATTGGGATTTTTATTTGTTTGGTTGGTTGGTTGGTTTGGTTTGGTTTTGTTCTGTCTTCTCCAAAGGTGGAATGGTTTTCATTCTATCTTGTTAAGTTGTAGCATAAGGATTGTCTTCATTCTTTGCATTTTACACATGGAATTTTTTTTTTTTTTGAGAATTCTGTTGCTTGTGAAATAAGTGGCATATTTGTTAGGATTGAGTAGTTAAAATAGTTTAAAAGGTTGCTAACATATAATTGTTTATCAGCAGGCCTCTGTTTTGAATTTGATTGCTATTTGATTGCTATTCTGTTGTGAATGAAAGTGATTACCATTTGCTGATTTACACACAATGAACTGTCTTGGTTTGGACCCTATTGAACAGGGAAAGCCTGCAGTGTTAACTAGGTGCATAAATGTGGAATAAAAGCTTGCACTACTCTACTCAGCATAGCATCTTGCTCCTATCTTCCTTGTATGGGCTCCTATTTTTTCATATTGCTGGTGCATTTTGCCACCTAAGCACAATTGGGAATTCTCCTTTATGTTTGGGTTTTTTTCTGGGGGGAAGGAGTGGGGCAAGGGGGGGGTTGGGTTTTGTTTTTTGGTTGGTTGGTTGGGTTTGGATTTTAATGTGCACTGTTTTCATCCTATTCTGCCTCCTTGTTTCTGTGACAGTTTCCATTGCCAAACTTTCTGGCTTAGGCTAAAAGTCCTAAAACCCCATACAGCCCATACATTACTGCATACCTTTCTTGTTTCAACTCTATTAATCTTCACTGGGATTGCTTTTCCTTTTCCAATCCCAAAGCTGCTTAAGTTACTTGAAGTCTCTTCCTGCACTTAAGCAGGCTTTCAAACAAAAAAGTCTCTAAAACTCAAAGAAGCATTACATCTCTATAGAGTCATAACTGTACTATGTTGACTTGTCCTTTTTAAAGCTTCCAGGTTTTACAGTGACAACCTAATCTTGTCCCTTCTCTTCAATAAAGAGAGAGAAAAGGAAATTCAATTTAATGTTCACTTCAGTTCTTAGAGAAATGAATTCATTTATCCATCTATACGTGACTTTCTTCTCCTGTTCTACAAATGAAAACTGAAAGACTTCAAGAGACTTAAAGAAAAGCACCTTCAGAAAAAGGCCTTCTGCTATCCTCACCACTACTTTTCTCACAAAAGTAGTATCCATGAGATCTTTAGGTTGCAAATTTATTTCTCAAAATGGTATTTGGCTTCTTTAAAAATCAAGAATCATCTATGCATATATTTGTAGGTTGGTTTTTTTTTTAATTTCAGTAAGTCTTCTGATACTGTGCTTCAGTATCTTGCTGGACAAAATGTCCAACTTACCACTACTTAATGCATTGGGTGGGTATTTGGCTGAAGGGCCAAATCTATAGTAAATAGATAAATCTGTCTGGCAGCCAGTCACTTGTGGGGTTCCCCAGGGTTCCGTTTTAGGTCCAGTTCTTTTTCACATTTTCATAAATGACCTGGACTCAGGACTAGTGGGTGTCTTAAGAAAATTTGCAGATGACATCAAATTGGGAGGAGCTGTTGACTCCAAGGGTGGAGAAGCCTTACAGAGAGATCTGGACATATTAGAGAGCTGGGAAATCATCAGCAACAAGGAAAACTGCTGTATTCTGCACCTGGGAAGAGCAACCCTGGCTACACATACTGACCATTGGATCAAATGCTGGAAGACAGCGGTGCTGAGTGGGATTTGGGTGTTTTGGTTGGCAGCAAGTTAAACATGAGCCAGCAATGTGCCCAGGCATCCAGGAGGGGTGCAGCAAGCATGGCATTGCCTGATGATCCAGCGAAGTGACTGTCCCTCTCTACACTACACTGGTGCAGCCTCACCTTGAGCACTGTGTGCAGTTTTGGGTGCTACAGTACAAGAGGAACAGAAAACTATTGGAGAGTGTCCAGAGGAGGGCAATGAGGATGATGAAGGGTCATTCATGGAGGGGAAGACTTATGAGGAGAGGCTGAAGTCCCTTGGTTTGTTCAGCCTAGGGAAAAGGAGGCTGAGGGGATACCTCATCATGGTCTATGGCTTCCTAATGAAGGGGAGAAAAAGGGCAAGTGCCAATCTCCTCTCTTTGGTGACCAGTGATAGAACCTGGGGCAATGGTATGAAGCTGCTGCAGGGGAGGTTTGGGATGGATATTAGGAAGAGTTGCTTTGCCGAGACGGTAGTTAATCACTGGAACAGGCTTCCCAGGGAAGTGGTCGCAGCTTGACTGAGCACAAGAAGCGTTTGGACAATGCACTCAGTCCCATGCTGTGATTTGTCTGGCCCTGTGTAGAGCCAGGAGTTGGACTTGATGATCCTTATGGGTCCTTTCCAACTCAGGATAGCCTATGATTCTATGATATGAGCAGATACAGCTCAACATAATATAACTAAATATAACTAAATTTTTTACCACTCTTTAACAAAAGCGGATCTGTTAAAAACCTGACAAAAAAAAAATGCTTGTTTTTAATATATCTCTGAAGCAATACTAGCTACTATATGCTAGTTAACACAGTGTAATATCTAAGATTGCATGATATCTTGTCAGTTTTCCATGAAAATTATCTGGAAGGTCTCAGATACATTTATAGATTAATTGCTAACAAATATGTACAATTAATAAATGGAGAATCAAATATGTATCTCAAAATTTTCATTGTTTTCCTGTATAAACCAGAAATATTTGCTAATTTATTATGTAGGTCCCATTACATCACTATAAGTTATATGCTGTGGTATTTACAGGTTAATATCTGAATTAAATTATTTTATGTAAACACTGATAAAACCTTTCAAAATAGATCTTAGCTGCACTTAATAATTTATTTAAGATATATTTTCATTCTATGAATACAACCAATATAAACTCCACCCTGTAAAAATGATTAGGAAAGTATTTATAATGTATGTTTATAAGACAGTATGCTTTATTTTGAAAGACTGATATTTCCTACAAAAAAAGCCCTTTATGTTGTCTGAAGAAGCTGATAAGGAATAATTTGAATTCTGATCAGATGTTTGAGGCAAGGACCAGCAATAAATTTTGTTTAGAGAAATAGTGGGAAAATAGAGTTGATGAGCGCATGTGCTGGTTTCACTGAAAACAATATTTGTTTCCCCTTTCTATTTTAGATAAAGTATGCTTGGGAATCATATTCAGAGATTGTACTTTGGTGGCACACAAGTAATAATATTTTGCTGCTCTGTAAAAAGAGCAGAAAATTATAATAAAGATAATTCAAATAGGAACAGCGGGAAATGAGAGTCTGTGGTGTCAGTTCAAGAAACACTCAGGGTTGTTTGTCAGAAAAATTGATTGTATGGCATGAGAATTGTTTAGTAATTTCAGGTGACTGTATCTGGCCATGACTATATTTATCTAGCTTTCTGACTGTAAAATTGGGTGGGAACTGGGTGACCTGTCTTTTTTTTATGACTAAATAAATTGTATTTGGGAATCACTGAAAACATATATTCACCAAATAGTCAAAAATCATATTCTGGAACATTGTAACCTCTGAAAAATATTCAGGTAAAGTGGCTCTCTATTTTACTTTGAAATACCATAATTCAGTAGTCTAGACAATGGAGCTCCTTGAGGTGAAGTAGTACTTGTAGATCACACACGAATTTTTTTTCTTTATTTGTTTTTCCCTTAGAAGTTAAAATGTGATTTAGTTTTAGTAATATGCAGACATTACCTCCTAATGGGTTAATAATAGGAATATTTTGTTATGATCATGGGCTGCTGAACTTCAACACAATTGTTTATGTGAGTTTTAATTGCTGGCTGAGTCTACTTTCGTGTTGTGCAATTCGAAGACATCCAATGGGAGTTTATGACATTTTTTGTTACTTCTTTCCAGATTGTTTATTAGTTTACTGGCATTTTACCCATTGTACATTTCAGAGGAAAACAAAGCTTGATATATTTCTGTGAAAAGAAAGAACAAACAGGCTTGAGAAACAGTTGTGACTGAATACTATAAAACAATTTTAAAATGGCATTATGTTGTTATGGCAATTAAAATTCCAGTTTGAAAAAGGAGCTGAAAGCTGGGCTTGTGTACATTTAAAGTGCATGTCTGTGTTATAAAAAACAGTGAAAGTTAGAAACAACAGCAAAATTGGTTTTCTTTCTTCATAGAATCATAGAAAGCACTAGGTTGGAAGGGGCTTTTAAAGGTCAGCTAGTCCAAACCCCCCTGCAGTAAAGAGAAACTCCTTTAACTAGATTACTTCCAGAGTAGTAGTCTGTAGTTGTATTCAAATCAGTCTAATACTATTTTGGTGAGCAATAAACATTTTAAAGTTTTTATTCCTGTTAGTTCTGGAGATCCAATGAGGCAAGAAGGAAGTGAGTCTGAGGACACATCCCCACCATTGAGAAAATTATTAACCCTGGTCTGATTGTCAGTTTCTTTACACTGTTTCAGTTTCTAGACACTGGAGTAACTAAGCTGTAGAAACTAAGTTTTAAAGCTGCACTGGTAGAGTGGTGGTACAATGCAAAGGAAGCTACTTTATCAGTCCAAATTGTGTATTTGTTTGTACAATTGTTATCTCAAAATGTCTCTCTAAGGTTAAAAAAATAAGGGGAAGGAGTGGACTTCTTATTGACTAATGTAGGGCCCAGTGATCTGTGTCCCAGACTAGCAGAAACATGGACACCCACAGCTGAACTCTTGCTGACTTGAATGTTCTGAATGACCTTCATTTAAAAAATGGTGGATGTGGCTCTTTCATGAATAGTACCACCTATTGGATCTATTATTTTAGAAGAGGAGTACCTGAGAGAGCATTGCTGTGCCAACAAGTCTGATAAGGATGCAGGAAAAACATCATCACTTTCTTGAAACTTGAAAATGCTGCGGCATTGTAGAGGTGTTGTAGTAAAGTTTTCAAATCATCTATTCCTTAAATAAAATTTTATATGCAGCTATGTAGATATGCACATACATTTGGTGAGTTGACCCTGGCTGAGACTAGGTGCCCAACAAAGCCACTCTATCACTCCCCTCCTCAGCTGGACAGGAGAGTAAATAATTAATGAAAGGTTTGCTGGTATAGATAAGGACAGGGAGAGATCACTCAGCAATTAACATCATGGGCAGACTTAACATGGAATAAAATGCATCTAATTTATCACCCAATGAAAACAGAGTAGGATAATAAGAAACAAACAAAAAAAATTTAAAACACCTCTCCCCACCCCTCCTTTCTTCCTGGGCTCAACCTTATTCATGATTTCTCTGCCTCCTCCCCGAGTGGCACGAGGAAACAGCGAATGGGGTTTTGGATCAGTTCATCTTAGTTTGTCTCTCCAGTCCTTCCTACTCAGGAGAAGGACTATTCAAACGCTTCCCCTGCTCCAGCATGGGGTCCATCTCACAGGAGACAGTTCTCCATGGACTTCTCCAGCGTGTGTCCTTCCCACGGGCGCTTCATTTCTTAATGAATTGGCCTAGCATGTTTTCCATGGTGTGCAGACCTTCAGGAACAGACTGCTCTAGCATGGATCCCCCACAGGGTCACAAGACCTGCCAGCAAACCTGCACCAGTGTGGGCCTGTCTCTCCATGGGCTCCAGGTCCTGCCAGGAGCTTGCTCCATCATGGGCTTCCCAGCAGGTCTCAATGTCCTTCAGGTTTCTCAACCTGCTCCATCATGGGGTCCTGCACAACACTCAGATATAATTTTTACTCCAAATCATCTTCCATGTGCTGCAGGGGAATCTTTCCTCTGGTGCCTGGAGTGCCTCCTCCTCCTTCACTGCTCTTGGTGTCTGCATCTTCTCACTCTGTTCTCCGGTGGCAAAAGTTGCTGCTCGTTTGTTATCACAGATGCACTACCACTGCCACTGATTGGCTCGGCTGGCCAGCAGTGGGTCCATCTTGTAGCCAGCTGGTACTGGCTCTGTTGCACCTGGGGGAAGCTTCTAGCAGCTTCGCAGGGAAGCCACCCTGAAGCCCCGCCCCCCTACCGAAACCTTGCTATGGACACCCAAAATAGTACACATATATATTGCAAATATATTTTTGTAATCAGAAAGTCCTAGAATTCTGTTATATTATCCAGTAAGTCACCTATTAAAACTGGCAAAACAAGCAGTATTAAAAGGGGATTGCATGCAGAACGAGGAAAAAGTAACATTTATTGATTTATTTAAACTAAATTGGCAAAAGTAGTAACTTGTTGTTTTGGAGACACTTACAGCAGCAAGGCTCCAAAAGCCCTTTACATATAAGCTAGAGAAGAGAACAGTGCAAGTTTGGCTTCATCATCTGGCAGAGTAATTCATGAGAAAACTAAGCCAGGCTTTACAAAGCAATGAGGATACATTTTGTTTTACTTTCCTCATTGACATCGTAAGAGGCTTCTGAGCTTATTCACTAGTGCACTTCCTTTTGTAAGGAACAGTAGGGCTCTTTTCTGTGATGAGGGCAATTAATGCAGCCAGAACCTCTTAGTATTCAGGAAAAAATCCCAGAGATGATAATTCACGTGAACTTGTGCACCTGGATAATTAACCTTTTTTTTTTTAAAATGAGCGTAGTTATAGTAGACAACTCTGTAAGTACCAGGTGGGATAGAGGTAACAAAAGAGACACCTAAACCTTTAAAATAGCCTGTATTTACTACAAATGGAAACAAAAGACAGCAGCCCACAGAAAGCACAGAGAATAATTGAAAAGACATTAGAAGATAATGTCTATACTGTAGCTACTAAAAAGTGGGGTTTTTTAGTATTTAGAGGTAAAAAAAAAATCTCATTGCAGTTGAATTTATAGAGAAGATATAGAAAATGCATTCAATATTTATTGAAAGGCATTGAGAATTTGGGAAACGTGTATCATTTAGGACAAAGTCTGACAAAATAATCGAATGAAAATAGATATGAAATATATACCAGGAGACTGCAGTTCATCAGTTAATCTAGTCCCGATAAATGAACATATTACTTCTACCTCAATTCACAATTCAGTTTGTTGAGCTGAGGTGTTTGTGCTTAGTTGCTTGGGTGTGATAAGAATGGTTAATGTAGCCCCTTGCTTTAAAAACATGCTTATGGGTTGGAAGATACCTAAGATATAGATACATATGTAAAATTTCTCATTTAATCAGTGTGTAGAAAACCAAATTCTGTTAGGCCGTCTCCTGTTATATGTGAAAGGATGCAGATTCAACAATGTTGTCAAATATTCGCACTGTCATGAACACCTGGCTTGTGTGAAGGGGAACAGTTTGGATGGGTTTGAGCCATCAGTTTGACAAGAGGGGAAGCAGAGGAAAAGCTCCTTTGTTTCTTGGCCTTTAATAGCATGTTACACATACGCTCCACCCTTGCTAGGGGTATTGGAGCTGTGGCTTGCCAGACCAGGATAAAGCAATTACATTCACTTTTTTTTTTTTTTTTCCCACAGGAGGGAAGGATGGAGCATAAAAAAGCCACTGAAGTGTTCTTGTGCTCTGCCATCAGATTCTGGCTTTAGCAGTGGGAGATGATATCTTCCTGATGCTTATTAGAGCCTCCACAGCCCAGCCAGCCAAAATAGTGTCACTGTGCTACAGCAACGTGAGATGTCCAAGTTTTTCCTGAATTTAAGCCACTAGTAAACCAAATATTTGCATGTCAACTGCTTGGGTATAGAAGCTGTTCAATGAGTGTTCATAAAATCTTTTCATGTGACTGATGAGTGTGAAGTGCCACTAAGGTTCAGCAAAACATTAGCAATGAAACAGCTACTTCTCGTTGGTCATTTCCAAGCTGTTTATGCACTCATTATCAAGCTTTTGATACTTAGATCTATTCATTGAGTTGTCATACCCTTATTTTTGATAGAAGTATTTTTTTTTTAAAATCACCTGAAATGAATTTTTTAAAAGTTATTAAGAAATTTAAAGTTTTCACTGGATTTAGGTAAAGTTTTTTATTGTTTGTTGAAAAATGCAGTATCTAGAACTAAATAATTCACAAATTCAATTTGAATTTAAGACAAATAATTCTGCTTGAGAAAAAAAATAAAAAGAAAACTTAGAGTAAGCAAAATATTCAATATTAAAATCCTTGAGATTCAATTTGAATTTTGCAAGGAAGACTTTTAATGTAGAAAATAGAAACTAATATTAAACCACAATACAAGAATAAGTTGCATTTTTTCCCATGGACCCGTACAGGTTAAGGACTGACTTGCTGGAAAGCAACTCTGTGGAAAGGACCTGGGAGTCCTGGTGGACAACAAGCTCTCCAGGATCCAGCAATGTGCCCTTGTGGCCTGAAAGCCAGTGGCATCCTGGGGTGTATCAAGGAAAGTGTGGCCAGCAGGTAAAGGAAGGTTCTCTTCCCCCTCAACTTTGCTATGGTGAGGCCACATGTGGGATACTGTGTGCAGTTTTAGGCTCCCCAGAAATATAGGGAACTATAGGCTATGAACTAGAGCTATGAAGATGATTAGAGGACTAGAACATTTCTTTTGTGAAGGGTGACTGAGTGACTTAGGACTTTTTAGCCTAGAGAAAAGGCTGTGGAGGGATCTTATCAATGCTAGACACTTGAGGGGTGTGTGTGAGGATGATGGGGTCAGTCTTTTTTTCAGTGGTGACCAGTGACAGGACAAGAGGCAATGGGCATAAACTTGAATATAGGAAGTTCTACTTACACTGGAACAGACTGCCCAGAGAGGTTGTGGAGCCTCCATCTCTGGAGATATTCAAAACCTGCATGGATGCTGTCCTGGGCAGCCTGCTCTAGGTGATCCTGTTCTGACAGGGGGCTTGGACTAGATGATCTCAGAGGTGCCTTCCAACTCCTATGATTCAGTGATTCTATGGTCAATAGAATTCTGTTCTGACTTCTTTTAGCAAGAAAGAAAATGGAAAAGTTAATCTAAAGCAAATTAAAGAGAAATTCCTTCAAACATTCTTTCAATCAGGAATTTGAAGGAAAAAAAAGTTATTCAGTATTCTTTACTTTTAAGTCCTAGTGACTATTGCTTAAACTCAGAAATCACTTAAGTATTTTTACTATTTACAGTTATCAATTTGACAGAAGTGTATATGCATACTGGTATTTAATTTGAAAACTTGAACTATTTAATACGCTTAGAAATAATTGATTGTTTTCCTATGTTTGGTACCTTCTATCTAGTAAATATCTATGTAATTAATAAACAAATTGAGGATTTTTTTTAAGCTAATACTCTACAAAAATACTAATTCAATTTTTGTTTTCAAATCTGCTGCAGGATGGATCCTGTATCTGACTTTTGCTTTGTAGTTTATATTCGGACTCCCTCAGATTCCCTTTGCTTTCACCATGTGTTTTGAAAGAGAAGTTCTATACAGTGTAATTTTTCATCTTTGGTTTATACATCCAAAGTCACAGTTGGAACAAGTCCCATCAAGTGAAGAGTTGTTTTGCTGGCAAACTAACTGAGACTGGTGATGGAATACAATAAGCAATGTACTAGTTAAAGTGGAATTTATATTTTTTTAAAAAAGTTTCACTACGTCTCTGGCTTACTGTTCTCTAAAGCAAAGAAAATCAATAAATAAATACTAATGAAGCATTGCTATCAGGTAGATTTCCTGTGTTTACTTTTTGGATTGTAGTGAATTTCCTTGAGTGGCTCAGCTACCCACGGGAAAAAAAGAATAGAAACAGAAGTAAGCAACAGGTACATATCATCATAATAATTGAGCTTGAAAAACGTGTGGGTTTTGTAGACTGCTTTCATGTTTGACATCATTTGTCAATGGATTAAAATATGTTGGTGGAAAATGTTTTTATTACTCTGTGACCACTATTAGCATTAGCATAGCCAATGTTAATAAACATAAAAAACACAAGCATAAAAGGAATAAGAGAGTTTTGGGAGGGACCATCACGGGCAGCAGTCCCACGCTGGGAGTAGTCTGTGTATAAAAGATGATCTGTGGCAGTATACAGCTGGAAGAAGACCTTCATAATAGGACAGGACATCAGGACTAAGTAAAGAGAAATGGAAGGAAGAGAAGGGAAGAAAACAGTTAAAAGCAGGAAAATAGGAAATGCAGCGCTGTTTTTTCCAATGGAAAGACCAAAACACCTTTCATGCTTTTAGAAATTATGGTGCATTATATACTGTCTAGAATTCTTGCATCTAATTGACATGTGAATAAAGAGTGTGATAGGTATGAACTATTCTGCTCAAGCCAAGGTTACCAATAACTCTCCCAGGTTCTACTAATAATTGATTTTAAGTGAAATTTTGCATTTCTATTGTTATTTACATTATTCCAAGAGTCATAATGATTACAAAAAGCTGACCAATTCCAAAAAGCTGATAATAAAATAACTTTCAGCTCAGTGTCAGCTTAAATCTCTGCCCATAGCAGATTGAGGAAATTGAGAGGTGTTAAAATCATAGTACAAGAGGACTTGATATGAAGAAAGGGGAAAGTATCCCTCCTTAATGAGGATTGCAGGATTTTAGCTGTTCTGTTTAACTGTTCTTATTCACAGTGTATATCTCAGGAAGGATGAATTTGTCAGACTTCAGGTGATTTAAGAGAGGTAGACTTAGAAAAAGGACACACACACATCAGCAGAATTGCTATTCCCAACACATAAATAAACCTCTAGAAAAATAAGGCTTCTTTTAAATGGAAAAACATGTCTCTCCACACATAAATAAACCTTTAGAAAAATAAGACTTCTTTTAAATGGAAAAAAACAGGTCTCTTCCTGTTCAGGAAGTAGCTAACTAGGAAGAGCTCTGCTTTATAATTTATTTCAACCCAACAGACTAACTGTAGTCAACTCAGTCAGGTAATCTGTGTGGAGACAAAACCAATATATGCATATTTTTGATGTGAGATTTCAACTAATTATGGACACTGAAAAATTATCAGTTTCTGAATACAATCAGTTAGAAGGGAATCTATAATTCTACAAGTGATCCAGTCATTTTGAAAATGCCAGCTTTGGAGTTTTTTCTAATGAATTCTTCAGTCTGAATATTGACTTTTCTTTCTCTAAATAGCAGTGTGGGTAAATGTGTTTATTTCTAAGTCATTGAGCAAGCTTTTACTATGAAAATTCAAGGTATAGCAGTTAGAGTGAACAAACTTGTAGGAAAAATTGCTAAACAAAACAATTTTATTTCACTGAAATCTAGAAATACAAATCCTTGAATTACTTTATTAACAAAGAATGATCAAAATAGCACATACTTTTGACTGTGCCCAAGAAGTTAATACAGAGCAATTGTTTTATAAAATTTCTGAGAAGAGAAAGTTTAAGTTTATCCAAATCTCCAAATGCTTGAAGAAATAGTGTTTCTCTGCATAGACTGATAGAACAGTGATTTTTGGCTGCTGTCAGACCTAAATTTTAAGGAGGAAGAAATCTGTACTGCGGTGGAGATTTTTAGTTCTTGAGAAATGATGATAGGAGGGTAGTAAGGGAAAATGTTCACTTTTGCTTCTTATTTATTTTCTTCTAGTAAATTTTCAGGTTTTGCTGGTTTTTTGACTAAGTAATAAAAAATGTTCCCATTTCCCATAGTCACAGTCCAGGAAAAAAATTTCCTTTGAAAATTTGATTAGCTTTGTGTCCTATATTAGCCCTATGTATTGTTTGGAGTTTTCTATGCATAGTTTTTCTCTATATTGTTAATTGGAACACTAAAGTTTTTATTTCAAACATAAAGAAATACATAAATAATAACTACAAGTGGTTTAGCCTGAATTAGAACTGCAGATGGTAACTTCCAAAATACTGTTGTACACTACTGTGGCCATGAGTGCAATTGGAGAAGACAGTCTGAACTATTGAGCAATGTGATGATCTCTGGAAGTGCTAAGGACTGTGGCAGTATTATATATATACCATTTCCAAAACAGATTCTAATTAGACAGAAATAATTATGGCACATTCAATAGCGGTTTAAATACAAAGGAATTGGAGATGTGAGTCTGAAAACTTTTATTTATTACCGTGCTGTTGCACACTTACTGCTTGGAGAAGGATTTTTATTACTATCTAAAAGCAGTTGTACATTAAATCTTCAAATTAGCTCCTGTTCTGCTTGAATAGAAGTACCTTCTACACTGGGCAAGAGTTCAACAAAACAGGGGAAGAGAGCATTGAAGCTTTAGATGATACAATGATAGACTGCTCCAAACTATCTACAAGCTTGCACTTTCAGTTTACAAATTTACCTTAAAAACCCTGATGAGAATTCTGTGTGAATGCTTTGGATTTCTATTTTTTTTTCTATGCTGCATTGTATTTTCCTGAATTCACTGCACTGCTTTAAACCCTAACTTCCTTCATTTAAGCTTGCAAGCCAAAGTTAAGCAAGTTTCGTGTTAAATAGCAGTTGCCTCTCCTTATGGGAAGCAGAACAGTGCCATTGTAATCCTCAACTGGAGGTGTTTCAAAGTTTCATCAACTGGACAGAGCATACAGGAAGTTTAGCTCTGGTTAATTGTCTTCCAAAAGAAAGAAGAAGAAAAAACCCAAAAAACCAGAGGTGGTTCTTAAAGACAGGAAACATACTGGCAGAAAGTATAACTAAAGGAGTTGTGAGGAAAAAAGTAATTCTACCTTTCTCAGCTCTGTTAAAGCTGCTTCTTCTGTAGCCTGCCCTACATATATTTAAAATAGTACTGTCAGATATTCTTTCCCCAAGAAAAATACCTGTCAAATATCTAACCCCAAAATATTTCACCTTGAAAACTTACCATGGAGCTTTCTGAGGCTGTAATTCAGCAGTCATGTTTCCATTCTCTTGTCTATTGTGGTCTTAGGTTATATTCTAGCTCTTCTGGTATATGGTGTTTTTACTGAAGAGCTGTCTAGCAAGCTGATTGGAAATCTCTGATCTCAAATTTATTTTGTCTCAGATGTTACAAGGTGTATGTGTCAAGACACGATCCAGAAATTATATGGATCTACTCTGTCGGTAAAGCATAAAAGTCTCTCAGTTGTTGAGATCCAGCCATCCACTTGTTTCTCTGTTGGTGGTTTCACAAAGCCTTTTCCATGAAAAGAAGAGCAGTGGTAGCGCAGTCTGCATGAAAAAAACTGAAGGTAAGTGAATTTTAATTCTTGTTGCTCCTGCATGGAGTCTTTCTGAGTATTTGAGGGGCTAGGGGGTGAAGTGGGTGAGTGGAGGGGAAGGGATTTTGGGACACTGGGTTGGAAACAAATAAGAACCAAGAGATTACACTAACCTGCTGATGACATTAAGTTGTCCCTTAGTGAGAAATAAGATTTACCTTTGCTATCCTTTACCTGTGCCTCAGGTATAACTGCTTCTCCTAAGTTCTCAGTCACTGAAAATAGTTTCTATGCAAAGCAAAAAAATCACCAAAACTGAGAAGTCATTGATGCAAGTTTATATGATTTTTTTTTTTGTGCTCTTCTTGTCTGATACCTATACTGGCTATATACAGATTGAGGATAGGCCATAACAGGAAGCTGTGATCTGTAGCTACTCAATGACTTTCAACCATGTTTCCCAGTGCTCTTTCACTTGCTTAGGCGGGCTTGGAGAGGAATATAGAGCAGGTGTCCTACACTGGGCAAAACAACCAGTGCCAGTTACTGCACTGCAAAGACCTTACTGCAGTTATCTAGTATCTCAAGGGACCTACAAGCAATCTGAATCCGAGGAGGGAAGTTTTTCAAGGGCATGTAGGGATAGAGCAAGGGGTAATGGTTTTAAACTGAAAGAGTGTAAATTTAGATTAGATATAAGGAAGAAATTATTCACTGTGAGGATGGTGATGCACTGGAACAGGTTGCCCAGAGAAGTTGTGGATGCCCTAATCCCTTGCTGTGTTCAAGGCCAAACCGGATGGAGCTTTGGGCAACCTGGTCTAGTGAAGGGTGTTCCTGACCGTGGCAGGGTGGCTGGAACTAGATGAAACCCAAATCAAACAAAACATTCTGTGATTGCCAAACCTGCCCATGAAGAATGTAACCATGTGTTGAAGGTCCATGTGACAGAGTTTGATTTTTATATATTAGTATTTTGAACAACTTTGAAAAGAGACGAGGAGAGCTGGAAATGACTTAAAGTTTTGGAATATACTTCTTATCCTATCTTAAAACAGATCATTCCCATGACTTGGTTGCTTAAAGAAATATTTTTCTGCCAGGGGTCTATGGAAGGATACCTGCATGTGTTCCATAAAAATGCATACATAGAAAGGTTTGCTTTTAATAGATTTCTGGCTGATTTATTTTTTAATTGATTATTTTATTGTTACCAAGATTTAACTGCATTATTTATGGTATATTAGGTTGCCTAGAGCCTTGGCAAGTCTCCTTTTCAGTTATCCTCTAAAAGGAAGTAGAACATAATAGAATATTTCAGTTGGAAGAGATCTAAAATTATCATCATTTGGCCAAATACCTCCTAAACAGTGACAAGTTTCAGGCATCTACTACCTCTTTAGAAAGTTTGACTACCCACTTGGAAACAAAATGTTCATTCATGTCCAATCTGAAACTGTACTGTGAAGCTTTGAACCACTGCCACAAGTTCTATCACTGGATACCAGGGAGAAGAGCGAAGCACCTTCCTCTCCACTTCCTCTCCTCAGGAAGCTGTAGAAAGTAATGAAGTCTCTGCTCAACCTCCTCTTCTCCAAACTAAACAACTCAGAGTCCTTAGGTGCTCCTCACAGGATGTGCCTTCCAGTCCTTTCACTCGCTTTGTTGCCTTCCTCTGATGCATCCAAGGACCTTCACATGCTTAAATTGTAGGGCCTAGAACTGCACACAGTACTCAAAGTGAGGCTGCACTAGTGCTGAATACAGTGGGACGATCATCTCTTTTGACCAACTGGTTACTATGTGTTTGATGCACACCAGGATGGGGTTTTGCCCTGTTGGCTGCCAGGGCTCATACTGAGCCTGCTGCCAACCAGCACCTCTAGATCCCTTTTGCAGGGCAGCTCCCTAGCCACTCATCTCCCCATTTATACTGGTGCACAGCATTACTCTGTTCTATGTGCAGAATCTGGCATTTTGACTTCTTGAATTTCATCCCATTAGCCACAGCCCAATGCCCTAATCTATCTAGATCCCTCTGGAAGACTTTCTGTCCCTCAGGAGAGTCAACAGCATCTCCCAGTTTGGTTTCATCATCAGATGATCATCTTCAATGAGCATCTGTCCAACGTTTTCTTTAGACCTCTGCTTGCTATTTTCATACTTCATGTCCTTCTTGTTATCTGAAACAAAATTGTCCAGTTTCAACTCTTAATTTTGCTGTGGCCTTTTCTTCTTTGGCCTATTCCTAAATAAACCAAGCAGAGTTCTGTACTCTTCCTACAAAACCTGACATTGCTTCCAGAGATCATATGGGTTTCTTTTTTCTCTTGGCTTACAACACAGTGGAATTGCCTGTACTTGTAATATGTAAAGAAGTAAAAGGCCAAATTTGGTTTTTACTTACTTCTGGAGCCCTAATGGACATAAATTACTTTACTGTGTCTCATCAAGATCTCATGTTATAACTAGAAGCAAATTAAAAGTCCTCCCCAGGAAGATCTTGGCGGCCTGTCATGATCAGATATAAGACAACTACAGAAAGAAAGCATTTTGTAGCATGTAGAAATGTACTACAAACCACTGCTCTAACTGACCAAACCAGGTTGCTGTTATATGTTTTTTTGAGTAGCATGTATATGACCAAAGCTTAAACTAACAGGTATTCAGGTATATACAGCTTTATAATATCACTCAAGCGAATTGTTCTTCCTCTGTTTTGGTGACTGGCTTGCAGCTTTGCTCTCTAATAGTGCCTCTGAAAGTCTTTTTTAGAAGGGGTGTCCAACAAAAACAGTACACCACTCAAAAACAATTTAATAGATGATGTTGCATAAGCATCACAGGTGATGAAAAAATCCATCAGTAAAGGAGCTAATTTTTTTCAGTTAAGGCTATCATGTCTTTAAACAGATGTTTGGCCCTGTAAGAGATCCCTAGATAAGACCTTTAAGGTTTCAGAGAGGATATACTGGAGGGATCAGATAATGACCTTAGTGTTAGAGAGGCTTAAGGTTTTAGCATTGGACTAGATACAGAGATAACAAATAAGGGATTTTAATTTTGAAGCATCATAATAGAATTGAGTAATGTCAGAAAACACCTTAAAAATCAAGACAATATCACAAACAATGAAACTGAAAATGGATTAACCTGCCTTTCTGGTCCATAATTGTACAATCCTTTGCAAATGCTGCTTGCCAGTAATAGTATTTAATTTTTAACCTTGCTAAATCTGGTCTGTTGCAAGTTTAATTGCACTTCAGCCATGTGGGAGCTATTTTGAATTGCTTTGTAAGTGTTCTTTTTTCTTCTTGGCTTTTGGTTGGGTTTTTTTTTTTGGTTTTGGTTTTTTTTTTTTTTTTTTTGTGGGTTTGTGGTTTTTTTTCCTGCCAAACCAACCAAGTAGGTAATTCAAGATATAAATTTATTTTGGTTATCTATTTCTCCGGGCTGTGAAGATGCCCTCCCAGTACTAAGGTTTTGTAAGTAAATGTTAAGACTGCTCTGTAGCTATAGAAATCTAAACACAAACATAATGAAGTATTTTTCCTCATCTTTCTCAGTTCTTCATTGTTAGATACAAATTACTGAGAATGCATGTAGTGAAAGAATGTCTGAGTTACTATGTGTGTGAATTGGCTCAACTTTATTGCATTCAGTAGAATATCCCATATGAGGCAAAAATCATCCCTATTTCCATACAGCCTTTCTGTTTAATGCTCTTTCTTTTAAATACAGATGTTATATTTGTGGGAGGAAAACCTATTCACTTTTAAATAAGGAAATAGACAAACTTGATATTTGCTTCCTCCTTGTTTTTTAAAATTTGAAAAGAAATCACCCATAAAACACAGCTTGAAATTGTTGTGCCCTTTTTTTATACATTAACTAGAAGCTATACTGGGATCAGTTATCTATAGCTTTTAGGTAGTCCATGTTCATTTTTGTTTTGGTTTGGTTGTTGTTTTGTTTGTTTGCTTTTGTACTGTGGTTGGTTTTGTTTTCTTTTTTTTTTTTAATTTTATGGGGGTTTTGTTTGTTTGTTTGCTTGGTTTTTGGAATTGTAGTTTGTTTTTTTTTTTTTTAGAATAGGGTAAATTTGACCAAACAGTCTGAATAATTTAACAGGACGTGATCATTAGAATATAAAGGCAAACCAGAGGGTGGATTCACTATATAACAGCAAATACTGGCATCCTGTCTCAGCGGTCTAGGTGGTAGCTTATTGATCTTACGGTACATATGAGACCGTGGCTTGATTTCCCAGATCACCAGTTAAGCTGAGAATTGAAACACATGGTAATTAGCAGCCAATTTTCAGATCTCAATGTACTGAGCAAGCAAGTTAGAATAGCTGTCTCCTGGGGAGATGGAAAAACAAGTGAAGGAAATTAGGGAGCTGTTTCTGGATTGCATCTCAAGGAGGAACTAGCAAGTCTGTGATTCACAGCTCTCATGGCTGAACCTCTACAATTTATGGCACTAGGGAACACTTCTTGTGAATACCATAAACTTAAAAATTCCCACACTTGTGCCCTGACAAATATGATTTCATACAGCTGTAAATATCTTTTATTTGGGTTACTTTATCACACCAAGACATATCTGAAATATTTTTTTATGTGTTGACTACGGCAGTACACCAGGATCTTTACCACCAAGTATTCATAGGAATGTTTGAAAGCTGCTGCCAGGCAAAATCCAACACAGTGATTCAGTTTTGCCTTGTTTTTGAGAACTTCACTGGGGCTCTGGTAAACCTGGACTTTGCATGCCTGCTGACTGTGAAATTATGAAGTGTCATTTGGGATCCTGACCTCGTTGAAGCTATTGGAAGCTTTGCCACTGACTCACTGGGGCCAGGAGTTTGCCCATTGTATACAGAATTATGTAAGAAAACTTTTCTTTTTTTCTTTTTTGTTCTCTTTTTTTCTTAGTAAGTTAAACTGCCTTGCTCTTATAGTAACCGGGACCAAAATGACCCTGCAAAGATCTTTTCTGGAGAGAGGGGCTCAAAACTGAATGCAGCACTCAAGGTGCACACATTATGGTATATCCCCTTGGTCATTTGGGGTCAGCTGTCCTGGCCGTGTCCCTTCCCAACATTTTGAACACCCCCAGCCTACTCACTGGTGGGGTCATGTGAGGAGCAGGAAAGGCTTTGACTCTGTGGAAGCACAAACCCAAAATGCAGCTCCCTACTGGCCTCTGTGAAGAAAATTAACTCTACCCCAGCCCAAACCAGCACACTTTGTTTCATCAGATTCCGAAATTTCTTGCACTGCCTGCTTGCTCACACTGTCTACTTCTGAAGCTCTGCATCTCTAGAAATGTAGCCAATTATATTTTGATGCATAAACACTTGCCTGATTGCTCTGCATCCTCGTTTGCTTGTGTGATGGATTGAATGTATGGCAGCTGTCCCCAGAGGCCATCCTGAAAATAAGATGTTGCAACTCATGAGTTTATCCAAGTGAATAAAATGAAAATATCTCATAAGTACACAGAAACTGATTTTTTTCTTCTTACTTGCTCATAAAGAGAGATTAAGATGCAATAATGTCAGTCATATAGAGGAAACTTCTTTAAATACCTGAGCCCATTATAAAAATGTGGAAGTCAGGACATGCATTGTGTACTGATAGCAGGATGTCACCATGGACACCAACACAGAAAAGTCAAATATGATGAAGGAGAGAAAAGGGAAAGGGAAGAAGATGTAGTATCCATGACAACAAGTAGAAAAGAATAAGAGTCTAAAAAGTTGAAATCCCTGTGCTTGTCTGTATTATTAAAATGAAATTTGCAAATTTAGATACACATAGAATATTATTTCTATGCAGCTGGATATTGTGCAAATTGTTAGTGTCAGGCAGGTACAAAGGAAGTTCAAATGGTGCATGGATCTCTTCTGTTATATTTGTATATCCCTGGAGTGACTTGTAGGAAACCAAACTGCATCTGGGTGAGCAGTGTAGATCACATCCAGTTATCTTTCTGTGTACATATGGATATATATAAACCTATATTCATTCTGAATGTCTGTGTTTGCTAATGATGTGGCACAGCATATTGCAAATGCATGTGACAGCCTATCATTTGATATGGTTCAGTGTGACCTGAAGTAAAACAATATAGTATGGCAACATGACTTAGGAGGATTAAGATTTTTTTTTTTTTCCTGACATGACAGGAGCTCCTTTTGAAGCTTGAGTATGCAGTTTGAAGATAGTGCAATGGGCAGTGGAAGAGTGAACAGGATAAGTGCTTGTGCTCTCTGATGTCCAGAGGATACTATATGGTTCTGTCTCTCTGAGATATTTTGGGCTGCTGTATACATAGCCAAATGAAACCACTTTGCATTTGCTGCATCATATTTCATTTGACCCTTTGGAGCGCTATCATGTAGTCCATGTGATATTGTAATGTTTTCTTGCAGGGGAATGTCTTTTGGGACTTGAATTGATGTTGCAGTGAATATATCATTGTAGAATTTCTATTCTGAAACACAACTCTTAAACATGAAGTGTCCTTATACAGGTAGAAAAAAAATGAGATTTTTTTTTAAAGTTGCACTCCATTTCATTGTAGAAATATTTGTAAATATTATTTAGTAAAAAAGGTAAAATAAAAAATTGCTGGCTTAGAATTCAGGACTATGAAAAAAAGCTCCTAAAAACATGTGTGAATATATGCTATTCTCTTATATTCAGTGAGAGGTTGTATTCCCAAACAGTGTGTAATTTGACAGCATTTTTATTCAAATGCCTAATTGTGTCCCTGCATGAGCTAGATCCAAAGCCCATTTAAATCAGTGGACAGAATCCACTGTCTTTGATTGGAATTTCGTTAAAGCCTTAAATGCAGTGTAAAAGGCACATTTGTGAAAGAGAGGTAGTTGGTGGAGAAGTTGAAATAGTCTACTTGAAAACAGTTTCAAATGAGATTTTCATGTTGAATGTATGCTACAAATATGTTGCATAAGTTCTACCGTAGATATATCTGACCATAACTATCCATTTATTTATATGTACTTGGTATCTGAATACTAAAATTTTAGCCATATAAGGTCATATAAGAAAAAAGAAGAAGTAGTAAATAGATTTAGGGCAAATATGCATTTTTAAAAATGTGATTACAAACCTCTATTTATTCAAAACTGTAGAATGCAATGAGTCTTTAAAAGTTACAGAAAAGGATTTTTCTTTTAAAGTAATTTTTAAAATTAATGAGTTTCTAATCATAAAACTTAGTCTACTTGTACTGTATTGGTTTAACTGACACATACCAGGTTTTTACTGTGATGGAAGATCTCAAAAAATAGCTAGAAATCACAAGCAGTGAGGTTAATAATTCAAGAGTTGCTATTAGGACCATATATATTGTTCACATATCACAAAGCTTTTATACATTCCTTGAACAGCCAACATTATGATATCAGGGAGATGTGAAAGTAAAATATTAAAGTAAATGTAGAAAACTGAATGAAATGGGAGATTTATAAGGAGGATATGAAAAGGAAGAAAGATGTGGAACTCATTCTTGAAACACGGAAGTAACTAACTTTCTAGAAGTTCTAGTAATCATTTTCTGGAAAGATCTTAAAGAAGTCTTGGATTTGTTCTTCTTCATTTTGAGCTAAGATAATGAATAGGATATAAGTACTAGTCTCCTATAATTTCTAAAATCACATGAGAAAGAGTTTGCCTTTTTGGTTAAACCACCTCAAGAGAGCCTTGTGTAATTGATTTAAAGAGATACACATTTTACCACTCACAGTGATAAATGCACAGAGCTCAAAGCTAAGTCACGTGTTGAATATTAATTGAATTACCATCAGTAAACCAAGAAGCAAAACTTGAAGACTGGGATTTAAAATTAGAGTTGATATAAAGTATATTGTAATACTAAATGCAACTGTTTGGCTTCTCAAAAATATTTTGTATAGAGTTTCAATTTTTTTGGTAGTAAAAGCAACAGGAAGAAATTTGGGTACTATGTATTCAAGTCCTAATCCTGAAAAAGATTTATCCCTGATGAAGTCCACTGGGGTCCATGAACTCTTAGTCAGTTAAACTTCTTTTGGTTCACAGCAGATCCTCAGGGCCAGGATTTCAACCACATTCATAAAATATGCATGTTTGTACGCATACCCAATGCTAGGATAATCTACCACTACTAAAGAGTATTGCTTCCAGAAAATAAACTCCTGTACAACCAGCACACTCAATTCCAAGGAAAGTCATTGGCAGGAAGAGAGAGTTAATTTAAGGACCAAGTATGGGATAAGGGCCGGATAATGAGGGACCTGCAGAAAAAGCAATGTTAAGCTTTACTCTCTGCCTTATCCTACATTTACAGACATCACCATGCTATTTCTAATTTTTTTACAACTATATAATGAGTTCAAGACAATTAAGTGTGTGGTTGCTCTAATTTAAATTTTATTTATTTAAAGATTGTGTTTGTACTTAACAGTTTTAAATCTTAGCTCAATACCTCATTGCATTGTATGTCCAGTTCTTTTGGTACTGCTATGATATTAAGCACAAAAAATGGATGATTTTATTTTTTAGAGACAGCCAAAAAGAGATAAGGAACCCTTTTCATTTTCTTTTTCAAATATTTTAAGCAATTAAAAAAATTACCATGTAATTCTAATTAGAATGTACCATTACTGATACATTGTAATTATTTTTGAGATCTGTGTAAAATACTTTCTTCTTGCTTTTCCTGTCTATTTTTAGCTGAAAAGGAAACAAAAGGACAAGTGTCATCCTCCCACCTCTTTGTTTAAGGTGAAACCACTATAATTGACAAGTGGCTGTGGGGTTATCAGTCAAACTGAAAGTATGTCAAGAAGGCTTTATATGTGTTTGTACATGAGTTTACTTCAGTCATGTCTCAGATATGGCCACCTTTGTACAGCGAATAGAAATTGATAGCATCTTTTTGAGCAGCTACAGTTGTTCATCGTACTTTATGTTTTGAAAATGAATTGTGTCAAATTAATAGCTTATAGGCTGGATATGTTTGCCTATGTTCAGTGTCACTTTTTCTAGCAACTTTGCCTGGTTTCCTTATAGCCTTGTTACACAAAGCCTTCATACTCTGATGAAAAATTGTACCTCAAAGAGTCTGCAAACTACTGTATAACAGAAGTTTGAACACATCTGTGTATGTGAGTTTGAAAACTACACACAGATTTGTAGACTTATACATGCTTCACTGGTATAAGTAGCTAGGAAAAGTATCTTGCTAGATCTACTTGAGTTTATGCTTTGTGAGTTTTACCACGAGAGCCATGTTTTTGACCATGCCCAGAAGGAATCTGATGTAAATGATGACTTTTCCCTTGTTCGGTAGGTTTCATCTGAGGGAAAGATCTTGTCACAAAATTAAAATTGAATAGAGAAGACTTTGTTTTTAAGAATCTTGATTTTCACTCTGGGATGGAGATAATGAAGTCCAGTTTTGTGTGCATTCATTTATCATTGTAAATATTTTTATGACATTAAATTGTAGGAAGGGAAACAAAAACTTTCTGAGATGGAATCTGGCTAAAATACTCAAGTATATAACAAAGAAAATTCTACAACAGGTCATGGCTTTTTAAAAAAAAAGATAATTCAGGAATTCAGGTAGTTTAGTAATGTCTAACCATATTGAGATGTTTTGCAAAGGCGCCTCCTTATTGGGTGTTAGTATTGCTGCATAAAGTGCTGGCACAATTTTAACTTTATAATGTTGCAGTTTGGGCTACAAGCTATGGATCTTACACATAAAAAAGGATCACCACTTCTGTCCCAGTGTAAGACAATGTCTATTTTGCATTGTGAATATTGAGTTTGTTAGACAGCAGGGAATCAGTGATATATCTTATAATTTATTTCTTAATCAGTACATTTAAGTAAATTTAAGATACCGCTTAGGACAATTTTCAGACTTTATTTTTCATGTATATTATAGTTTCTTGCTTAATTTTTTTTCACATGATCTCATAAAAATACTAATAAAAGTCTCTTTAGACTTATCTTTATTACTATATACCAAGTGCCTAGACTTTATTTAGTGTGATTTCAAATGTCCTGTAGAATAAGAGTATTTCATCAAAACATTTTGGATGGAGGTCTTTTTGGTACAAGAAAATGAACATCTAGAATAAGCAGCTAAGCAGAGTAGAGACAGAGGATAATTGTGCAGGGACAAGAAATAGAAGGAATCTTTCTTTCCGATAACAGACTTTTCCCTGTGTTTTGAATGCAGATGAGATTAAAGCGGCTGTGTTTGTGGTCATGCTCCAGCATTACTAATTAGATCAGGATAGTTCCCAGAGGAGAGTGATTTTGGTTAACTGTTGAGACAGACTGCAAACAGAACATAAAGCTTTGCTCTGAAAAGTGATGGGAGAAGTAGTGCTTCCTGTCTGTTTTCTGGTCCATTTTGGACCCTAAGATCTGAAATGTATGGTAACACCTCTTTGAATATGGAAGGAATAATTTGGCTTGATGAAACAATAGAATTCTGTGCTTAAAAATAGGTTTCTACATTTCATATTTTAATTAGTGATTTAAAAGCAGACTGGTATCAGATAAGCATGGAAGGGTAATTAATACACAAGGGGAAGCAGGCATGGAACACAGGAAATAATTTTAGTCGTCATTTCAGTTTGGAAAGCTTTCCTGATGTCTAGAAAAATAGATGAGACATATTTCTTCTTTGGTTTTATAAATGAAACTTTTATCTTTTCTCTCTGTATGATGTTCAATAATTTGCTAAAAGTTGTTTATACTCAGAGTGGGACAAAATCTCAGTGGCTGCAAATCGTAATAGCTCTAATAACTACAGTACTGCAAAAACTGTTCACCCCGTTGATCAATTTGTTATTCTGCAAATAATCCCATTTTATATGTTTAAGAATAAAATTTTTAAAAGGCAAACAAATACACTGATAGCATGGGTACAGATACAGTATAGGTGTATCTTACACCTTTGTGAATTACGCAGTTCCTTATACCGCAAATCTTAAAATTCTCACATGGGACTAGAAATCTAGTGGCAAAACCATGCAAGTAAGTGCACATCGAAGGATGTGGTCAGAGATGCTATTCTGACTGCAGCTGAGCAGCTCGCTAGATCACTGCCTTGGGTGGTATGTTGCAGTCTCCTTTGTACCCTCTGCCTTTGTAAGGCAGAATTTATCACCCTTTGGATCTGACAACTTAACTATGCATCTGCTTCCTTCTCATCCCATCTGTGTTTTTTTGTGGGTTTTCTGTGGATTTTTTTTTTATTTTAAACAGACCTTTTGACAGAACTGGAGCAGACAGAGGCTGCGTATATGCTGTGATACCAGCTGATCTGCAGCAGTAGCCTTCTGAAGGGAGCAACAAGCAGCTGAGGCTGAGCCATAAACCCTTAACCCACTACTTGAGCAACAGGCATGATTCTTTGACTGAGTTCATAAAGGAACTAAAATAGTGCAATGTGTACTTTGCAGTGTGCGAAGGTCTGACACCATATATATCAGGGATTACAGAGCATAGGAATCAACTTCTAGGCAAGTAATTCTGCATGTTGTATTAATTCTTAATTTATGTTGTTTCAGGATAGATCACAAGTCTCAGCCAATTAAAAAAAAAAGAAACAAAGAAAAGAAAAAAAGGAAGGTTTCTGAACAAAAATATGTGTTTGTATTCTTACCTGCATGTCCAGAAAGGCATATGTAGACCTGCTGCTTCTGTAAATGGGAAATGAAGCTTAGGAAGCAAGTATCCTCAGGAAAGCTATAAGAGGTCCAGTGTGAATGAATCTTTTCAGCTGGTTGCTATGAATTCCATGGTGGTAACTCAAGTTGCTATCCCTCCTTGTGATTGTTGATATCTGGAAGCGCAACGAAAATGCTCAGAAACTTACAAGTCACTTAGCTCATCAAAACCCCAAACCCTTTAGATTTTTCTCATGTTTTTTAGTCTTCTTTTGGTGGTTGTTGTTGTTGGGAAGATGGTTTTCAGTCAAACTTCAATCCGCACTGAAACAGAGGAGGCTGCACTTCAGATTATCAAATATAATTTCTGTGGTCTAGCAGGTATCTGCTGTTGTGTGAAGGATTCAGGTTGAAGCCTCCTATCTCAAGTACAAATGAATTTCTAAATTAATAGGATTCTTTCTTAATTAATCTTTTCCATTTAGTCTACATTGTTGAATAATACTTCTTTCTGCACGTACCTGGCTAGGTGCTGGACACAGAATCTATAGGAAAGATTTTTTCATGTCATCTCTCCTAATAAAACAGAGGATATGACTATCCCTGACTATTATAACCTCTTGGCTAGTTGGTTCTGTATGAACATGCATATGCTCATGCAGACATGCTTGTTTGGTTAGCTTTACTTCCAGGAATATGTGATACTTCTGTTTGAGCTCCTATCTGTGCCCCATACAGAGTAGGAATTATCCTCACTTTCCTGTGGACACTTGTAGATTTATATAACTATTATAAAAAATTGTATATAAAAAGTGAACTATTGCTTTTCTAGAAATTGGTAAGAATAAAGAAATAGGAAAATTACACTTTAGTGTAAGGTTTAAAAACAAGGCTATTAGCTAAAACTTGCTGAAGTGACTGGAAAGCTACCTTTCTGATTTCCAGAAAATCCTGATTATTCATCATATGCATTACAGTACCTCTTCTTCAGTGTGTACTTTGGTTCTGTCTGTTGGTTGGTGACAGAGATGATCACAGTTTACTGAAGTAGGTAAGCTAAAAGTGTTTTATAAAACTGATGCTTATTGGGAGTTAGGTAGAGAACAGAAATTATGGACATTGAGGAACTTAATCACAACACTTCTGCGTTTTGTAAGATGAGTGCTGTTTGCTCTGTGAAGAGTGGAAATTTTTGCCCAAAGTCTACTACACTTCCTTCACTACCCAATTATTTGCAATTCCTAATAGAATTATATCACTAGTCAAGCTTTGAAATGCCATAATTTATTAAAAATATATTTGCCTTTAATATAAACGATACAACAGTTGTACTGAATGCAACGCCTAACAACTGACTAATTATCTGAATTATGTCTTTAAAAGTAAGATTTGATTAATGCAATAGAGCATGAGCAGGATTTTTGGTTTTATTACTTCAAAACCATTAATTCCTCTACAATTTCCTTTCTAATCAGAACACAGCATGGCTTCTGCTGAAAATAATTGATTTTTTTTTTTAGCAAGTCTTAATAGACAGCACAGAGAAATGTAATGATTACAAGACAGAATGGAATGAGATTTATTTGGAAACCTGTCATATAAAGCATCAGCCTGTCTCTGAGACAGGAATATGTTGCAGGTAAATGATGCCATGCATTCAAGAGCTACTTTTTCACTGTCAGATATTACAAATGAGTCTGCTGCACAGATAGTTCTCAATGGAAAAAAATAATATACCATATATTGACACTTCCTTAAGAATAGGAATGCTGCAAACCGTTGTTTTCACAGGAAATACTGGGATTCAGTAAGGCAGATTTTGTAAAAACTCGTGATTCTTCTGCCCTGCCTCCATGTCCTGTTTAAGAAATTATAAAAAAAAAGTAGTTTCTGTGTCAAAGCAAATAATAGCTGACACTCATATTCTAGCTACATTGATTATTTTCTGCTTATGTAGAAAACTTCATGTCACCATCCATGTTTATTTGCTGATTTATAAAGACAGTAAAATACATCAACAGCATGGCAATGAAGCTGGCTCACCTCGCCAGGTTAACGGGATTTTGGTTCCTATAACAATACTGAGAATAAAGGAAAGTCCTCGGGGTTTTACAGTACACTACCAGCTAAACCTTGTTTTTCATCCCAAAGAAGAAAGTGCATCACAACAGGAAAAAAGTCCTCTCTTAAAATTCAAGTAGCAATGTAATTAATCCCAATGTATTCCAATAAATGATTTATAATATGCTAATACTTTTTTTTTTTAATGAGAAAAGCTGTGAAGAATTTTGATTCCTTTTTCAAATATAACTGTGCACAGCTGTTTAATGAGCAAATGATTTCAGGTTTCCAGGTTAGAAGTGAAGAATGGACGTTGTAATATGTGCTGAGTATTACGTGTATGTAGAGATACCAGTATGAGCTGAGCTTCTGCAAATTACCATGCCTTGAGGGGGAAGTTGGAATAAATGACCTGCTGAGGTTCCTTCCAGTCTAAATCATCCTATGGCTCTTGATAAAACCAAAGTTTAAAACCAAGCAATTTACCTGGAAGAGGCCACGTTATACAGGAACAGAATATGTCTTTTACCAGTATTGCACAATAGCCGATTCTTGAACATTAAATGGAGGTTTCGATGTGGACAGCTCTTCTTTCTCTGACAGCTAAGTGGGAAAGTTTAACACCTTAGCAGGGTTTCACAGAGAGTAGCCTGAAGATTTCAAATTGTGTGACATTTCCTGAAAAGCCTTGAAAAAACATCATTCTCTGTTCTTCAGGAAAAGACAAAATTGTGGTACAAGAAAACTAGAATTCTAATACCTGATATATCACGTTTAACTAAGCTCCATAACTTCCTCTGAATTCAGCTCTATAAATTAAATTTATACACATGACTTAAAACATTTTAACGTTTCTTAACGTTTCTTTTGTTATGAAACATGGAAGCTGCCCCAAAAACCTTCTTCTTCTTTTTTACCTCAGCAGATAGATGAGACAAATAAAAGAAGGATTTGAAATACTATCAGCTGTTACAGGATCTTTACCTGCAAATATCTCCAAGAAAACTAAGAAGAGAAAACAAAACTGAAAAAATATAGATATTATTTAAGAAAATCTCAGATTCAAAGGGTCCAGTACTCTTTGGCTTTTTATACCCAGACTTTTTATAGGAGACCCTGCCTGTACTGCTCGTGATGCTGTGGCTTTGGTTAGATGTGGTTCTTACTTTAGGATGATTTTCCTTGTTAGATCGAAACAAAATTTCATCACAAAGTTACATGTTAGGCCTCAACTAACTCAACATGACCAAAACTGCCATTTTCAAAACTAAAATGGCTTCACCTGAGATTTGGATGTCTGAAAGAGAACATTTGGTGTTACCTCAGCTGAGATAAAAGAGCTCTTCCACCAGGTCATTCAGATTTTTGTCCTGTGTGTTAGGAACCTTCTTTATGTGTGTCACAGCCTTTGCAACACAGTGATAAAGTTGATTTGATTTTTCTGGCTACCTGCAACATGCTAAATGTGATGAACCCACTTGTTTGTATCTGTTGACTCAACTGTGTCTGTAAGAGACACTGTAAGCTTTATGATTGAAGGTCTTAAAATATTTTTTCCAGTTTGCAATGTGGCTGCAAGGTACTTGAGCTATGTAGTAGTGTGCCATTCATACATACATTACACAACCATAGTCTGGTGGATGTTCTTGCTGCTTGTAAAATTTATACCTCTACAATGAAATTGAGTACCCATGCAGATGACCTAAAATCTATAGGTATATAACATGGAAGTGATAGGGTTTCCTTGCCTTATCGTATCATTACAGTAAAGACGACATTACAGTTATTACAATTCATTTTGCTACATCTTTCTCATGGCATTTTAGTTGTAAGATTTTCAAACACACACACATTAGCATGTATGAATTTGGTGCACTTGAGTTGCATTACCAAATAACCTGGGTAAGAAAGATTCATATAATTATTTTTTTTTTTCTCCAATTATAAATGAACTGGAGCTCTTCCTAGGGCAGCAGATCTCTCTCCAAAGAATTTAAAATCAAATTTGCTTCTGAAATTATTATTGTACAGATGTACTAGGAACTCTTTTTTCTTGTTTGTTGTTTTGTATTCACTGTTCATATGAAGAGGTTTAGATTCAATGAGACATGGAGGAGAAATTATGTTTAGCTTCACATGTAGAATATAAATGTAGACTTGTGAATTGTTTGTGTTATTTTTCAATGTTCAGTGAATCAAACCAAAATAAAACCAGAAGTTCTAAGAAATAATTCTAATTTATGAATGCTAATTATAAAAAGCAAAATACTTATGAACTAGTGTAGATAGAACAGTTATTTCAGATAATAAAATGTAAGCTACCAGCATTGTTGCAATTCTTACCTGCCTTATTTTCATGGCTTTAAAGATGATTTTAAAAAACCAAACATATAATAATAATAATAATCATTATTATAATCATCTCTTGCTAATTAATGCTTTCAGTTAGTATATTGATTTGTCAGCTAGTTGATACAAGAATGCTATCCAAGTCGCTAGAATCTGCTACCGACTCAGGTCCTTTTCAAAGGATCATAAATCAGTGCAGCTCTTCATGTGAAAGAACTTTCAGGATGAGTTAATGAGAAGAGATGTATAGCTGATTTATTGGAATGTGGAGTAGGCTTTATAGCTCAAGTCACAGTGTTGGTGCCAGTTAGAAAACTGCTGCTTGGCCCAGTTAACTTCAACTACTCAAAGGTTCATTTTTCACTTCTCATTTAGGTCACCCCCCATAGACTGACATTCTCTATGTAAGTTTTACTTTGCAAATGGTTGACACATCTGTACACTGAAAGAGGTGGAGAAGTAAAATTCTGTGAAGATTACCAATCAAGATATCTAGTTCCCAATTAAAGGGAAGTTAAGGTACAAACACTTAATTTTACGTGCATATACTGCCTTTCTCATTAGAAAATGTTTAAAATAACAATAAGAGAACCTTCTGAGTTTTGAAACTTGGTAAGCTATGTAATCATTTGAACTATAACAGTGCTATTAACTCACCGATTTCGTATTCCTATGTTATACAGTACTTTTAATGAAGTTTAATCAAATTTTTCAGTGTGCTTTACCTCAGGTTTGCTATATGTATTTGACAGATAGTATTCATTAGAGGTTCCAATAGAAAATAGAGGCAATTTCTACTTGGATATGTCATAAATCTTGAAAAATTAATCAAGTAAATTAACAGGAACTGTTTTGAAAAGTAGCTGAAATAGCAGGGTTTTGGTTGGTTGGTTATTTAGGATTTTTTTTTTGTACATTGGGAATTCAGAAAGTCTTTGGACACTGCAGACTGCTACGCTTCACCAGAAATGGATGTGAAATAGAATGAGAGGTTTATTAAAGTTAAACATATCCTAATAGTGAGGTAAAAACAATATGAGATCAAAAGTACACTGCTTATTGAAAGGATAATTATGCCTGCCAAGTTTTCTTAAAAATAGTGAAAAATGAATTATAAGACATTTGACAAAGCAATTTAAAAAAAATAAATATTTATGAATCTTTCAGGATGGGCTTAGATAGCACCTGGAGTTAACAGAGCTGTGTCATTTTATTCCAGATAATAATGTTACATAAGAGACCTCAGGGAAAATAAATAAATTTGTAAGAAATTATCTTTCATAACCTATATACAGTGTCTAAAGAATAGGAAACAAGCAAACAAAAAAACCCCATTGTTGATATTATTCATGGAGAAAGAGATTTTAAAATGATTGATATAACTTTTATTTAGTTAAAGCCAACTTATATTATCACAAAGAAAACCTGAAGCACCTTTAATAGCGTATTTCTGCAGTATAGCTCTTCCTGTGCATAGATCCCACGGGCTGTTGACTGGTATGTTATTAATGACTTGACTAAAAAATCCTGTGTGTATATGTTTGGAAAGTTAAGATATGTTGAGTTAATTACAGGTCAGAACTGTGTAAACTGATATCAGCATTAAATGATTTGCAGTTACTGTTAGAGGTGATGTCTTAGAATGGCTTTTGAAGGTATAAATAGTTCCTGACTAACACGTTAGCATGTGTGTTTGCTACTGGATATATATTGTATTACAGTGTAATTAATTTTGAGGAACACTAACATAAAGAACAGTATTATTTTGCAAGTATACAATGATAGAACTACCACTATTATTTATGATAAATATTTATAATAAAAATTAATGCTGTTCCCTTTTCACTTTTCTATCTAGATGTGTAGATGTCTGCATGTGACCTTTATGTTCTGCCATTCTAAAGTACTTTAAAATGTATTAGTAGAAGCATTTGAAGTAGTCACTCAAATTCAGTCTTTTGTCTCCATGTTTCAGCATACTTCTTAATTCCATTCTAGCCTTTGTGTCTGTGTCTTCATAGGTTAGTAACATGGTCAGAATTGGGGGGGGGGGGAACAAAAGGAAACTGAAAACCAACCAAGGGAATAGAAAGTGGCAATCTTAACATAGCTTTTCTGTTAGTCCTTATGTGTTATAAAGCCAGATGCCACAGAAAATTACTATAATCTGGATGTTACAGAAAGAAGTGGACAGTGTATTTACTAATGTTTGCTGATGACACTAAAATTCTGCAAATACAAATTACAGAGGAAGTGAGAATCTCCAAGTGTCAGGAGGAGTCCTTGCAGTCTGTAACACATATGTTTTCATAACAGCAACTACATTTGCATAAGAAAAACAGTATTTGTATATATATATATATACATAATAGCTAAATGCATATACTTATGAACTTTGAACTCATACAAACTTTTAATAAGAACACTTAATAATATTTTGGTAAGCTCAGATCTTTTATCTTGTCATTGCAAATAAAGAAAAAAAATAGTGAATTTATAGTAGCTATATAAAAATCTGTCCTGTTCTCAGAGGATATGTCAAGGCTTGCAATACTGTTGTTCCTCTTGTCATATATGAATGGGGATAAAACCTGATTAATAATGAAAAGATGTTGTGAAAACAATTATTGTGAATTAGTTATTAAAGAAAATAGAAATGTTAGTGGATGTTTGCTTGAAGTGTTTGTCTTAAGGATAAAGGTGTAAATTGATTAATCACACAATTCAAACTGTTTAATTTAAAGTTAGGATTAAAGAACAAACCATGTGTCACTTAAAGGGAACTACCAGCATTGTCAGTTCATTGGGACTTTTCTGCACAACACTCCAACAGTGGATGTAACTTTAAAAGTTGATGTGACATAAATTGAGATTAAAAACAGTTTTTTTCCCAAACCTCTTTCTAGTGTTCTAATGAAATGCTATTATAATAGCATTTTCTTCCAGGCCTAACCATTCTATGATTCTATTCTCTGGACTTCTTTTGCTTGAAACTTTTATGGTATAATGAAAAATGGTTATAGCTCTAGTACAAGCTACATATTAGTCACTAGGAGAAAGGTACCAATTATAGTAAATTGTGAAACATTCTTAATACTTTATTTTTTCTCACTTATAGATTTTTATGAGATGCTAAATATTGAACAATTTCAAATTTTAAATATGAGCATGAGCTGCTAAGTAGTACATCCTAAACCAGCCAGAGAAGTATACATTCGTAAAGCTATTGATTCAGTCTCTCTACAAACTCATATTATTTCTGGATAACCAAGAATAGATTGATCATTATTTTTTGTAATCCAAGAGTGATCTCTTTATAGTGAATGAATATGTGTAGATAGTGGAGCTCGTGAGCTGTACCAGTGAGAGAAATTGGGCTGATCCTGGGATATTGGCACAGGAGTTTCAATGTGAGGCAACTAGCTTCTGAAAATGATTATGCAGGTAACAGTGAATTGCTGCCTAGACAGCAGGTATTGTGGCTTAGCTGCCTATCGCAAAAAAAAGGGCTTCTAAGAAGTAATTTCTTATTGTCACCGACAAGTTTGTTCCTTTGCTTGTTTTGCTGAGGGCCACTCAGCAATAGAAGATGAGAAACCTTTTCCCTTTCCCTCTCCCTCTAAACTTAGGAGAAATTGGAAAGCCTTCATGTGCCACCAATCTCTTGATAAAGATTATTGCATATTGTGAATTATTTCTTACTGGCTTTATTAATGGATAATGTTCAGAAAGATACAGAGAATAAGACTGGAAAAGTATCTCTGTCAGTGTATCAACAGACTCTGAAGGGACACCTGTGCTGTCTCAGGTTCTATATCTTTGGCAGATAGTTGTATATTGGATCCGAATCCAATTTTTGACTCCATTGTACCCTAGAGACAGGTAAGAGACTACCTAGGGTAAACCAGTGGAGAATGATTAAGGGAAATGATTTTCTAGCTTTGCCTATACTTATTATTTCCTTTGATTGGTGGTTCAATATGACATATTGTCATACCTCTAAGTATGACAATCAGTTCCTGGCATTTTGCTATGGAAAAAAGAATTGTTGACATACAGTCTGGATATACTTTTTATGAAACTAATTTTACCTACATTTCTGAGGGAAAGATATAAGGAAATGACAGGCTGTTTTTTCAAGAATTTCAGCCCGTCACAAATACCTACTTCCAAGGGACTAACATGGCTACAAAAATCACCTCTTTTAATAAAAAAGACAACCAAAACAAAACAACCAAATAAGAAGCAGACCACTAAAGACAGGAAAAATACATACCATTTTCTTCCTTTCCTGTCTTCTGCAGCATCATGCTTATTATCGTACTGAAGCTGTAAAAGCTCCTGGACCAAAGAAGAGATTGGGCATGAAAATCTGGAATTCCACAAGATTGAGTCCTTCCCAGTGAGTAGGATCTGGGATTTAAGAGGAAATTACTAACTGCTGGGGATCTTGCATGAGGTATTTACTTAAAGAGTAATTTGGAGTAATCAGTTGAAGAGAAAGGAAAAAATCAAACAAAATCTGAGGAGGAAAAAAATCTGAGGGCAAAACACTTAGACTGTAGAAAATATACTTAAGGAATCAGATGATACACTAGACAAAGCAGGGTGACAACGATGATTCAGGGAGTGGAATATCTTCCTTAGGAGTACAGGCTGAGGGTGCTGGGTCTCTTTAGCCTGGAGGAGACTGAGGGGTAACCTCATTAATGTCTACAAATATGTAAAGGGTGAGCGTCAGGAGGACAGAGCCAGGCTCTTCTCAGCAATGTCCAATAATAGAACATGGGGCAATGGGTGCAAAATGGAGTATAGGAGGTTCCATGTGAACATAAGGAAAAACTTTTTTACTTTGAGGGTGACAGAGCACTGGAACAGACAGCCCAAAGGGGAGTCACTTTCTCTTGAGACATTCAAAACCCACCTGAACGTGTTCCTGTGTGATCTTGCTCTGGCAGGGTGTTGGACTAGATGGTCTTTTGAAGTCTCTCCCAACGCCTAACATTCTGTCGTTCTGTGACTCTGGGCTATTCTCCCTATGTTCATACATGTTGCCTTACATGATACCCTCAAGGGCATATTTACAAGTTCTTAAACAAGATAAATCTTTAACATGAGGAAAAGTTAAAATAATAAACATGAGAATGGGAACACCATTTAAATGGAAGGTAATATCAATTTATGGTTTTTAATTACAGTTATATACTTCTGTTGAGATTGACTCTGATTAATCTATGGTTTATGGCAAATCATATTCCTGTAGAGGTTTTGAATGTAAACAGATGTTGAGAGACAGGAAAAACCTTGTAACTACAGTTGAGGTTTCAGGTGCTCAGTATCAGCCAATGGAGATCAGGTTTTCACACTTTATCTGCAGCCAGCAATTTCCACTGTAATATTTATCAGCAGATTCAACATTTTGTAAACTCTAGCGAAGCTGAAAATTTTGAGTTCTATTACATCCAAAAAGGATATTTTTGACACATCTAAAGATTAAATCTTATTTTGTCATTACACATCCACCCCTCATTTGTTTCTTTTTTTTTAAATGAATTTTTTAAAAAATCAAACCTAAGGCCACCAAAGCATTGTAAAAATGTTATTAGACAATTTCATTACAGACCCAGCAGAACAAGGATAATTGAGCCCATGTCTTAAACAACAAGATAAATCTAGCTCTGTCGCTCTTAAAAACACTGTCCACGTGGAGCACATCTAATACAGCAATGAAAATACCCTTAGAAGAGTAGTGATAATAAAAAAATATAATAAATCCTCAAATCTGCTTAATTCAATACCTGAGCATCCAGGGAATATGTTAAATTAAGAGTGAAGCATTTTGATGAAGATCTCATAAACACATGAGCTTTGAAAGCTGTATTTTTTAAGGTGGGTTTAGTCATTACTTAGGACCTTCAACATCTGTCTGTTCTTTTCCTTATTGAATCTGATCTCAACTTAACCCTACACATATTAGATAACTTCCTTATTCAGAAAGATGATTTAAAAAATGTTACAGTTAATATTAATCTACAGAATTTACAAAGCTGTGGAGAGTCCATTTTGATTCTCTGTAATATAGTGTCATATAAAATGGGCAGGGATTTATGCCAGTTATTTGGTTTGGTCTAGATGAAAATAAAAATGTATATAATGAAAATGGCGGTTCCAGCATTCAAGTGTAAGTGTTCTAAACCAGCTAAATTCAAGGACATTCTTAGTCTGCAGTTAAGGATTAGACAAGGACTGGGGCAAGATGTAGATGGGGAAGAAAAAGCTCATCTACTCTTCTGTTGTAATACCTAGATTAGAAAATACACCATGATGTTAATGTCTCCATGTAACTATGTTTTTTTCCATTTGATGCTGCTGAGAGGTCCTTAGTGTCTTCTGAGAAAAACTGAAATTAAGTACTTCAAGATTTTTCTATTTATTATATTAATTTTTTTAAGGAATAAATGGATAAAATATCATGTTTGCTGTTGCAAAAGCATACTGAAAACAAAAACACAGGTGGTACTATTTATAGCTGCAGCCATAACCTGTAGTGTTTATGTGGACTATTAGAAATTTTCCTATCTTTTCAAACCTCTTTATTTTCAATATGCTCAAAATATATTCGTCCTTGTGGTGGTTCAGCCCCAAACAGTGGCTGAGCACCATACACCACTTACCCACTTCCAAAGAAGAAACAGACAGAGCCTCCATAGGCTGGGATAAGGACAGTTTACTGACAAAATCACCATGAAAGTAGAACAATAACAGCCTCTGACAAATTTTGCTCACACCCAGTGATAACAGAGTGCTGCACAAGACCTAACCAGCTGCACTCAGACTTTCAAAACAAGTGATAACACTTATTTGACATTTTAGTAAAAAGTGGAATTCTATTTTACATTTATTCACCTTCTTTCTTGCAAGGTAGGAGTGTGCAGCTGTTGACATTATGGGTTTCAAACGCCCTCTCTGCCTAAATGCATATTAAACAAGCTATCATGTAGCAGATAAGGAGGGTGTTACTGCTGTGGTACCATATAGGTGGTACACAGTTATGGTAAGTGTATAATTTAATAGTAGAGAACTACAAGTTTAACTTGCATATTGTGAGAGCTTGCAAGGAACATCAAAAACCTTTGGGAGATGCAAGCTGCAAGCTAGTTTCTTTCACTGAAGAGTTAGAATTACCTTTACTGTGCTCAGTTCAAACCCCAGTGAAATCAGGAGATTTTTAGTTGTACTATTCACCTAGCTGGAGCTCAGCCTGTACTCCCTGTTCCTCTACTATTGCAGGTGAGAAATGTTCTAACTAAATGATTTCCTGACTACTCACAAACTCTTTGTATAGGGAAGTATACAGTCACTTTCTTATAAGCTTGCACAGTCTCGCCAGAGGGATAAAAACAGCAGAGAGGCTTGAATGCATTTGAATGACAACAGGCTTGGTGATTCTACTCTTTAAAAGGAGGATATATAATCAAATTGAATTTAAGTCTTGAAAACAGAAATCAAATTGCACTGCCTGCTTTCAGAATATTTTCCTTTTTGATGTATGAATAGGAATTTTCATAGTGAGAAGTCTGGTGACAAATAATAGAAGCAAGCAATATCTCTCTAAGGCTTTATTTGTTAGCTTCAAATACGTATCACACCAGTCTTGAGACTGAGCTCTTCTCACATACTTACATCAATTGCTCTATTAGTAATGTGTAGAACTTTGTTCAACTCACGCAAAGTGAAGAAAATGATCCAGTGTTTTGAACTTAAAATTATTTGTTGGTTCTTGTTGTTTGTGTCTTAGTCCTGATTTTCTTGTCGTGCAGTTTTTTGCGGGGTGTAATATTTCATTCCTGCACAAATACCTTTACAAAGAAATTTAGTGTTTGCAAGCATTTTCTTGCCTAAAATAAGTATGATTTTATATCTACATATTCTGATTCTGCATGTCATTGCACCAGTTTAAACTTAGAGTAATTCTGAAATCAGCAGAGTAATACAAAGTCTGTTTTGGCACGCTTACTATGTCTATAAATCAATCCTGAACAATTTGCAAAACTGGACAGTTCAACAAATAACAATATGATGTATATATTTGTGTGGCCATTTAAAATAAATTGTTATGATAAAATATGCCAAATAATCAGCTTTGAAGATTAAAAACACCTAACTGAACAGTAACAGGAACACATCTAATTGAAAAAGATTTTGTACAATGTTCTTTTACAGTGACTACTTGCCTTTATTGTTTTTGCTAAAATAATTAAACCCTCAGTAGAAGTTAATTCTGAGAGGGTTGTCCAAGCTCAGCCATCATCCTTGGTTAGTTTCACTATTTCATACAAGATATGATCCTTTCTTTTAAACTTTGAGTGAGCAGGTTTTGTTTCATTTATTTAACAGGAGCTTGGGCTGTTGTCCAAAATTTGGCTCTTTATCTGCTGGGAGAATATAGCTGCTCATCTGAGGTGAAATAATTTTCCATCTCTTTTTCTGTGCCTGAATATGTGACTTGTGAGTATAAGAAGCTCAATGATAGTGCATTTGCTCTTTTGTTTTTCATGAAATTAATAAAAATAGGGATGATTACAGACCTATTCAGTTTTGATTTGTTTTTTTCCCCTTTGACTTTTAAAACAGATTTCTTTCATTAAATACACATTTACAAGAGTAACGTATTTTTTAGATAGCAAATACATCGGCTCCTAATGCACCAAAAAGGTTGAATAACAAGAACTGGGGCTCGCTTTCTGGTGCTTCTGTAAAAATGCATTTTACTACTAGAGGCTAGTTTTTCAGAATTCTTGACTGTTTGTGTTATGAAATAGGTGGTGAACCTCCCTTTGATCCAGCTCATCCACTCCCCATGGCCAATGTATGAACTACATATGAACTACAAAAGCAGAACTAAAAAGTTTCTTTGAGAAAGGGTCCAAGAGGAGAGATTCATATAATATTGCAAAGTCATCAGCAGCAAAGACTTTTTTTTTTGTGGAGGGATAGTTCTCACTTTTCCCTGGAATGAGTTAAAAAAAAAAAAAAAAAAAAAAACAAAAAAACCCAGAAAGAAACAGGTATAGAACTTAATCACTAAAGCTCAAAATTGCTGGATACTGTTGCTGGAAGGGAAGAAGATTATTATCTCTTCATGGCTGGCTGAAGCAACAGCTTGCTCCAACTGAAGTTCAGTTAAAACCAGAGGAGGTGAGTCTGAAACATGATAATTTAGACCCTGTTCCAAATCAGAACTAATGCCAAATCTCAAAATTATTGTTACTCCATATCAGTCGCTTTTTTCCCGGTCAAGAGGAAATTTGGATTTTGATTGTAGTTTTCACTGTTGATTACTAAGATTAAGTTGTAATACTCCATGCTTGCTGTAACATACTTCCTTGTAATCTCTCTGAAATATAATGTATTTCAAGCTGATTCTTGCTAGTACGAAAGTCAAAGCTGGGTACTGAAGCAGCATAGGTACAGAAATGGAAACAAGGTAGCTGCGTTCCCAAAGAAATTTAATTTTATTAAACTCAGTCCAAAGATGTTTAGAGGTGCATCTGCATTTGGAAGTATTATGGACACAGCCATTGAAGCGCTGGCAGATTTCTCACAGTGTAAATGTAGGAGGGCATGTTTCAAGAGTTAAATGACAATGAGAATCGAGATGTACCTGGGCATAATTAGTTGATTAGGAAAAGTTTCAAGATATACATGGGTACAAGATCAGTCTGCAAAATCTGGTGAAATGCCAGCAATACACAAATTGGTTTGTAGTTTGGGTTTTATTTATTATTTTAAAATTATTTTTTAAGGGAAAGCAGACAAAGCATGGTATTATCATGCAATTCAAAATGAATATCAGAAGAACATGAAGAAAGAACTATTTAAAAGTATTTTTTTTTCACTGTATCATCCCATATGACATCCATTTATGACAATCTTTAAATGGATGCTTTACAAAGTAAAATAAATTAAATATTCTATTTTGAATTGTGTTTTTGTATTTAGTCATATTTCCCAAAGATAATAAGATTTGCTGTCTTTTTTGCCTTGTTCTAAAAGGTTTATTAACAGACTTATTCAAATTTTCATTGAACTGTGATGTCTAAAAGTATAAGACACATGAACCATTTTGTTTTAATATCAAGCATGGTAAAATGACCTATATAGTTTGATATTTCAGTACAAAGTATTTTATTGCATTAGTTGGTGTATATTTCAATACCTTCAAAATTGTTCAGACTAAAGAAATTGAAAAAAGAAAAATGTGTAAGTTAATATTTATAGGAGACAAATATTCATATCGTTTTTGAAGAGTTATATACTGGATGATTCTTTATGATCCACTTTTACTGACAGAGCTGACCACCTAACTACCTCAACAGATGGTGTCTCTCTAATCTAATCTAATCTAATCTAATCTAATCTAATCTAATCTAATCTAATCTATCTATCTAATCTAATCTAATCTAATCTAATCTAATCTTTATGATTATGTTGACCACATAAAAATTACAGTTTCTTTATAACTGCCCGCAGTTCTCGGAAGCTGATACCTGTATAAAACTGTGAAGGAATCACTTCTGTTCAGCTTTAGTTTATTTTGGCGTGGAAATGAAGTTTATCCAAGGTTCTTAATGTATGAAGGAAAGAAACAAAAATATTTCTCCTTTACAAAACAATACACATATAGTGAAAAAATGTAATTATTTCCCTGGAAACTTCTTCCTGATGAATCTTACCTTTCATACATCATATTAGATTTCTATAAGCAACCTCTATTGCAAGAACCATTACATTGGGTAAAATATAATTTTGTTAATATCTGATTTTCTCTTCCTTATCTTAAAGGTCAGTCCTTCCATATACAGACAAGCTGCTTGACATGAATCAAACATCAACCTGCAGGAAAGAATTGTTATCTCTATTGAATTTGAGTAGTATGTACAAGTTCATGGTTTAATTACATATTGTTGTGGGAGTTCTTCCTTTTTTATGTACACAGGATCATTAAAAGTAGCTATCAAAGGAATAATAAACACAGTTGGAATTTTTTATCATTTTTTCTTGAGCACTGTAACACATTAAGATGAAGTAATGAAGAATTTCAAGATAATGTACATCTCTGGGAGAGACTGTTTATACTGAATGTGTAATAGAAATCAATGCCAGTGTTCTGTTAGAATTAAAGTACATGTGTTTTCCTTGAAAAGCAATAATGTCCTGTCTACAAAGGACAGCCTTTAGTGCAGAAACATGCTTCATCAGTGTTCCTCCCTCTTTAAATTTAAGATACTTCCCATGCTTACTAAAGCCCTTCTTCTGACTGCAAATTTGGTAGCATCATCAACTTTGTCACTGGAAGGAGTTTTGAAGAAGCAGAGTTATCAATACTTGTATTAATAAGAGGTTGGAATAATGTAATGGAGAGATTTTTCTAAGGGCAGGAGCTTTTCACTCTTAAAAGCTTAAAATGTAAAATATATTTTCTGATGTCAGAACAGACTTCATCTAATGCATCCAGGCTTTCAGTTCTTTAGTGTCACTGCTAGTGGAAAATCACTGTTAAAACTGATGTGTAATTCTCTTAGTTTTATTTGATGGGAGATAACTGTGAAACTTTGACACCATGTCAGGTTCAGTCAACAGCTCATACAGCTTCTAGATCTGCCCTGTGCTTCTGCCTAGCAGATGGGAAGCCAATGATTCCAAGCTTTTCTTTTTTTGGTGTTTCTGATATATCTGAAGCAAAATATCAGTAAATTTCAATTTCTTTATTTCTTTTCAAGTGTTTGGATCTTATTTGAATCTTACTAGATGCATATATTTTCAGGAATTTTGGATCTATCACTTTCTTAGCTAGGGACACCCTTTATTTTGTTAAACTTGTGTTATATTTAACTATGATGTAAACAGAACGGAATAAGCAAATCACTAGCATCTGCATCTATAAAATATGCTGTCTATATGTTAATTTACATTTGAATTGAAGAATTCAAATGCAATTACACTGCTAGCTCTACTGCTAAATGGATTGTTAAACTGGTCTATAATTTTTAGTTTCCAAAGGCTCCTTGGTTGCCTCTCACAAAATTGTTTACAAATGTTCTAGAAAATCACTGGAAATGCAGCTGTAGCACAACCATAATTGTCTTCCTTGTTACGCATGTATGTGCTTGCTAGTCCATAGGTCAAAGGCTTCAGTATCCCACTTTTGCTGCCAAGCAAAACAACTTGAATAACCAGGACATTATGTAGTTACCAGGCAAAAACATCTACTGATTAATGCCACTCCAGTATTTGGCAAGAAGAAAGTTAAAGACAAAAATTTATCTGTGCTACATCATCTGCATTTGTTATTTGTTGTATTATTTGTATAAAAACAGGACTGTTTCAGAAACAAAGGAGATGTTTTCATAATGGAATTAGATCATTTTTTTATTGTTTCTGAAACTCAAGTAAGCCATCTCTATAACTTCTTATAGCTTAATTTCACTTCATTGAACACCGAAACTAAACAGAAGGCTGTATCTTTGTGTTTCCTACATGTAAAATGTTTACCTGTGGGGAAAGGTTAGTGGTTCAGAGGGATTTTTGATACAGGCATCCTGGCTTGTATCAAGAATAGTGTGGCAAGTAGGTCTAGGGAGGTGATTGTGCCCCTGTACTCGGCATTGGTGAGGCTGCACCTCGAGTGCTGGGTCCAATTCTGGGCTCCTCACCATAAGAAGGACATTGAGGTCCTGGAGCAAGTCCAGAGAAGGGCAACCAGGCTGGTGAAGAGGCTGGAGGGCAAATCATATGAGGAACAGCTGAGGGAACTGGGGATGTTCAGCCTGGAGAAGAGGAGGCTGAGGGGAGACCTTATCACCACTACAACTACCTGAAGGGAGGTTGTAAAGAGCTGGGCGGTGATCTCTTCAGCCAGGTGACAGGAGACAGGACAAGGGGAAATGGCATGAAGCTGTGCCAGAGCAGGGTCAGATTAGGTATTAGAAAAAAATTTTTACTGACAGAGTTGTTGGGGCCTGGAACAGGCTGCCCAGGGAGGGGGGTGAGTCACCTTCCCTGGATGTGTTTTAAAAAAGGGTAGATGAGTTACTTAGGGATATGGTTTAGCATAGGACGGGAATGGTTGGACTCGATGATCTTAAAGGTCTTTTCCAACCTTGTGACTCTGTGATTTCCTAATTGTTTTGCTTTCTATTACATTTGATAAACTTACAGGTTTCTCTAGAGCCACAAATAGAAATTCTTTAAAAGAAATTAAGATCTTATTCTGAAAGTAATGTCTCTCTCGTGAGAAATACTTTGAACAATATCATTGACCCATGCTTTTGGGGTTCATCTCTGATTAATGATGTCCCTTTACTAGATTCTACCTGCTAGCCCTTCAGGCTGCTTTATCAGCATCTGAGGACAATGTAGTATTCTGATTTATATTAAAACTCAATACATGAAGACACTAGACTTCTTGGAGTACGTCTTTGATTGCTCTGATAAAATGTGAGATGGAATATGTGCAGATTTAATTTTCCAAATCTTCCTGAAGTAAAATTCTTTGTGCTTTGTAATCACAAAGAAGTTTCGTGGGTTTCTTTTTTTTTTGTTAAATTTGTGACAAGGAAAAACATATGCAGATAAACAATTAACAAAAAGGGTATTCATTACAAAACTCATGACATTTTTCAATAATATAAAAAAAAATCAAGGGGTCTGAATTTGTACTTTGTGTAAACTGACATAGGTCCTTTGAACTGAGTGGAATTAGGCTCATACCTCGGGGAATCCATCTCATTCAGAGAGTTACTATACTCATGGAAAAGTTGAAGTCCCCAGAGACTTCACAAGAATGATATTTCATTTTCATCTCAAGATTATTGTAGTAGGTCATCAGCTTTGACCGTATGATAAAGCTTCTTGTGGGATGTTATTCTCCTTGCATAGAGCCTAAAGCAAACACAGACTGCTTTTTCAAAAGTGGATATCCAGTCTGACAAGAAAATGGAATCACTCTAATAAAACTAGGAGAGAATAGGAAAACCTATTACTTGCAGGCTGAGGATTGAAAACTACTGTGACTGTTTTTGATGCTTTGATTTTTAAAGGAAGCTTGATTTTTTGTTTGTTTGGTTTTGTGTTTTATATTTTGGTTTTGCTTTTTTTTTTTTTTTCCTTCAGTGCGGGAAAATCTATACCAGCTTGAAAAGTTTCTTTTATGAAAGAATACTGTAACAAACACACCATAAAAAAATCCTTTGTGGTTAAAGTGTGCTTTATACTTGTTTCATGTTGAGTATTTAGGAGAGGGTTTTTTTCCCCTATTCCCAATAATGTGTAACATACTGAAGCTTTTTTTTTAACTGCATTTCTGATTCTTCTGTAGAGTCAGAGTTTCTGATTCCTCCATAGGCTTTCTGTGTGACTTTCCCAGCCACAGTTTGTCACCTCATAACACTGAATTAATTTGTTCCATATTTTAGAGGTCTTTTGAGGATAAATCTACATATTCATGTAAAATGGCAAGATATTAAGGTGATGACAATCACCTTTTAGAGAAAAATCTATAAATAAAACCCCCCTCTAAGACTGTTGCATTGTAGCACAATCCGTTTTTCATAAAATGAATTTTGTTCTTTCTTGTTATACTCTAGCAGTTCACCAATTTTTATTATCTTGTCAAATGAAAGGAAGGCTACAATTACCAAGTACTGTAATGATTCATGATCCAGTCTAACCTCCAGTAATGTTAAGAGAACCTTTTCATTGCTATCAGAAGCCATTATTGGGTACCCTTGGCTACCTTTTGCAAAAAGTATTGCCACCTAAACAAGATAGTTACTTCTCTAGGAACAGCTATGTTTCTCCTGAAAGACTGAAATGTATTGTATCAATTTGTGTGATATTTCGAACAAAAGCATAGTGTCATGAGCCTCTGGCTGCAGAAATCTGTCTCAAAACCATCTGCATAGTGGAGACCCTAGGCCTCCTCACCAGACACAGCTCCCTACCACCATAGGAAAGGCCATTTTAGGGAGTAAGCAGGGATGAAGTGCTTTAGAATCCTGCAGGGGACTTGAAAAGGAAAAGTGGCTCTTCTGGAGTTCTCAGCCATGCAAGCTAAAGTATGGGTGAACACCAGTGCCCATGTGTGTATGGTTGTGATGTTTTGGTTATTTCTCGGATCATTCCTTGGTACCATATTTATTTATAATCTAAACTACCAACATATAACAAGTAAATTCAACCTTATCTCCTTTAAAGTTATCTAAAAGAAGAACGCAAATCTACGTTGAGTTTTCAGAATCATTTATAACCTCAAATAGTGTTGATGGACAGAATGAATGTTTTATTTATAAATACTGTAATGTATTAAGCAATATTTCAGCGTTTCATGGAGGCATGCTCTAAATCTCAATTAATCAATTCGTGCTGAAATGTTTTCAATTAATTTACTGCAAATTTTATCAGGCTACTAATATTTGAAGAGGAAAAAATAGAAGATTGGAGTGTTTCTAAAATATCCCAGATATGGATATGCAAATAAAATATGAATATATATGAAAATATAAATATATATGAAAATATAGAGAATAGAAAAAATATACTAGCTGGAAGAGGTTAATACTGCATTTTAAACTTTGTTATTTTTTAAGGGTCAGTTGTGTTTCCTTGTCCTGTAAATATGTACATACAACTGTTTTACACCATTTTTATATAAGCAAAACATTAATTTTAGACAAGCTGAAAAAAGGGATCAAGAAAAGTAATTAAATGTAACAGTGGGAAGTTGAAATAATTCAAGGATTAATTTAATTGCGGATATATTAGTTATGAAGAACATCTAAGATATGCTCAGTAGAAACTATTTTGTCTTCCCCACTTAAAAAAAGATTTTAAAAAAATCTAACTTAAACAAAAAATGGAGAGTAGTTTAGTATTCCTCCATTCATCAAAGTTAATCAATTCCAAGACAGGCATCAGAAGAAAAAGGACAGGTCATTCAGAATGGAAAGACAATTATTCATGACTCTATGTATGTCTGCATGTGCTTAGAACAGCACAAATGTCTATTTCAAATAATTTAGTAGTTATGTAACTGAAAATTACCATTAAATAGTCTCAACCTCACATGCAATATTTGCTGTTGTGGCTACTAATATAACCTAGAGAGTTCTGCTTTTAAAAATTAATCATTGAGTGTGCTGGTAGCTCCAGTATCATATTTTTTCTTTCTGTTTAAAGGAGGAAATAATATCCTTTCACATCCTCCCAGGCATCTTTCCGGTATTCTCAAGGCTTAAATGCTAGCTGTAAGGGATGGGACACAATGTGAATATTAATGTTCTGGCTGAGCTGACAAATGTGCTCTGTTTGGGCCATGGCCAGACACGAGCATTCAAAATATGGAACTAGTCCAGGAGACTGAGATTTTCAGAGAATCTGGGGAAAAGTCTGACAAAAGTGCTCAGTAGCTATCTCATAAAGAGATTGCTGTAGAAATCTAAAATGTGTGGGTGAAAAAAAAATGAGCAGTGACAGGACTGGAATGAGTTGAAACTGTTCAGGGTGGTGAAGGAGGACGAAGTTTCCAGTGCATCTGTACATGGGCAGAGTGACAATGACAGGTGAACTGAAGCACTAGGAGATAAACTTTACCACAGTTGTTTGCAGTAAACTGCTGACAAATAGTCACACATTTTGCCATGTTCTAGATTTCACCAGTGCTACAAATATTATTAAAACAGTTAAATTAATCTTTATGATTTTAGTTTATGTTGCTATACAAGCAAATTTGCTCCAGTGGTGCATTAACTTTAAGAGGAATTTGGTAGTCAAGACGTCTGTCTCATCACAGGTCTCCCTGGCATTGCCAAAACCAATTCCAGCTGACTTGTACAGGGAACTGTCAAAAGCTATATTTCTACTGTATCCTTTTGAACATCTGTTCACATAGATGTCCTTCTTAAACCAACCTTTTCCCAAATTCTGGAAGTCTCTAGCAAATAATGGGAAATTTTTTGGCTAGAGATGGCTCACTGGACCCTGAACTGAGTACAAAATAGGAAGGAAATCCCCAGAGGGAGATGCACCTAAGATTTAGGGTAGACTACTCCAAAGAGAAGGTGCTACTGGAACAGAAAAGATATTTTAAAACTTTGTCTGGAAGTCACTCAAACATTTCAGCAGCAGGGATAACTTGCTGTCTCTGTCAAGCCTAGGCTGGAATTCCGTCTGTCTACATTCTCCCTCGCTGTTCCTAATTTTCTTTCCCTCTGCTTACATTCCTTCTCCTTATATACACTCACTATGAAGATCAACTTGCTAACATCTACTATGAGGATTTAGGTTTATGAATGCATCTTTTAACCAAATAACAGAAATACTATGATTTAAACTTAAAGAAACATACCTGGGCTCTATGAATATTTCAACCCACCATGTAAAGATGCTGTCTTCATTGCTGGGTGAGACGCCACAGGCAGGACACAGGAACTACCACAAAACCTCGTATGAAATGCAAAAGAGTAAATTTATTTTCATTATCTGACCAACCAAGGTATCCTCAAAGCAGCACCTGGCCAGAGGCAGACGAGTGGGGATACAGCATGCAGGCCTTGATCCATGCTAGAGGATCACTGGCACTGCTGTTTTCACCTGTTTCTCAAGGATTCATGAAGATGTATTTTACCACTGTGCTTTCCCAACAGCAGGGCAGGAATCTGAAGCATGTGCCTCTGAGTCTTATCACAGGGCTATGTTACCCAAACACTGATGTTCCACTTGTCAAACACACAAGGCTAAATAAGGATTAGTATGATAGAAGTGTTTTTCAACAGCCCAGCTGCAAGTTACTCAAGCATGTTTACAATCCTCTTTGCCAATCCTCCATCATTTTCCCATGTAACAAAGCAAAGGAACACATAGCTGGGTTGAATTTCAGCTCTGAAACCTTTTACCTCAGCTGAGCAGTTCTTTCTTCCCCAACATAAAGCTCGTCTGATATTCCTAACTTTTTATTTATTTTCTTTGTTCTCTGGAGAAGTCTACATGTAATCTGTTGGTGTGACTCTGTAGCAGTGAGTAGAGTGGCACTGATCTGATAAAATCACAAGGACTATGGCAAATGAATTTTTGACCCTCTATTCACAGAAATTCCCATGCTTCTTATATTTGCAATGCAGATGTTCTAGAATTGTCCCACATACTTTATTCTAAAATTCTTGCTGCAAAGGAAGTGATTTATTGCAGTTTTACAGGCAAGTAATATTTTTTCCGCTGTTCTATGCTAAGAGAACACATTTACTGTGTATGTCACAGGGACTCCAAAAGGGCCAATTCCTCTTTGCTGTCACCAAAATCAGAATCCTTCTGCCTTGGCTTCTAGCACATGTTAGGGTACGTTGGGTTTAAATAGCTGGTAAGAGTAAGTAGCCAATTTTTGTATCAGTCTGTCATGCCGCACTGGGCTTATACACTCAAGACTTCTTTAGGGAGTAGTAGAAGAGAGGCACATATGTGTCTGCAGGTCTTTGGCAGCTACCCAGATGCACAACATGTATGGGCAGTAATGGAGCTGTTATCCAGGAATAATTAGGGCAGTTTCACAGTTATAAGGTAGACAAGAGATGTGGTGAAGTGTGAACCCCGGAGTGAAACATTGAAATCAGACAAAGTTGCATCCTTGTTCCCTCACCATTCTTCCAGGTATTGATAATATAGCTTCAGTATAATGAAGTGTAGCAGTAGGAAGTAGAGACATAATTGTTAAAGGCAGATCTTCATTGGTCAAAGCAGATCTTTAGGCCTGGCCCCTCTTGGCAAACTACAACTTTTATGTACAGTCCAAATTTCAGTTTGGAAAGCTTGATATTCAGAGTTTCCAAGCTGACCTTCCACTTGCACATTACAGAATCTGTATTTAGACTTTGTCTTATTCCAGTTCCCCTAAACATGGGCAAAAACAAAAAAGGAAAAGATATGACCATCTAGTGAAAAAAACATCCTTTGGGATATAGAAGCAGCTAGGGACAGCATAGTACTGAGAAAATCAGAAATACTTTGTAGGGAGGAGAAGAACAAAATTCACAACTCACCCAGCCCTCAGCTTTCTTATCTATCGGTTTGATTCAGTCAGGTGATAATGGGGGACTTGCAAAGGATTACACTTGCCTGGTTTCTTTCTAAATTTTCATTACTTTTCTCACAAAACGTGGTCCCTGAATTATTTCCTATTGAATCCACTGTTTTCTGACATACTTTTTGTGAAATTAGGCAAAGTATTAGGAAAATACTTTGTTCTTTCTTCGGTATTAACTATCTTATGATTCAAAGGTTACCAAATTAGTTTAATTTTCACTACTTTGTTAATACCCAGAATGGTAAGAAAGAACAAAAGTATTATGGACTTCCACATATAGTGTCACAGGAAAATCCTTAAGGTTTCAGCAACTCCTCTGAAATTGCAAGTGTCAAAGGTAAAGACCTCATAATTTTGGGGATTACTGGAGAATGAATGCATATAATTGCCATTCTGATTTGGTATCTGTCTAGTTAGTTTTTGTTTTTTTAAATGAAAATGTTAGCTACCTCAGGTTACCCAGTAAATAGTAATGGCAACATGCAGAGAAAATATGTGACACTCATGACACATAATAAAAAACAGCAGTTGGTGAACCAATAGAAAACATTAGAGATGCAAAATGTTGGTGACTGTTTGGTGGACAGGCTAGTGGTAAATTTTATTGAATACAAATACTGTTTTCTAAAAGTAGCTTTGAATGTGACTAAAATGTATTAAATAAATGGTTGGAAAAGATACTGATATTGATCCATGCTGATCTTTACTGAAATGACAGAGTAGCATTTCATTCAGTAGATCTTGTATTATAGCCCACTCAGTGCATTTAATGATGTGCAGTATCTTGCAGTCATAAGTGTTTTCCATAGCAATACCAGAAATCTTTTAATAGGGCATGCTGGAAAAGATGATTTCTGCTGTGATACCCGTTCTAGTGTATCATTAAAGTTAAAACTTTCCCCTCAGAATTTAGCGATGACCAAAGTGGTAAGCAGGGTTTCAGAATGTTAAGTGGAATCACTCCACATGAAATGCCTTTTCTCAGCATTATGCTAGAGAATATATTTCTTAAGTTTGAAACTTAAGTGCATGCTCTTTTATTCATTTGGGAATATATTCTTAGATTAGATGCAGTCTTCCACTCCATGCTGTTCTGCAAGCAACATTTTTAAAATAATGGCTTTATAGCATGATTTTAAAGTAATTCTTAAGGAATATTGTTGATATTATGTTATATGCATTCCATTGCTGACAAGGCAATTTAAAGGCCTAAATCAAATGCCATATCCTAAACCCTATACTTTGTAATTTTCATCATTATATTTTGCCAGACAGAACTTCAAATATTGATCATGCTTTTCACTGGAAAAAAAAAGTTAAATCCTTGCTATGTAAGTCAGAAAAAACCTTTTTCAAGCATATTGCCTATCTTTAAAACAAGCAACTGGCAAACTTGTAGATAACCTGAGGTATGTGTATGCATTTTGCCCCTTCAACTTCAGTCATTATTCATTACAGTAGGGAACGTGGCTCTTTGTGTTTTAAATGGAAGAGAAGACCCACTGTGCTCTGATACAATTTTATGTATATAATGTGAAAAAGGTACCTCTCTCCCATGACCTACTTCTGAATGCAATTCTAGTCTCAACTGAGGCTAAAGTAGGGTAGCTTCTTGAACTAGATTGTCCTATTCCTAAGCAGTGCCCCAGTCACCAGCAATGAAGTGACAAAAGGATGGATTGTCTTTGTTTTCCACTACCTGGCAATTAGGAAGCAAATAATGAACTCTTATGGGGGACTCACTGTGAGATATTAGCCAAAGAGATGGGTATTAGTTACTTAATATTGTTTCAGTCCATACCGCTTTGTATAATATAAGTAGTATCTGCACACTACATGAGACTGTGGAAATACTTTCTGTGTTAGCTTTTATGTATTCTCTCTTCTATGTATTTTTAGGGGAAAAATATGTACCTTGGAAAGGTCCTATGGCAAATGACTTTCACCTTCTACTTATGTTTCCATTTATATTTTACTATTTTCCATGTTTAAATGACTAAGCCGCTAAAGGAAAAGTCCTGATAAGCATTCCACACACAACATTAAAATTAAGTTATTGTTCAAATATGATTAATACAGTCAAGATCACAACAGTATACACACATGCATGTATACACACAGAATACACATGCAGTCATGTGTGAGTTCCTTTCATTCTCGTTTATATAATGTCTGTGATTTTGTGAGCCTGTTTATGGAATATGTATCAACTGACATAATGTATATGATAAATTTCCTTCCCTTTAATGCATTGTTTTGAGCAATGAAATCAGCATCCATTGACCACACTTTCTTTTCAAGGACAAATTTAGAATTTTCAGCTCTATTTCAGGATGCACAATCTTCCCAGGTGTATGAGCTGTTTCACTATGAGACTAGCTTAGATAAACTCCATTTGCAAATACACAGTAGCACATTTTTTTTTATAATAATTGCAAACAAGTGCAAAATGGTGCAAACTGCTTTTCTACTTTCTGTCTTTTTGATAACAAAACAGATTTTGAGTCCTAAAACCAGTCTTTGCTGGAGTCAGTGCCTTTTCAAAGGGCATTGGCATGTGCCTTAGTCTATTGTATTTTGAATAAAATTTTCTAATGGTTTTGTATAATACTGGTTCTTCTAATGTTAGAAAAATTCACATTTGTGTAATGATGCAGTTACTCATCACCTTTCCTCATGTATTTTATTTCAGGGAATAAATGGTTCCTTTCCTTTTTGTAACTGGGCACAGCATATTATTGCTCCAGTTTTAGAACTGAAAATGTATTAATAGTTTTTACACCACCAACTCCTTTTTTATGTGCCTATAGAATAGTCTTACATACCTAGGTCTTTTTTCATGGCATAAATGAGTTGCAGGCACGTATGTCAGCTTTGCTGATATGAAGAAACTGTTAATAATTCTGATGATAGGAATCTAGGGAATATGACACATCATAATATATTAGGAGATGAGTTATAATATGGTTTGTAGTAAACATTTAAGGGATAAAAGAGAAAAATAATGAAAAATGTAACCAGATTGTTTTAGGTACTTTTAAAATGTTTTGATATTCAGGTATACAGCTTATGTCAGTCATTGGAAAGACTATGTTCCACTTAAAAATGTAATCCTATTATGACATAAGTATCAAGAGGCAAATGGCTATTTTAACAGACATGATTTTAAAATAAACCCTTTTTATTGGCAAATAAGTCAGTTCTAAATAAGAAAATCAGCCTCCCACCAATCATGTTCATAATAACCTTAATAGATGTTCTGCAGCTGTCTGAGCAGTGATGACAACAAGGAAATAACAATCTTCTTATAATTATTTCTTTCTAATTCAACATAATACACAATATTTAGCATAAAAATAATTTTAAAAATGTATCTGGTATAAGATGGATGAGACATGGCTCCACCATAGTCATCAAGAAGCTAATCATACCAACACTTAAGTGCATATTTAATTTATGTACATGAGTAGACCCAATTAAGTCATCTGGATTAGTCACATGCATAGAATTAGCAAGATGAAAAAGCTGTTTCTCTAAAAATGGAGATAAAATTTAATGTTCATTCTCATAAGTTTAGAGAATCATTTTATCAAGGGAATACTCTTCTGTAAAGCTGAAAACTGTTCTCTTAATTGTCTATCGCATTATGGTTTATAACTTTTCACTATGTTTTAAAACAACAGATACCTCCATTATTTTGTCAAGGAAGCATTCAAGGAAACAATCTTTCGGCTTCTCCTGTAGCTGCCATACCTTTTAGATAATTAGAGCTCTGTAAGAAGTAACCAATTTACTTCTGCATGTGTCTAATACAGTAAATACAGTAAATGTGGTATGGATTTATATCGATAAAAGAAACACTATCCTATTCTGAATCTTGATCCATTAAATAGCTAATTCAGCTGAACTTTGTATCAGAATGCCTGTAACTTGCCAGTGACTGAAAACTCTTTAACCTCTGCATAAAACTGCTTTAAAAAGTGTTTGGGGAAAAAGTATAGCAGAGCTGACAGCATTAGATAGGTTTCTTTCACCACTTACTTCTGATGCCTGTAAAAACCATACTGCATTCTGCTGCATGCAAATTTATATTTTAAAGATCAGTTTAATCCTTTAATCCTTTGGTCAAATGAACTGTCCCCTAAGACTGCAAAGTCCATGATCACACGTCATTCCTCTCATAACTCCTGTGAAACTTGTTCTGTATCTCAAGAAATGCTAGAGCGCTCCAAGTTTGCTAAGCACACAACAGACACTAGTTGATCCTCATGATAACAGCATAAGCTAGGCAATTTTATTACCTCTATTTTCACAGTAGGAGACAGATGAAATAACTTGTATGAGGTCATGTAGCAAACCATTTCAGAAAAAGGCTCCATCTTCTTCAAAACCAGTTCTTATTTCATTGATCTTCCCAGTTCATTCTGAAATTGAAGATTTTCCATCTTGCACCAAAATGAGATGAAGATTTTTGAAATAGTATCTTTTAGGAAAAACTAAAGGGAAGCATCTATCAATTGCTGTCTGAAGACTCACTAGCAAAATGTAGAGTGGAGATGTAATTTCTAGCCCTCATATCTTAAGAGAAGTGCTTCAAAATCCAGGTTATCTGAGAGATGTTTCTCACCTTTCAACTTGAAAATTCAACTGAGAGTCTGAGAAAAACTCAACTAACATGTTGCAGTGAAACAGGCATTTTTTTAATGGAAGACACAACCTCAATAACTCATCAGTAGCAGTGAAAAATAGCAAGTGTCATTGTTTCTGTATTATTAATGCTACTTTCTGACAAGCAGTGTTCTGTTGGGATTTGTTTATGCTGAGCAACGGCCAATACCAGCCCCCAGCTGAAAGGACTTTTCCTTCCTGCAGAGGCCTATGGCTCACATACATGCAGATCTGCTGTGCCAGCAGAGCAGTGTATGAGTTCTGTAAAGATATAAATCTAGGTAAAACAACCACTAACAGAAGAACTATCTGAGCATTTTATATGTTTTTTTGAGAACTGTCAACACTGAAATACATGCCTTACTCAGACCTGTCAGCTCCACTGATATGAGTAGTAAACTGTGGCTTTTAGAGACCAAACAACCAATTTCTGTGGTAATCTACTGACCTACCACTGATGGCAATGATCTACTGCATTTGGGGAAGTCAGGCAGCCCAGGCTGTAGTAGGTATTTGGAAATAGTAGAGAAATGGATGTATTGTATGTTTGACACCAGAAAAGTTGTAACTGTTGTTATCAGGGCTGACAGTTTTAGCAGCATTGTAGACTTTACATTTCCACTGTACACATATGTTTTAGTCTTTAAGAGTGGGTGACATCTGCCAAGCAGATGCCTAGGAGCATTTGTGTGAGTAGGAAGGGTTAGCAAGGCTCACATTTAGAGGAATTTGCCAAACCAGACCCATAGAACAGCCTTCAAGCTGGAAGAGTTTCACCAGCAGACCAGAAGTTGAGACACTGGACCAGGCTATTTATAAAGAGTTCCAAAGTAACCAAGATTTGAAAAAAAATGTACTCTTTAACCTTGATATAACATGAAATAATCAGTACAATTAAGTGTAAACCTAATTTGAAATTATAAACAAAAAAAGTTAGCAAGAAAGTTAATCTAGGTAATCAATTAACAAAAGGACCATTTTTAGAAACATTGAATAAATCTGACATTCATGAAGTGCAGCTGCTTTATATTATTATAAATCTGTTAGAGTAACTCAAATGCAAACCACATTGTTGCTCACTTCAAATATTATACATTTCAAATTGAGAATGTGAATCTACATTAACGGAAGTGAGAGTCAGATCTTAATCAAAGACTCCTGGAAGATCTGCAGGATCTGGAACAAAGTATCACTAAACTGCTTTTGAAATACTATGGCAGGTTCTTTTCATGATCCTACTATGAAATTAAAAATTGAGTTTTCAGTAGAGTTGGTTACTTTCTTACATGCTATGCTGCATTCATACTGTATTATTCATAGGATCCATCAAATCTGGAATAACTCATCTTGTCAGTAACCTACAGGCAATTACCCAATATAGGTCAAGGAGCTGGCATAGTATGTAAGACTAAAACTCTATTCCAATGCTACATCTTTGAGTTGAGTTTGTGATCTATTGTCCAATTGCTCGCAGCAGAGGAAATTGCAGGCCATATTGTCTATATTTGAACAAAATACTCTCTTAGATTTCAGTGAACACCCTTCGGTGTTGATATGTCAATGACACTAGAAAAAAAATCCTGTTAGTCACTTCTGTAGATATAAGACAACGTACCTTCCAACCAGCGAAGAGTGTATGGAAGTAATAAATATTAAAACCAGATAAAACTACTTGCTTTAACTTTGAATGTCAAGTGGTGGTAAAATTTCAGTGATGTGTTTTGTCAACATACTTCTACCTGTAGTCCTGGGATGCTTAGAAAAGAATTATTACCATCTGGAGTATTACAGAAGTATAAAGCTCTTATCTGTATTTTTCACCAAAACTTCAAATGAAATGGTGGCAGTAGATATCCATTTAATCAAATGTATCACTGAGTTCATATTTTTGGTAGCAGCAGATGGGTGGCAGTCTGGAAGACTTACCTAGAAAAGGCTCAGGGTAGTTCTGAATATTTTCCTACCATGTAAGCATATGCTGAATGTGAGTGAGTTACCACACTTTAGAAAGTTATTGCTCATTAGTAGAAATTGTGGTAACTGGTCGTGTGCAGATTTAGTCCATCTAATTGCAAAATATCAGACACATTAGATTATGGAGGTCATATTATGAGTAGTTTTAAAAGATGTTAAAGTTGATGGGAAAGAACAATTTTCATTCACCCTGTAAGGGCAGTCTGGTTATCAGGGCTCAGATTTATAATACAATAAGTAATAGCAGATATAATACAATTACTTTTCAATGTTGTTCCATACACTATTACTCAAGGAGGCTATGTTTAGTCATTAGAAGCCGAAATTATCTTCTTCCCTCTGCAACTAAATTATTGTCTGAACCCTAAATTTACTTAATCCTAAAATTGTAAGACTATAGGAGGGATTTTCTAAAAGCTTTTACTACTGTTTTAACAATACTTCCTTTTACGTAGGCAATTCAATTTCTGAAAAAAACCCCACCTTGCTTTTTAGATCAGTGTAAGATTAGACAGATGGAAAATTATAATAATGGTATGAAAACATAAAATGATTCCCATATTTCTATGCATTTTTTGTTCAATGAATACCAAATCCATAAACACACAAAAATTCACTTTCTCTGTTGTATATTCTGACTGCAAAGCAATGTACAGGATGAACCTCTGCACACCACCACTTGTAGTTCCAAATGCCATATACCGAATTTTCTTAAAGCCTCAGAAATATACTGCGGAATTCAGAAATGAGCCCTATCACTGTAAAACATAATTTCAATCTTCTCTCCCCTTCTTCCTTTCCCCCTTCTTCTTCCTTCCCCTCTTCTTCCTTCTCTGCTTCTAGCTACCTCCAAAAGATGTCTCTGCTGTTATCAACCACAGTCAGCATTAGTAGGTTGTTATTCAATTCTTTACAATTTCCACTTATGCACTATGACTGATATGACTCTGTGTTGCAGCTATTAGGAACTGGGGACTCTAGTATCACCTTGTTCTTGTATTTTGGAGGCCTCTATTAGGCACTTCTGAGATCTATGGGGTTTTGGGTTTCTAATTTGGCAGTGTCAAAACAGCAACATGGTTAATCAGGTTATGTTAAATAGTTAGACATTAAGACCAGGTGGTGTTCAAGGACTCAGCAGGCTTTACTTCCATATGGAGTACTTAAATTTTGTAGCCTGTCGGTAAGTTTCTTGGAAACCTTTGTGAAAAGCTTGTTAAAGTACACTTTATAGAAATGTACGGAGATGCAAAACGAAACCCTACAGGGGATCATGAAAATTTTTTTCCTAATTGTTGAAAACACTTTAATGCATTATTCCTCTAAGCATTTTCTTATGTCCTTGGTCATTTATTTGCCCCCATTTTTTTTCTAAATAATACTTGAAGCATTTAAATTGGTTTTAGAATTGAAAGCCTTTCTAGAAAAGATGTAAGCACAGAAAAAAATATATATAAACTATCAGCATATACCATATAATTAGATTTAAGAATTTTTGTTATTTGTAATATCATTCCCAATTCTATGCCAAATTTTTTTCTTGTGTCACTAGTCCCACAGCTTGTGCGGGTCTATTAGGCAGGTTAATAATTAAGACTACTTATAAGCAAGAAGTCTTGGATAACCTTGGGACCATATAGAGAGATTATCAAGCTTGCGACATTTTTTCTGTGACTTTGCTTTGTCTGTTTTTACATTTATACCTGAGGATATGAGAATAACTCTGAGGCTTGTCATGAATTTTTCTAGTAAATAGTTGTTTAGGAAACTAGGATCTTTTGATAGAAACATAATTTTAGCTGTGATGTGCTGACTTTGATGAACATTTCAGAAAAAAATATTTTGTTTCTCATAAATAGCTGATTGGAGAAAGCTTTCTTACACATAGTTGTATCATTCAGTCCTTCATCTGGAATTGAAGCTTGCATTTCTTAAAAAACATAAGTACCAACTAAGATCGGGATTTCCATGAAGTACTGCACCATTTCTTTGGAAGATTTCCAAGAGCAGACAAAATGTTGGTCAATGCTTGAGAAAAACCTGCAGGAAAATTAAACAGAGAGAAACAGAGAGAACCCATGGAGGAAGGATTGGCTTCACTAAAGCTAAAATGGAATAAAGCTTCTGGCATGTCAAATTAGGTAACCTTTGAATCAAATCATTAAAATAAAAACTGCTTGAAAATCAGCAAGTGCTTCATTCTCCAGGGGTATATTAATTCAAAAATGCAGTATTATTCACAGAGACAAAATATAGGGCAGAAATCATTACATTTCTTGTAGGAAACACCAAGCGACAGTAACAATGAAATGAAAATAAGAACAAAGTTCAAATGTAAATAAGGCAAATACTTTATAAATAAGCACCATAGTGTTTATATGAGTCTGAAGATCAGAGGATAACTTAGACCAGTTTAAGATCCATAATATAAGAGTATAAACAGTCACTAGTCACCATATTAGGATGGTAGTAATGAATGTAATGGGCAGAATTCATAAGAGCAGAATCTATGCAAGGGATTTTGATTCTTGGCATGTGAATTGGCTACATTTTAAAATATAGCTTCTCAGAGAGACTGGCCAAAGGAGAAAAACCATAAACAGCATGTAGGAAGACATTACTTCTCTCTAGAAGTGGCCAGAATGTCACAGATTTGAAATCACTGTACGAAAGGAAAGAGTCCACTACAATATTTCACTTCAGAGAGGAAAATAAAGCAGCTGGTTGAAATATCTGTCCAAAAGGCTGGAATAGTTGCAGTAGCATAATCATTTAAAGATGTGACAGTAAATTTTAGAATAAATATATATCCTACACAAAAACTGCAACATGAGGGGTGGGCAGAAGAGACATGTAGAGGCAAGACTTTCATCTTTAACAGAAGAATAAAGAAAAATATTAGAAATAAAAGATCTTTTTATAAGAGACGTCCAACTGAAAGAAACAGAGGGCATACCAGGTAGTTAAAACTTTAATATGACAATATTTTAACAGGGCAAGGAGAAACTTAAAAAAAGAAAAAAAAACTATGAGCAAAACTTCTTTTCCAAATGCATTACTTTTACAGAATTGATAGGGTTAATAAACGGTCAAGAAATGAAAGAGGAACCCTTGGAAAACAAGGTGAAAATAGGAAAAGGAGAAAGAATTACTTGGTAGTCATTACTAGTGTGCTATAGGGAAGTTGCCATCAATATTTTCAATGGGAGTGAATCTGACAAATTCTTTTAAATTTAAATGGCAATGGCAAAAGAGTTATTAACTACTTACTATTCTGGATAGTATATGCACAAAGCTAATAAAATTTTCCTTGACCTATTAACTTTTGTATGGTTTCCGTTGCTTTCAAAGTAGCCTCAGGACCAGAAGAACAGAGAATTGAAGGTGCAGTGTGACTTTTTTTATGTTGAGGAGGAAAGGGAGTCTATTGAAGAGCAATAGACCAGAAAATCTGATTTATCTAGTGGATAAATTGGAAGAAAATGTAATGAAAAACGGAGCTATAAGATATATGGACAAATACGATACAATGGATGTACAGTCAACATTGCTTTTTCAAGAAAGAAGTCACATCTGTGAAATTTTATTAGGTTTTCCTGAACTCAGTTGGAGAACTGAATAAAGGTGACCTGTCTGTTTCTAGGAATTAGGGCATTCAAAAGTGGTTTTGACATGATACCTCCCTAAATCTCTTTGCAAAACTAAATTAACAGAAGCAAAGATCAAAGAATTAATTCAATTAACTCCAATTAAAATATAAGGAAAAAAGTCATGTAAAAAATGGTGGGCTGAATTTACCAATGAGTCCTGGAAGTATCAGTGATGGATCATTTCATATTTCTTTACTATGCCATATATTCCTTGGTATTTTGAAAGGGGATATAAATAGTAGAATTATATAATTTGACATTTATATCATCTGCTCTAGATAGTAAATACCAGGCTGATTCTAAAGTGTTGCAAAAGGATCTCTTTAGTACTAAGTGATGGTGATGAAACTGATCTGCCATTTCAATGTTTACAATTGTGGAATAAGCTAGGCAGAAAGGCAGAATCAACTACAGCTGTGTAAAACAATGATGACCTCTGAGATGAATGTAGTGACTCAAAATATGTTCATGGATAGATTAATGAAAAAATGTCAATCTTATTGATATCAGAAAGGAAAAAGAATGTTAGGAATTATTAGGAAAGAAATACAGCAAATGAAAATTATGATGCCACTTTGTCTAAACCCGTTTACTCTCAAGGTGCACCCATTTCTTGAGCACCGAGTACGGTGCACGTGATAAAATGAGAAGTCCAGAAATGGGTAACAAGAATGAACAAAAATATGAAATCCTTTTCATATGAGCTGAGATTAAGTGAAGACTAGCTCAGGACAAGGGATATGGGAAGGGGGGGTGACATTCACAGAGTTTAATAAGTGAGTTCAAAATAAACTATATGGAGGTGTTATGTAGAAAATGGCTATTGACTGTTACTTACAATTCTTTGGGGTCTTAAATAAAATTTATCTGAGAATCACTTCAGAGTCACTTCCTTAAAAACTGGCTTGATTTATTCCTTAAGATAGATAATAATGTATAAATTATGACTGGAATTGTCAGATATAACCCTAAAGATGAAATTGTATCATGTGGTTTCAAGCAGCTTCAGCTGTAGGTTAGAGGTGTAAAACCTGAGAGAATGAGATATACTCTGTAATATAGTTGTGAACAAGCTTTACACTTTTTAATTAGTTCTCAATTACTGTTATAAACTCTTATCATAATTTCATGATCAAATATTGTTTTATCGTTAAATTATTTTCCTACAAAACCTGCAAATTTGTCCATAGATTTTTATTATTCTGAAAGTAGATTTTCTGGCTTTCCTTGCACATCATAGGTACCAAGAACAAATAAAGTTATGCACTTTTTTGAGTGCTACATTTTGTGACCCTGATAATCAATGAACACAAGTGAATAATTGATAAAAAGACCAACATTTCTGAGGCAATAAATTTTTAGTTTATTTTGAAATCATGGGATTTTTAGAGTCATAATCAAGTTTTTATAGGAAAATAGAACTTTAATCCATAATCCACAATCTATAGTTACACATGTATATATGTACACATATATATATTACTTGCCTGAAAATTGTTTCTCAGTGTATGTCAATATTTTGCCACAGTGTGATCTTAGAAGTAACAGGCATCTTGTGTTATCATCCATGGTAGGTAATATACATGTATTTCTAAATCCAGAAGTGTCAGGTATAGGAGAAGCTAACCTGATGACATCAAGACAGTATAGACTCATTACCAACTTGAAAAGATCTATGCTTCTTGAACTACCATTATTATTCTTTCAGTGCTTGGATTTTTCAAAATGTCTTTTATTCAAAGACCCAACTCTGCTTAGTTTATAAGACCTGACAAGAACACAGCCTGAAGTATCATGTGTGTGAAAAAATTTTATGGAACTGGTAAACCTGTTTTCATTTGAAATTTGGTGCTCAAAAGGACACTGGAGTGAGTGGAGATTTCAGTCAAGTTTTGTCTCACAGAAAGATTATACAGCTGAGCTATAAAACAGTAAAAATAGAATTTGTAAATGAAGTGCTGACATAAGTCTCAGGCATAATAGGATGAGCACTATCATATATGAATGAGCCTTTCTCTCTTTCACAGTAACATGCCATGCAATATGTAAATACGTTGGCTTAATGAACAGCTTCATTTAAAAAAGAGTTCATGTGGTTAAACACTCAGAGACGGTTATTAATGTTTTAATTTTATGGACTGAACCAGGATGCATAAAATTAAATCCAAGAAAACTCTAAAAATAATTAGAAACAAGTCAACTAAATGAAAATGATCATAGGTTAGTATGCTGCTGCTGGGTTAGGGTTTCAAACTTCAGGAAGCCAAAAGGAATATATCTTACAAGGAGTAAATAATAAAAACATTCATATAAAAATACATCTGGATACCCACGTAATATGTCAGAATAACTTTAGTTACATAAATGCACTATAAAAAGTTCAAGATGACCTAATAGTGACTTATAGGTATAAGTATACACTATGTATGCATAGGTGTAAGGCTTCCATATATATATATACTAATATACTTCTTTAAGAGAATAACTTCAGGCAGGTTAAAAGGAGGAAAATCTCATCTGAGAAGCTTTGATTAAAATAGACATGCACAAGAACATTAAGGGTCTTAACTCATTATAGAGTTACTTAGATATTAAATCTAAATATACCAAGTATTTTAAAAAACTTTCAAATGTTGATTTTCTTTTACCCAGGGGCACAGATGACAGCTTGCCTACACAGACCAAGACAGGGAAATTTCCAGTGTTATTTTCCTGGAGCCAGTGATGACATTTGTCCTACTAGACTACAGCATGGCATGTGTGTTTCCGCATGCATGGTTGTATCATGATTGCATCCAGGGACCTATGTGTGATAAAATACTCCCTTCCTTCCAGGAACATGTTAACACAACGTATGCTTCTCTGATCAAGAGCTTATTCAAGCTGCAATTCAGATCCAACCCCTGCTCAAGGTGCAGCTACTGGCTGCTACAAACCCAGCCCCTGCTCTGGTTCCATCTTGATGCCAGGACACAGCTTGGGCAACCACAGCTCTTACCACTCCTGATCAAAATGTCATGTCAGCTACATTCCTTTTTAGGGCTGCCAAAATATTACCACCCCAGCTAAGAGTGCCACCTCGGGCTTCTCTGCCTGCTTCTTGGGCTCCATCTCATTCCCAGGTCCTGCTCAAGTAGCCTTTCACAGCTCTGACCTCTGCTCAGATCTGGCACCTTCTCAGTCTCCATCTCAACTCTAGCCCCTACTTAAACTTGTAATCAGCCTCTTACCTTTCTCCATCTTCAGCTTGGCTCTCACCCTTGATCAGAATATTACCTCTGCTCCATTTGATTGGGTCCCATCTCCATTCTGTGCCTTGTGCAAGTTCTTACTGAGCTCTAGCCTTTTCTTGAGCTTGAACTTTGCTCAGGTCCTGCCTGGGTGGCATCGGTTCAGAATGCCACCTTGGCTTGGTTTCCTTATTGGGCTCCACATGACCCTTGCCCTTGCTCAGTCACCAAGTCACCACTGTAATTTTCTCCAGGTTCTCCTCAACTCACAACCCTGCTTGGAGTAGTAGGACGCACTTGCTTCCATGGCCTACCACAGGAGCTACCCTAATCCAGCATGGTGCATGGGGACCTTCCCTCTCCCGGCACTTCTGCAAAAGCTTGTGCAGGGCGGCTCTCACACTGGCCTAATGATAAGGGGGCATATAGGGCACCAGCATGCACCCTGTAATAGTCCTGACAGGTAGTCAGTTGTAAGATGTCCTCTGTGCTACATAGTGTGAAGGTTGCAGAGCTGTCTCTCACTAGATACTGGTGGTGATCTTGCTTTTCTCTCAACGCTGAGAACCTAAATTGCCTACAGAAGCCTACTGTGATAAAATATGTAGGAAGCTTTGCATTGGAAAGCTAGTGCTGGTGGGGTTGTGATGGGGAAGTGAGGAAAGGAGGAATTAATTATAAAAATCTTCAAAATTATACAGAATTAATGTTGATAGAGTTTAGGTGCATCATACAAACCATTAAATATGTAAAAAAAATCTGGTTCTAGATTACCATACACACATTTCAATAAAGGAGAGGATGAAATTAATACTAACTGAAACACATTTATCCCCACCACACCCCTCCTGCCCCATAGTCTTATTTCTTTTAACCTTTTACTGGTTTGTTTCCCACAAATTACTACTTCTTTTTTGTCTGTTAGTCATCCAGATGTCCTAATTCTTATATGATACAATAAATAAAACTAACATCTTTATAATAATATTTTATTTGTTCAGAATTTAAACAGGCAATGTATCTAAACAGGTAAAATATCTTCACATTATGAAGACTGTCACTGAAAAAAAACCAACCGAACAATCTGATATACTACAAGATTTTCATGCTTGGGAAAGAAAAATGAAAATCATGGAGAAAAGGTGCAGATGCCAGGGTTTAAGGATAACAGCATATTGTATTCTTTCATGCTGGGCTGGTGGCTAGATGTGAGGAACAGATGCGAAGCTGAAAGAAGAGTTGGTAGACAGGAAGATTTGAGAGGTTTTGGTCAAAAGGTGTAAGAACAGCTTGGCCTCCACTGTTCCTAAGTTGCAACAGGACAAGCCACTGAATGAGTCTGGGACAGGGGAGAATAAAGTTGTCAGTAAGAATACAGACATACCAGTCTATGCAGAATTGTAAAAGCAAAGACAGTGGAGGAGAATAAAGCAGGCAGAGCAACTAAAAAGTAAAAAGGTCTTTCTTCCTTCTAGCTTGTTAGACCTAATAATGAGAACTACTTTTCAAGGAAGAATGTCTTCAGACAGTTGAAACAGACAAATTGTTCAGGTAGGCTAGATGTGACAAATCAGCAAAACTGTGCAGTTGTATAAAGAGTTTAAAGCAAGATTTTATAGAACTTAATGTATGGTCAGAGAGTTGCAGTCAAAGAAAGGACAAAGTATAAAGGAAAAAGAAATTTACAGATGTTAATGTTAAAGCAAAATTTCAGCAACTTTAGGAAGGATAATATTCACCATCTAGATGATAATAGTTTCTTCTTCTGTTACTATGAAAGTCATATTCTAATGAGTGTGAACCCTCCAATCTAGGGAAGAGACAAATAGTAATCTTATGATCAAATCATGGCCTTTGGTTTGCTATGCTAAGGGATCCGTGGCTGTGGCTGTGGCTGTTTGGAATCTTATGGCAAGTTTACAACCTGGACTGTTTCACTGCCTGCTCTGCTTTTGGTCAATATCAGCAAAGACATTACAGCTCTGATGATCTGAATTTGTAGTATTGCAATTTTTAAATTACTTAATCATCTCTGAAATGACCTTAAATGAAAGCTGACTGCTGGAACCCTATGTCTTCTTTAATTTAAACCCAAATCGCTGCTATAATTTAGAATGCCAACACTTTGCAAGTTTTTAAATTCAGCTATTTCTCTTCCTAACATGAAGATATAGTAAAATGTCTGCGTCCTTTTAAAAGTGGATCAATCTACCAGTTCCATCTAATGAAATGTCAAATTTATTAAATAGGAACAAATTTACCTTTGCTGTTTGTGAACAATGACAATTGGAATAGTCTTTCACCCGCCTCAAATGGAAGACAAATTATAGTGAAAACCTGAAAAGGTTCTTGGACTTTGTATACTCTAAGCAGAATCTGCATATGAACTTCCTGAGTGAGACTGCTACTCTAAAAAATTGAGGAACATTCCCTGGACTGCATTTCTTTAGGGTGTTTAAAAAGCAAGATACAACAGAAGTTTAGAAAATCAAACATAGCATATAAGCTAGTCAAGACAGATGAGAATCAAAAACTCATGTGAATACCCAAAACCCTGCACATATGTAGAAACAGATGATTAGAGTGTTGTATCTGTCTTACCTTTCAGTTGGAAGTGGTTTAACATACAGCTGAACTGTCTCTTGAGTAAATCTCTTCCATATTCCAGGTTTTAGTGTTATCCCACTTCTACAGGATGGTGCCTTGATGCATCTTAACACTCTGGTTCGTTAATAAGATCAATGAGAAACTGCCATTCCGTTCTTATGACTTTGTTGTTAACATAAAAGTCTTCCTCTTATAGGACATTCAAATAATCTTCTGTTATCATCACTATTTTTAATTCATGTGTCACTATTAGCTGGAAATAAAATGTTTTAAATATCTGCTTCAACTATTTACAAGTCTAGTGTATGTCATGAATTCTACAATAAGTATTCTGTAGGACAAAGAAGTAGTGAATAGACATGATTTTCCTTAGAATGAACACTACATTTCTCACTTGAAATGGACTGATTTGGGGAGCTGAACAGCAGAAGATGTCAGCTCAAAGACGGGTATGAAATATAGCACAAGGTGGATCTTATAATTAATTTATTATTTTTTCCAGCAATTTACTCATTAAAACATATCAAACAAGCAATTTGTTACAGAATCTGTATTTCAAAAAGGCAAAATTGAGAAACATGCCTTTTTTAAAGTAATTTGTGATAAGGAGGAGGAAAAATCCAACACAGTTTACTCATTAAGAATGGTTCTTCAGTGTCTTTACAGGATGCTAATTTGGTTCAATAAAATGTCAGATATAATCCAGTTGTCAAGTAAAAATACTCTTTAGACAGAATAAAATTAAAAATTCAACATTTACCTTTTGAAATTCCCATTTTAAGACATCTGTAATAAAAATTTAAAAAAACCTGGTTTACAATGCAACACTTCACTTAATGCGTTCAATTTTTCCCCAGCTCCCAGTAACATAACTTCAAATATAAGTTCTTACAAAAGCTGATTAAAATTGACTACTTTTCCTGTATTTATCTATTTATTAACAATATTTATTGGAGAAATATCTGAATAAAAATATTATACGGTCCCTCCTATGTTATTAAAAACAACAAACAACAAAACCTCAGCAGATACTGTATTTGTTTACAAACACATTATTTACAGGTGGTCAGATATAGAAAATAAAGTATTCAACTATAATTCAAGTTGGTACTTTATACTAGAAGATATTAAAGTCTGAGTATTAAAGATGTTAGTTTCAAGGGTAAAAACAATGAAAAATTTAGAATAGCTGTGAGTGGTAAAGCTTTTGTCTAATGAAATATGAATTCTGAAAGTCAGTAAAATTATATAATGTTATAGTGGTTGTAATAAAGATTTACTGTGCTGAGTTTTATGGGGAAAATTATTATGCATTATTTGGTTTTGACCAGCAGGCTTAAAAATACCAAACAGTATTATTCAAGAGAATGGAAATATTGGATTAGGAGTTAACTCATTACTTCAACATTAAAGTTGTAGTTTTATGTGGCTAGGTTCTGGTGGAGAAGGAGGGGCTGCATAATTAAGATAAGTTTGATTCAATGCCCTGCAAATTTAAAATGTACAATACTTGAACATGGAAGCGATCAGGTGAGATGGGTATTTACCAAAAAACATGTCCTAAATTATTTGCTGAAGAGACTAATAGTTGTAGCTCTTTTATTTCATCAAATATGTTCAGGGGAAAATACTTAAACATCTTTGGGAAAACTGTAGGAAGAAGGTAATTTTTTTTAAGGTTGCTTTATTTGGGGGAGTTTTTATACTGCTTTTATTCATTCATGAATGAAAACACCAGTATCTTCTTAATCTTCTTGGCAAACATTTAACCTTGTTCATGCAAACATGTAAGAACAAGATTAACTTTATGTGTACAAGTAGTCCCAGGAAACTGCTTGAACAGAATGGTAAACAAGGGATTTTGAGCAAATTTGGAGAAACAGAGTAGAGTTCCTTTACTAACAGATGGCTTTGCAGCAGGTAACAGAAGAAGTTAATGAGTAATCAAGTGCAATGACTAAGCTGCCTTGGACAGGTTGTTTTCTATTCTGCTTCCCACTTCATCTCTCCATCTCCCTGTCTGTAAGGATTCAACCACTAACCTACATATGGATGAAGCCCTCATCCTTAAAATACTTCAAAGTGAAAAAATGGATTACAGCAGTATTAAGTATAATCTGATAATTGTCACGATTAGTAATCTGGAATGAAAATATCAACCAATTATTTGAGAAAACAAAGGTTTTCTTGAGATGACATAGTTTGAGATCCCTGCCAGAAACACCTCAAAGAAAATGAAACAGCTTGGTGATTTGATAACCAACTGCTAAGGAGAGGTAGGAGGTCTTCTATCTAACTAAGAATTTTACACTTTTATCATAGATTTGATGAGTCATATAGTGAGATAGCTGTTTGGGAAGGATGAAACATGGAGCTATGGGAACATGCATAGTGAACGTTATTTGGCATGAAGAAGGAGGTAATAATGGAAGCTATTCAAGCATGATATGGAAGCAAGAACTAATCAAGAATTCTGTACTACAAATAATGAAAAAAAGGCCTTTTTTTTGACAAAATACAAGGTGTTCTACATCCACATAATGGAAACCACAACAGCAACGTTCAGAAGTATAAAGTAATTTTACAGAACTTTATATAGTTTATCTATTATAAGTAAGATATGGATTCACATGAAGGTGCATACTTAAAAAACCTCTTCCAATGTCAGCTCAGAAGGCAACTGCATAAAAAAAAAATAAGATGTGTCTTTGCAGATTTTCTTATGGTTTTATAAACAAGAGACAGCTGGTAGAAAACACAAGAGGGGAACTGTTGTATGTATGATGTGTGTGTGGTTTTGGGGTACTGTGTTTTCACAAGAAAAACAGCTGAGTGAGCAGATCGGCCTGTTCTCATAGGAAAGAACTGTTCTCTTCAGTGACAGGTAAGCAGAAGCATCCTAGAGAACATTTAATAAAAAAATCCTGTAAAACTCAAGTTTAAAAAATAATGAAGAAAAGCAGTCTTTAATTAGCTTTGTTATCGAGGTTAAGTGGGGTTTTTTGGGAGTTGTTTTTTTAGTTTGTTGTTTTGTTTTTTTTTTAAGTAGAAATTCTCAGTGATATGAAACAGTTTATATAGGTGGTATTATTGAAGATAATGATTGGGGTTATTCACATGAATCAGAATACTATAAAGTGTTTTACCTCATTGAGAAATTTACAATACATGCTTGTGTGTGTCAGAAAGACACTGTCAATATTAAAGAAATCTTTACTAATATAAGCCTACTGAAAAATCAGAAGTGCTGTATCTTGAATGCCTGCAAATCAATGAACTAATCTGTACAATTCAACATGAAATGCAGGAATGGGTCTGTTCTATACTGGTCAAATCAAATTGGAGAGCCGGATAAGCTACTCTTTAAAACTATCAACTTATTATTAATAGGACTTCTATTTACAGATATAGATTGAAGAATGCTAGTAAGAACAATAAGAAGACAACTAGGTTTCAAGTACTGTAGTATTTCAAAGCTAAAAAAACTTGAGAGAATGGAAAAATTCTGGAGCCCAGGATGAATGCTCAAACTAGAGAAAGAATACTTCATTCTTGCATCATACTTAGCACTAGTAGGAGTCAAATATCTTCATACAGAAGTGAAGTCTTTCCTCTGAAGCACCAATTTCAGATTCAAGACCTGTGTTCTCTTCCCACTTATGTGAACACTCCCCCATGGCCTTGGATAAGCCTGCCTATTTCTCCTCTGTATAGCTCTGTCCACTGAGCACCACAGATAGTTAAATGAAGGTAACAAATAGCTATTACAAGGGATCATATAGTCAAAGAAAAGAAGAAATAAAATAAGTTAGTAAAACTTAAAATTTTGAAACTAGAAAATTCACAAGAGAATCTGGAGATAGCAGGAAAGAAGTCCCTGGCTCTTAATACATATCAATAAAATAGTAGGTTGGGTGAGATGTTTTATTTAACTGTATTTGGAACATAATAAATCCTACCAGATCATAAACCAGACACCAGATGGAGATGAATCTTTGAATTCTGATGTAGAAAAGACACAGGATTCACCAATAAGAAAGCTTGTTTTTTATTTGGAAAGGTGTGAAATTATGTAGGTGTCTCTGGTAATGTGATTGACAACAATGAAGTGCTTTCTAGTCCATTAACACGAGCAGTCAGTAGATGGCATCTGCTAGGGATTCAACTCTACATCAGCAGTGGCAAATAACTGTGGGGTCTTGTGAAAACTGAGTGGAACTCCTGTTCTCTTTCTCCATTGGGGTAGGACAGAAAGTAAATGAAATCTCTTAAAATAAGCTTAAATGCTGAGTAAACCGTGAACACCACACACTTTCCTAAAGAAGAATTGGTTGAATTTTTTTTTTAAATATTCAATTTTTATTATATCAACTGAAATAGATATACTATGTGCCACAAAGCTATTGTGCGGTTTTTTGGGGAAAGGCAAGACCGCCTCCTGTAAATTGATCAATCTGACAGAAAGCACCGGAAATGAACACAATGGAAAAAAACCCCAAAACAAACCAAAGCATCCCAAACTGATAAAGCACCAAGAAATGTAAAAAGTATTCAATACACTATATGCAAAAACTGTCTTGTGATGTAAACTTATTTTCCGTATTTGAAATTGCAGTTTTGATGGATAAAGGTAGCTGTGTATATATAATATAGTTCCCTTCAAAACTGTGATAGGAAAATAGCACTATTCATATCTATAAAGCCCATGTGAAATGAATTAAGAGCTAGCTAGTTGACACATCTCAAAAGTAGTTGTCACTGGGAGTGTTTTCTAGCAGAATCTTGAAGAGATAAATAATAGGTTTAACATTATTTAGTATTCCTTTGGTAATCCAAAGTAAATATAAAATCACTTAAAAGTCATTTATAACGCTTGGTGGACAGCTAAACTACTGAGGTCAAGGAACCATTTAGACTGAGAGGAAAATTAAGTGTATTGGAAGAAAAAAATATTTTAGTGAAAAATTATAAACAGTAAAAAATAATCCAGGTAATTCATACATGAAGTAGTAGGAACAGAAAGAGGCTACTTTGAGGAGACCATATGAAAAAGATTGTGATCAGAGCAGATAAATAATTCAGTATGATCTTTATGTGTGATGTTGTGGCAAATGAGGCTGTAATGTGATCTGTGGTTGTAGAATCAACTAAGTACTGAGAAAAAAGGAAGAAAAGTCTCCCATTTCTACCCTTGTCACTGGCAGTGATTTTAACACTTGGAATATAGCATTCAGATTTGGGGACCAGCTTTTCATGACTATGGGAAAAAAATGAATTTCAGAACGATGAGACCTCAAATTAACTTTCAAGAAGTGCTCAGAAAAATACATAAAATTACACTCTTAAATAAATAGATCAAAAACGTGTGATTACAGTCTGTTCATACTGTCATAGGAAGAAAATGTAGGATATGCTACAGCAAAAAAGTTAAGAAAAATTAATAATTTGAAACTGAAGTTAGGTAAACTGGAAACCATCATGAATGGGTTCGTGATTACTGATTATAGCAAACCAAAAATTGAATTAGTATTTTCTTCACTTTTTGGTGTCTGAATTTCTTCCATGAAAGACCGATTCTTTTCCTTTTTTTCCTGTTTCAGGATTAGAAGTGATTTGGTATAGGGTTTTGTGGATTTTTTTTCTTTTGCCTGAATTTTCACCTCCATTGTTACATGCTGCAGCATATTGTGTCTGATTGCATCAGTCACACTGTGTTTCCTCAAGTAAATAATATATTTTCAAGTTGTGAATTATTTAATCCTGAATTGGGACTTCACATGTGAACACACAGGTGTAAATTTACAGTGTGCTGTAGTACTGGAAGCTGCATTTGCCAGAAGGTATGATGAAGGAGGTGAGTGAATTACTTTTGTCTAATCTTGGATTTACTTGGATATTGATGGAACAGTTCAAGTTGAATTCTACCATCCATTTAGGACAGGTTATGAAATGTTATTAAGGTAATGTATTTTCTGCTGTATAAATACCCACCAACGGTAAGAAACAATGCCCCAAGCACTTAGAGAATATTTCAAGACCCACAGCTGCCTACAGTTCATCTACACTAAAGAGGGGCAGGGAAGAAGTCTGTGTTATTCCCTTGATTTTTTTTAGAATGGTTAGTACTACTACATCTAAGTTTTAATCCAAATCTGGTGATCCACTGAATAATTTCATCATAGTACTGTAAACCGTAATATTTGATACCTCAAATTTCTACAGACTTACATTATAATTACATCCTGTTAACTCATCATCTAATAATTTTCTGTTTTGCTTTTAATGACTTGCATATATGACTTCCAGTGTCATATGCCTGATGGAAACTAGGCCTCACATAGTTGTTTATAGTGGTACCCAAAGTTTTCCTGGCTTTTGCCTTCACTGAGAATCAGAATCTCCCAACTTTATGCAGTAAAAATTCTGGATTTGCAAAGAGTTGTTTAAATGCTAAGGGTTTAGTTCACTCTGATTTTTATTGAAAGCTATGTTCTGATTCTCTGGGTGGTAAGTTTGCACCTACAACTTCTGATTTCCACTGTATTATTCCTTATAGTTAACAATAAGCAAATTGAAAACTACTTACTAGCTTCGTTAGAAACTTCAATACCTTGATTAGTTTAAGTAATGATGTATGCATTGCAGTAGTGAATCATGCATGAGTAAGAAGTCTTGTATAAAGTCTGCCCTATCTGCAACATTGCTCATGAACTGTTCAAACTCTTGTCCTCATCTTGATCTAAAGAAAGCACTTTCAAAGCCTCATTTGACAGTTTTTCTTCTTTCAGTCAACCCCAGAAGTCATCTGGAAAAGTAGATACATGTGACCTCTGATCACTGGGACAGACTACTTGTGGTAAGTGAATGAACCTAACTGTAGTGATTTATCTCAAGTATACCCTTTCTACTGACAGAATAAGTGTTACTGCAGTGACAACAGTGCTAAAAGTGGGTTTTTTTACAGATCACTCTCCTTCATTTCAATTTCAATGCCAATAATTTAAAGTTTTTTAAAGAAATCTAATTGCAAATACACTGCATCATTCCCTTAAAAATCTTTGTATGATCCCGTTTTGGCTTCTGCAGGGATATTTTCTATTTCCAGTTATTTCTGCAATGTTTTTCTAGTATATATTCAGCCTATTAATTGCCTGTAAACCATTCACTGAGTACTTAGTGTTTGTTGTGCTTGTGTCACCAAATTAGTATCACTTTTACAAGCAGTTAAAAGTTGTTTCAAGCAAGAGGACTGCTAAAAAATTCTGGATAATTCTGGTCAAAATTTTAATGAATGCTATGATAGTCCAGGTACTTTCAAAATATTTACAAATTGTAAACCTGATTCTTGAGTGCTTTACTATTAACAACACCTTAAGTCTGGGGTTTTAAGTTAGAAGAATAATGCTTTTGTTTAACCATACTTTCACCTTGAAGTGAAAAGGTAGGCCATCTAGTATCAAAACTTAAGTTTAAGTAACATATGTTTTATTTACTTGGGCATAAGCATAGAAAACTGTAGAAAGGTAATATTTTGTGATTTAGGACACTGGATTACATTTTCAAATTATTGTATATGTTTCATGTGATAGATATAAATATTTTTTCTGGATTTGCTATAGGCTTACTGTATAAGTGTGGAAGGATGTAAGTTATTTCCTTTGTGTACAAGACTTCCAACTATAAACTAGGATTCCATGATTTGCTTTCAGATTTTTCATTTTAAACTTCTTCTAGAGGTCAAAGTTATTGAGTTCAACAACAAAACTCTCATAGGTTTCCTGAAGAATGGGCACCAAGGGGATTTTACAGTTCTACATGGGTTTGATTTTGATGTTTCAAGTTTAATTGTCATGCGAACAAGGTAAAAAAACCCAGAGACTTATGACTTACTCATAAAAATCACAAGTTCAGAATTTGACAATTTTAGTTGTCCAGGCTCTTCAAATATGGTGATTAGAATAAATTGGTTGGATGTGAAAATTATTTTCCAGAAAACAATTTTAATATTTATTAACTCCCTTAGAATAAAAACCAAATCTCTTTTCAAAATATCACCATTTTAAAAATTCAATATTTAAAACATTAAATTGTTTCATTACATACAAAATAGATTGAATGTGATGTGAATTTGGGATTATAGGTTAACAATCTGCTACCTAAGCACTGTAGTTCCAAAAAAAGTACGTACTTGAGGAAAAAGAAATGTGCAAGCATTCCTACTGAAGTACTGTAAAAAATGTATTGAAAATTATTCCCCCAGAGTAGAACTTTAAACCTTACCGCAAACTTTTGAAACTAATTTTATTGAGCTTCAGCCTTTACATGTAGAAAAAATTAAACCTTTGACATGTTTGTTATTACTGAAATGTCTGAACTTTATTATCCAATGCAAAATATCATTTTTCTAGTTCTAAAAAAAATTAGCAATACATTTCTCTATTTCATGTACTTTTGAGTACCATACTGTTTCTATACTGCTCACGTTGGTGATTATTACGACATTATGATAATAAGTTGATACATTCAAAATTTAAAAATACACATTTTTATTTGATGTATTTAACCAATTATTATATTACAATGCATAAATATTGTATTGCTATAATACAATGCCATTGTAAGTTAAAGGCCATCTTAGGTTACTTGATAATAGTTAGGGTTCGGACGTGGCTTTATTGAAATGAGTGCACTGACTGTCTTCAGCACGGAGCTGATCTTAAAAATATTTACTGTACCCAATGTTCTAAGTGATATTTTACAGACACAAAGAAGAACATACTGAGAGTACAGGTGAGAGCATGTTTTTTTAGACTGGAGTATCTCTCTGACTCAGTCAACTTTCTGCTACATATCCTTTATAAAGGTATTTTAGAGTGCCATAGTGATCCCAGCTGTATGTATTATAGGTGGTTAAAGATATTTTTTTTAACTGTCACTAAACAAGCATCTGTAAGAGAGAAAATAAAATGGTTTAGTGTTATCAATTGATTTTATTATCCCATTCAGAAGACATGAAATTATTTGACAGAACTATAAAGCAGGCATAAGTAAATATTACTACCACCCTTTAGAACTGTACCCTGAGAAAGGACATGGTGTTATTAAAATGGTGCTAGCTTTCCTGAATGCCAAAGGCCAGCTGAGGTCCTTCTGGAAATGTCACACAAAACTTCTTATTCAAAAGAGCGAATTTCATGGAACAGCAAGTCCGCTAAAGTATAAACAAAATTACACAAACGATGATGGACATAACCTGTTAAGGGACAGAAATATCACTGCTTTATAGTGATTTCTGGAATTTAATTTCACATAATTCTAATGGATTGTTAAGAAGAAATTAACACATGGCTACAATTTCAACTTCCACATGAAAGGAATTTAAACTAGATGTGAAGGGGGAAGAGGAATATAACAGGCTTGCCATGACGAAGTGTGAAGGGACACAGTATGGTTGGAAGGAAGAAGTACATGTATGCGCCCTCCACCTGTTGCCTCAGGGCATGTTGAAGATGTTGGGCATGTTGGTTGATTTTAAGGCAAAAATGGTGGGTTCAGCTTGATCCCTAAAATGCCTGTACACCAACACACAGAGTATGGACAATAAACAGGAGGCGCTTGAAGCAATTGTACAGTGGGAAGCCTATGATTTAGTTGTCATCACAGAAACTTGGTGGGATGATTCTCATAACTGGAGTGCTGTGATGGATGAGTATAAACTTTTGAAGAGGGACAGGGGAGGAAGGAGAGGTGGTGGGGTAGCCCTCTATGTTAGGGATTGTCCAGATTGTCTGGAGATTAACGACGATGATGATAAGAATGAATGCCTATAGGTTAGAATCTTCATGCAGTTCTGAGCAACCTCATGTGGCTGACCCTGCTCAGAGCTGAAGGTTTGGGCTAGACAATCTTCAAAAGTATCTTCCAAGCTCAACCACTCTGTGATTCTGCATATTTCTACATTTAAATTTGATTCTTTCTTCAGACTGAAATGATATTAAAAATCCAAAATCTTCAAAAGGTTAGGAAGATGTTGAATTGATTATTCTCTGAAGTAGATATTAAAATAATATTTGTAGTAACACAAATGGTCTTCTGGTTCACATGGCATGTTAGTAATCTGATATGATTTATATCAGAGGAAGGGCACCTTACCCTTGCTCTTCCAATGATACTGGGTTTTTTTTTCTGAGCCTATGCAAAGTGTTGTTTAACTGATTATTGTGGGAGGATTACGTAAGGAAAGAATGGCCCAGAGATGATATCATCAGTTTTTGATTGACGACTGGGATTCATTTGTCAGGGGAGATCTACCCTTTTTGTTGTTGTGAATCAGTTGACCAAGAATGATGATCTATGTGAGTATTCGTTGCATGTGAACATTATGTGCAGGTACATATGTACAAGTACATAATGTTTTCGTATAAAGATTTTAAGAGGTGGCAAAGCTGCCGGAGCATAAACTGGCTTATTGGACATCAGATCTCTTTTTGCTTTGTGCTCCTGCCTTATTACAAATCACTTATTATCTCCATCCAACTAGCAAAGTTTTCTCTGTAGGCTCTAGGGATTGGGCTATCATTCCCCTTCTTATCTTTACTAGTTATCTCCACAACAGGTTTTAGTCATTGTGGGAAAGTTAATTTAGCCATCTGCCCTTAGCCATGTTCAGACTATAATACTTCTTCAAGGAAATCCCCATTGTTGCCAAATGTCCAGAAACAAGATCAATGTTGGAAACTCTGAGCTAACCTAGGCATCTCTTACAACATAAAGTTTATTCAACAGAGTATATTCCTGTTGTTTTTCAGAAAGCTTCAGGCTCTTTCTTACAAGCTCTCTGAAAACCAGGTAGATGCAGTTTAACACTGGGCTTGCCCCAGGCTAAGAAGTCCTGCAGAGAGGCAGAATATAACATCCCAGCCCTGGGACTGCTTGTCTGTGTTTGTTAACATGCAAAGTGCATCCCCATAGCTTCCTGTTTGTTTTATGCCATGACCCACACTCTCAGAAAGAGCCTAACTGTGCTAAATTCTCAATGTTGGTAATGCCAGTAGAGTAGAGCTGCACTTAAGAGTTGGCATGAAATTTCCCTGGGGTTAACAAATACTTAATCCGTGACTGCATGGGCAAGTATTTTAAGTCTGTTGGCATAAACTACTTTGACAGTGCACACAAATAATCAGAAAGAAGCTAGGCAAAAGGAAAAGGATGTCTGAAACACAGGACCTGTTTCAGTCTGATCTTACTAGTAGCCAGTGGGATGCCCAAAAAACATCCAAAGGCTGAGAGACCTAACAAGCACATTCCTGGGAGGTGTCCCAGTGCTGTTTTGAAGTTAAACCTAGGGCATAAAGAAAGTGGAGGATGTCAAGACTCCAACTAGAGTTTATGAGGGCAGAGTCACAGAACAAGCAGTTTGCCCAGATTTTCTTTAAGAGACTACCACCAAGAAAGCTTGAGCTGTACTGAAGATAGACAACATCTTTCTCATTGTTAGAAACTGTAGTGGTAACCCATGTTCACAGTCTTTGCGAAAACGGAAAATGAGAATCCTGTTTATTCAACCTGCATGTCACAGTATTTGATTTTCAGTATTGCCTTTTTTATTAATGCTGGTTATCCAGTGGTTGACATCCTGTTAGAAGTTTCTGTATACATAGTGCATTTCTGGCAGATTTTGCTAAAGTAGAATTCAGTTTTGTCCATTGTTTTCAATCTTGCATTTTCTTGCTTTCCTCTAGTTCCCAAAGAAGTCCCTATAGTGGTGCCCAAGGTAAATTGCTACAAGTAGTTTTGTATTTCGTTTTCACTTATTTCTACATCTATGCTGTTCTAGTTCCTCCAGCACTCTCCCATGTAGCTTGATCTTCCTTAATCCTTCAATCCTTTTGCATAACCATTCTTTAAGGAAACATAACTTGTAAAACAAAACCAATATATCAGAAGCAGTATTATTTTAGAAAGGTGGCAATAAACAAGCTGCTAACACCTTCAGAATAAAAGTACAACTTGGTCATTGCACTGAGCTATTTAGAATTTTATATTTGTAAAATTAAATAAAGCATAGTTCTTAACAGTTTCATATTATAGTGCCTGGGAAATATACAGCGCTCTGTTTCTATTAATGATGGTTTATATTGGTCTCTGCTGTTGAGATTGTATTCTTATTCTCAAGAAGTGAAGTACTGAAAGATCTCCTAATTAACAAGGGAAGCTGATTAAGTTTTTTAAACAAAGAAATGTAGGCCCACTCTTTTGCCTTTGAATATACATGTATAAGTACATATTCTCAGCAGCATTCTACCTTAATCTCTTAAAAACAGGATTCACTTACAGTTATTCTAGATCTAAAATTATCCTGGCTGTTTGATTTCTTACATCTTTTCCAGTATTATCCTTTTCTCTTATTCTCAGATATTTATTGCTTTTCATTACTAACCATTAAGTGCCTCTAGAATAATTTTCATGCTCATGTCTTCTGCTAGTAATTTCTTATCAAATCTTCAGCCCCATAATTCTATAAAATGACTTCTTTTTCATAACAATATGCTAATTCATGTTCAAAGAATTGTACCCTGCAATCTATTTCATAGTTCCCCATAAGCATTTTCTATTGATTCAATCAACTTGTTTTTCATCACCTAGCAACCTCCAAATTCAGAAAACAGAATTGAATCTCTGCAACAGATATTTTATTAATTTTAGGCTCATTGTCATAGACATTTTATAGTGTCCTCAGCTTGAATTGAGAAAGTTATGTTTTGACTTTGAATAATATATTTATCATGGAAGATTTTATTCTACTGGGGTTATGGTGCATCAAATGAATTTGTTTGCAGTTCAGCAGACACCTGAGATACTCATTGAAAGTTCAGAACAGCTGTGTTTCTCATCAGATTTAGCTGATAGCACATTTGGATTCATTCAGAACAATCCAAAGGAAGCAACAATGTATTTATTCTTAATCGGGCTACACACTTAAGGGAAACTTGAATTCATAATGTTAGCATTCAGAATTCACACAGTATATGAAAGAAGAATAAAAAGTATGTGATATTGGAAAGTGGAAAAAACCCTCTTTTGTTACTTAGTACCAGTTTTAGGTAGGCCCGTTTGTGGAATTACATTTAAAGTTTAAAGGCAAAACAGAAAGTTTGTAAGGTACACAGAGAAAGTTATGACACTGGTTGCACAGTTATGAACTTCATATAGAATTTTTAAAATTCCAGTGGAATTTTATGGTAGGGAAAGAACTCTTTAACCAAAGCCACGGGCCCATTTTCATTTTAAAGTACTATGTTTTGAAGATTCTGCACACTCTGGTTATTAGACAGAAGTCTGATAATTTCTGTAGGGGCTATTCTAATATGGCCATATTGATTTTAGACAGCAGAATACACAAGATTGCAGCATCCAATTTCCTGTAATACATATATTTTTAAAAAGCAGGCACTTATGAATAGGGGTCATGAAAATAGTGCATTGAAACGATGAATTTCTAAGACACACGTGAAGGAACAGATCTGAAACTCCGTCTCTTTCACAAAACTGAGTGCATGAAATTTAAATCAACAGATTGTAACAACTGCAGTTGTGTAGGTGCTCCTGTGGATGTGGTTGCCTTTCTCAACTTTCTGTTGGAAAATGGATTCTGAGTGAGCTTTTAGAGCACTATACTTTGGCAAATGAAACTCTAATGTTATATCTCTATTAGCCTTAACTGGTCCAAATCTACATCTATGTGTGTCTCTCTAATAGTAAATCTGATGGCATAAATTAGAAGGGAAATTTCTTTTATCTGGTTTTGTGGCACTGATGTGGAAAAATACCTCTTACTGTTGCCCCATCTCAAGGATCAGAGAATGAGTTGGATTGGAAGGGTCATCAAAGATCATTTAGTTCCAAACCCCTGCCGTGGGCAAGGACATTCTCCCACTAGACCGAAGTCTGATTTAACCTGGCCTTCGTCACTTTCTGGGAAGGGGTATCCACAGCTTCTCTGGGCAACATGTTCCAGTGCCTCGTCATCCTAATCTAAAGAGATTCTTCTTTATATCTAAAGTAAATCTATCCTCCTTCAGGCTAAAGCGATTAGCCATTTGTCCTATCCCTATGTGCCCTTGAAAACACTCTCTCTCCAGATGTCTTGAAGGACACCTTCAGGTACTGGAGAGCTTCTACAAAGTGTCCCTGGAGCCTTCTCTTCTCCAGGCTGAAGAAGCCCAACTCTCTGTCTGTCTTCTTTGATGTGCTCCAGCCTTCTGATAGTCTTTATGGCCTCCTGTGGACTCGTCCCAAAAGGTCCATGTCCTTCTTGTGTTTGGGATACCAGAGCTGAACACAGTACTCCAGGTGGGGTCTCCTGAGAGTGAAGTAGAGGAGGAGAGTAACCTCCCTCAACGTGCTGGTCACACCGCTTTTGATGCTGAAGCTTCTTTCACTTTTCTGGGGAAAAAAAAAAAAAAAAAAGATAAAAAAAGGGCAGGAGGGGGGAAAGAAACACAGAAATCAGCGGAAAATTGCAAAAGTATATATATAAAAAATAGTACTTTAAGGTTTTAGATATTTATTTGTATTTAAATATTGTTTACAAGCTCCTAGTTCTTCAGTCATCCAATCTATTTTGGCTTTTATAAGAGCAAGTTTCATGGGGCTGAAATATTCCGAGACTTGGGAGAGGATGCAGTCAGATGTGTGGTTATGTATGGTTGCAGCTGACTCAGGCTAAGGGATTATGTCCCTCAGGCTACCCATCCTCCCCCTAACACACATCCCTGGCATATTTACATGAGTTGTCCTCCCTCTGTAGCTCAGCTCTACAAAACCATTCTTGGTAATAACAAAAGCAAACAATAAAGGCTACTATTGACAGTATTTATGCTAACCCAGACTGTTTTGACAGGAGCAGGTACGGCAGTGACCACATTTCAGGCTCTGTCCATCTGAGAGGGTGGTTTTATCCGGAGCACAGAGATGGCTGAGTAGGTGGCCTGGGGACAGTAGCACTCCACCTGACTCAACAGCTACCAGGAAAGCATGCCTAGCTGCCAGTAATGACTTCTGTATTTATTTCAGGTTTCTTAGCTTTAACGGTGCTTGTAACAATTTTGTCTCAAGCAGATATAATAGCGATTTCTGCCATGAATCAAAATAGTTGATGTTGTGGCTGACAATTTGGATGGGCTTTGAAATCCTGAATCAAGGACATTTGTGAAAGGTCAGTCCCACTCTGAGGAAAGAATGTGGATCATAAGATGAAAGTGGCTGACTTTGTATGTTTGCTGTGTGATGTTAATCAACGCTCCAGTGTTTATTAATTTTTACTTTAAAAATACACAACCTTCTCAGTAATGTGTTTGTCTGGTACCATTTTGTTTAACATTTAGATGGAATAGGATTCTAGCATGATGAAAGGTCTTCTTCCTTTTTCAATTGTTTGACAGAATGAAAAAGTTGTAGTCACTGACAGCATCTTAGTTTCACCCAGGGAATGTATCTGAATGAAGGTAGCACTTAATTCTAGCAAAAATAAGCACCCGTCATTGGTTGTAAAAATTAAAAAAACCCACCCACTCTGATTCTTCATCTGTTTGTTTGTTTTTCATATTCCCAGCCTGTCAGTTAGTAGTGTTAGGGCTAAACAGAGGCAAGCAAGGAAAGCAAATTCATCTGTGAAGCCCTGTCAGGGAACTTCCTTTTTTGTCATCAGAATAATATATGTACTGTCATGCATTTGCAGTTTTACTATTAATTCAACCCTTTTTTGCCTGACTGAATTCATTACATCATTCAAACAAAACAAAACAAAATAAAACAGAATTAGATAGGCAGATCATAAAGATGAACAAACATACATGGTTGATATATGGACTATAATATATAAAGCATAAATTAAAGAATCACTAAGATACCTAACAAATTGTTTTAACCTTTCCAAATATGTTTGTACTGTGAAATTTAACTGTGAACATTCAAAAATTAGGAAGGGTAAAATTTGGGCCATTTTAGTCAGCATCTAATATATTTCACATTTTTTAAATATTACTAAAAAGTCGTCTATGGTAGCTCCACAAGCAAACAATTCTCTTCTTTTAGAGAAGTTGTAGCATTTTTCATATTGATTTGTTGTATTGTGGGGAATCTGCTCTTTTAAGGTAAATTCTTTGAAAAATATGTGAAGATTTCAGGACCATTTTATTCACTTTTAAGGCACATCAAATTTTAGTGATACAGAAACAGAAAGGATAAACACAATTATTTTGTTTGTTTCTTTCTTCCCACTAGAACTCTGGTGAATAATAAACAGAACATTTGGCTATATCCGAATTTCCCAAGAAGAACCATCTGTTCTTAAAGTCAGGTGGGTTGCATCACTGGCCTGTTTTGTGACAAGCTGCTAACAGATCTGAATAGTCAGGTAAAGTCCACCAGGATTGTTTGACACTGATATTTCCTAAGAAAAGATTCAACCAGGTACTCAGATGTTGTTCATAATCCCTGTAAATGCCAAATCACAGAAAAGTCAACTGAATTACTGGTACTAATAGATGAGAGACGATGTTTTAGTTCCATGTCCAGACTTTTTTTGGTCAAAGAGTTGGATGATGTGCTTCTTTTCACATTGACCTCTTCACTTGTGTTTGCTTTATGTTTCCATCAAGAATATTTTCATTTTCTTCAGTAACATGCTTTCCTTCTCAAGTGGTCAGAAAGCAAGAATAAACATCAAAAATATATCCTAGTTTTGTGTTATTCCCGTATTCTGCTGTTTAATAATGTCTTAACTTGAATTTTTGCATTCTGAATATTTATTTCCCAGATGTCTTAAGAAAATTTTTTCTTTACTGCTTGGGTGAAGAATTTTGAAGGGAAAATGTGTTTCCACTCATGACTCAGATTCATGGAATATGCTGTTCTTCCTCAGATCCTGGTTCTGCAAATGCAAGTATACACACAAATAGTTTACATCTACTATTTTTGCCAATACTCTCACTAGAACTGTTACATGTACATTTATGTCCACAGTTGAGGTCATGCAGAAATAAAAACTCCTCTCCCTCCCCTCTGGTCAGAGACAATGACTCTATGATGACAATGGATATGGGGCTTCTGAAATTTATCAGTTTCTGGACAAAGTGGAAATCTTGCTTTTGGAAAGTTGTCATCTTTACAGATTCTGTGTTACACTTCAAACATCTTGGCTAAATGTTCAAGTTCTGTGGTATGAAGTGCTACCTAAATTGACCTGGAAGGTACTACAGATGTTCATCAGAAATTCTTTACTTTCTGTAGTAAATTATGACGTGATAGTGTGAGAAGACAAAGAAAACTGTGCTTATTTGATGACTAAGAAAATTCAAATTTACACAAGATTGATTAAAACTTTGGTTTATGAGCAAGCAAAGGTATATAAATAATAACCATCTGCAGGTAATTTCTTCACCTGCCTAACTTGTCTTAAGTATTCTGTCTTCTTTGGCCCTCACTCTGTATGTTTTTCTGGAACCTATATGTTGCATAAGACTTCTACATGGAACTCTAAGGACTGAACTTTATGATTGAATTTTATCTGCTGTTCATCATGCAGTAGTTTGTAACAAAACTAGAAAAAACTTCTTAAATGTTCACAAAAATAGCAGTTTCTGATTAACTGCAAAAATCTCCTTGTCTCAGTGGTAGAATATATGGTCAATATTCTGTTCAATAATGAACAGTGACTCGTCTCTCCTGCAGTAGCATAGATAATGATAGGTAAACTGAACTTTAATCTCTAGGGTGACATTCTATTGCTTTTTAATAGTTCCTTATATTTTTATTATGATTATTATTAATATGAATGTTTAAATTAGAATTTCAATTGAAAATGTTCACAGTTGCAAAAAAAATCAATGAAGATGCATACTATGAGAGATACTATTGAAAGCTGAAGAGGGACTGTTTACCAGGGCATGGAGTGATAGGGAAAGGGATAATGGCTGTAAACTGAAAGTATACAGATGTAGGTTAGATATTAGGAAAAATTCTTCCCTGTGAGGGTGGTGAGGCCCTGGCACAGATTGCCCAGAGAAGCTGTGGCTGCCCCCTCCCCCACAGTGTTCAAGGCCAGGCTGGATGGGACTTTAGGCCGCCTGGGCTAGTGGAGGGTGTCCCTGCCCATGGCAGGGGTTTGGAACTACATGATCTTTAACACCCCTTCCAACCCAATCCATTCTGTGATTCTATGTCTATGTGGAAGTCATACTTTTGAAACAGAATTAAATAATGGCCAGGATTTTAATTGGATTTTAACGGTCATCTGAGTGTTTGTGGCTAAACCCATTTTGTAGCTATGCAAAGCATGACAGATGGTCATTTCTGATTTCATGACATCTCACAAAGTACAGTCTAACCTTCTTAACTGGTGCTTTACTAATCCTCATTCTTTATGAATCTGCACTAAAAAAATGGCTGTGTTTTCACTTCCACTGAGCAAGATTTAAGATAAGGAAAAAGTGCTGAGAGCACAGTTCATGTATGGCTGATATGTCATTATTTTTAGAGTATGTACTTAGTAGAATAAAGTACAATGTTAGATAGCTGACATGTGTGACATATATCTTTATTTTCTGTTCTGCTTTCATGCCTGATAAATTGCTAAGCTCAGTACAAGATAGACAATTTGGTAGGTACTGTAGGTATACAACTTTACACCACAGAACTCTTCATTGTTATTGCAGAACCTATGCATAAAATGGTCAACAAGCTTCCAGGTTTTATAGCTTTGTGTGTAGTCATGGTGCGTGAGCTACATAGCACATCTGCTTAATCATAAATTAATGTTAAAATTATTCATGAGATTCTTAATTTTTTTACTTACAATACTAAAATCTATTTCTATACAATTGTGGGTGAAAGATGGTTCTTTGGTTAAGAATCTCTGCTTGTAGTGATTTTTACTGAGAATGTTTTTATGGATATATTTTCCCCCCCATATACATTTTAGAATATCTTAATTAGTTGTGTTTAGGGTTTCTAAGATCCATTTCAATATGGGGTTAATCTGGAATTCTGATAATTTGTTAGGGCTTTCATTTAAAATTTGAATGCACAGCTGAGTACTGCTTAGTTGGAAATTACTAGTCCATTTCAATTTCAAAAACAGTCCCTTGCTATAAGGATACTTATACACAAATGTTGTTGGATCATAGTCAGCTGAATCTCTATGGAAGAATTTATCAACTGAAAGGGTTGTCAAACTTTGGAATAGGGTGCCCATGATGTTGGTGGAGTCACCATCCCTGGAGATATTTAAAAGGTATGTACATGAAGTCCTTAAGGACATGATCTAAAGGTGGACTAGTCAGGGTTAGGCTATGGTTGGATTCAATGATCTAAAGGGTCTCTTCCAGCCCAGGTGATTCTATGATTGCTTTTGTCTTGGATACATACAAGATAGTACCATACATTCCACCATTCTTGCATCAGATGAAACAACTAAGCAAGAACAATCCAATTGCTCTGGCAGCCATAATATGGTCATGATGCCATTAATGAAACTACAGATAGGTCAATATTCAAAGTTGCAGCAATGCAGTGCTAATAAGCATCTGGGTAGAAGCTTTGCATATAGGCATGAAATTGATAAAAATATGTTTCTGAATTAGGACAGAATTGAAAATAGAAATAAAATGATTTGTAGATGCTTAACAAAATTCCTTTAAGCTAACATATTAGATATAACTGATGTTTAAAAGAATCAATATTAAATACTCCAGAAATCATGCAGGTTTATTTGCTAATTATGGTCAAGGATCTATGGACTACTTGTGTTCAAACCATTCCATAAAAGGATGCATTGGGAGCAAAGGCTGTCATAGTTTATGTCAAAATAATAAATACTTAGTTACTTACATAGTTACCAATGATTATGTGAATACCCTTATAATAAATACAATTAATTGTATTTCTTCAGAACAATTGAAAAATAATTGCAAATTACACTTGTATTCATACTTGTCTCATATATTAGGAAATCTTTAAGTTAGGTTTTTATACCAAGTTCATGAACTTCATAAGATTTGCCTTACCAACTCTCCAACATAACTAGAACAGACTATATGAAAATCGTATATGGATGATAAAATAAAAATCCATATAGCATACATGCAGACCAATTCTAAAATTGTTTCTTAATGAAGCATATATATTTATTGAGAGAGTATGTGTCTCTCCTCTAACTTTTTGTTTAAAAATTTAGCTTCTTAAACGATGAATTATTCTTCCCTTTAGCAAAAAGACATACCTTCCTCTTCCATTTAGATTCCTGTAGTAAGGGACATGTAAATTGCAGTCTCATCTGAGATTGCTCACATAGCATTTGTTTGATATTTAGATTTCTTTCTAAGACTCTGGGTAGATATATTTGCTTTTTTAACATTATGCTAACTTTTTGGCATTTTGAATTTATTTTTCCTAATGTTTTAACAGAACATTTGTGTTGCAGTTTAAGTTAAGAACTTTCTATTTTGTTCTTGTCTTTATTGAGAAGTCTGAATAATTGATGCCTGTCTTTTTATAACATCCTTATTGTTATTTCCTGACAATTTTTTCTTCCATGAGTTATCTTTTCTTGAGTCTAAGCATGCTCTTTTATCATCAGCTTCACTTTCCTAACTTTTAATCACTCTGTCATTCAAGGTTGTGAACCCTTTACTTTGTTCATTCTCTCTTTGAAGTGTGATGAAAATGCTGAAGCTGGGCCCTTAACAGTGTAAAATAAAAAGAAGTATACTAATTGCTCATTTTACACATAATGGTCCTAATAATGTCATTCAAGTTTGCATTTTCTTTCTTGTTACCTGTTTTGAAGTATAATCTGTTATCCAAGGTATTGGAGTTGAGATAGTTATCCTCTATTTTTCACTGTTTCTTCACATCTCATTATTTGTCTCTATTTAAGTGCCTGTATATATTTTCATTCAACTACATAATTGATGGCAGTCTAATTTTTTCAATTTATCAAGCTATTATTACTCCCTTCCTGAAATATACTTAATGTTTCATTTCCCAGCCTTTAAATAATTCATAAATTTGATTAGCTTATTGACTCCTTTCCATTCTCCAGCTTAATTCTTTATTTGAATCCCAACAATCCCTAACTAGGATTTTCAAGGCCCAATTCAAAACTCAGTACCCCAATGTAGCTTCAGTCATTACTGTTGTTTCACTTGGAGTGATATTTTGGCTGGTTGCACTTTTCCATGAAGTAGCTTAACCAATCCCTGGTCTTTACATACTTCCAAAGGCTGTTTCAGGTAATTACTAACACTTCATGAGGAGACAACATGCTATGTGTAGTCTCCTATCAGTGCCAGATGACCTAAAAAGAATTTAGTGAATAGCTGGATGTAGATGGAGGACAATATGGTCTAATAAATCCATATGTGCCTCCTTTTTCCATAGCACTTAGGTTGGACAGGAAACTTAGGCTGTAAAGGAAACTTTGCTAAGGCACATGGAAAATAAGTAGGTGGTTGGTGCCAGCCAACATGGCAAATAATGCCTAAAAAAATGTTATGGTCTTCTATAATGTGGTTACAGCATTGGTGTATAAGGGAAGAGCAACCTACATCATCTACCTGGATTTGTGCAAACCATTTGACACTATCCTGCATGACAACTTTATCTCTAAAATGGAGAGGCATGGATTTTATGGATGGAACATTTGGTGGATAAGGAATTGGCTGGGTAGTCACAATCAAAGAGTTGCAATCAATGGCTTGATGTCCAAGTCAAGATCAGTAGTGGTGTTCCTCAAGGGTCAGTATTGGGATAATCACTGTTTAACACCTTTGTCAGTGACATGGACAGTGGAATTGAGCACACTCTCAGCATATTTGCCAATGAGACCAAGCTGTGTGGTGCTGTCAACATGTTAGAGGAAAGGGATGTCATCCAGCGGGGCCTTGACAGGCTTGAGAGGTGGGCCTCTGTGTACCTTATGAAGTTTAACAAGGCCAAGTGCAAGCACATGGGTTGGGGTAATTCCAAGCACAGCTACAAGCTAGGAGGAGAATGAATGGAGAACATCCCTGAGGACAAGCACTTGGAGATGTTGGTGGATGAGAAGCTCATCATGACCTGGTAATGTGCACTTGCAGCCCAGAAAACCGAATAAATCAAAAATAGTGTGGCCAGTAGGACTAGGGAGGTGATTGTGCCCCTGTACTCAGCATTGGTGAGGCTGCACCTCGAGTACTCTGTCCAGTTCTGGGCTCCTCACCATAAGAAGGACACTGAGGTCCTCGTGTGAGTCCAGAGAAGGGCAACCAGGCTGGTGAAGGGGATGGAGGGAAAATCATATGAGGAGCAGCTGAGGAAGCTGGGGCTGTTTAGCTTGGAGAAGAGAAGGCTGAGGGGAGACCTTATCACTGCCTACAACTACATGAAAGGAGGTTGTAGAGGGTGGATGAAGGTCTCTTCAGCCAAGTAACAGGAGATAGGACAAGGGGAAATGGAATAAAACTGCACCAGGGCAGGGTCAGATTAGATGTTAGGAAAAAGTTCTTCAATGAAAGAGTTGTCAGGGCCTGGAAAAGGCTGCCCAGGGAGGGGGTTGAGTCACCTTCCTTGGATGTGTTTAATAAAAGGGTAGATGAGTTACTTAGGGATACGGTTTAGCATAGGACAGGAACTGTTGGACTTGATGGTCTTAAAGGTCTTTTCCACCTTGTCAGTCTGTGATTCTGTAAATCCTGGGATGCATGAAAAGAATGATGACCAGCAAGTTGAGGGAGGTGATTCTCACCCTCTACTCCCCTCTTGTGAGACCCCATCTGGAGTACTGCATCCATTTCTGAGGTCCCCAGTACAACAAAGGTATGGACCTGTTGGAGCAGGGACCCTTGAGGGAGGCTACAAGATAGATGGAGAGGGATCGTGTACAAGGGCATGCAGTGATAGGACAAGGGGTAATGGCTTTAGGCTGAAGGTGGGTGAATTTAGATTGGATATTAGGAAGAACTTCTTCCCTGTGAAGGTGGTGAGAGACTGGAACATGTTACCCAGGGAAGCTGGGGATGCCTGTGCCCCAGAAGTGTTCAAGGCCAGGTTTGATGGGGCTTTGGGCAACATGGTCTACCAGAAGATGTCCCTGCCCATGGCAGTGGGGTTGGAACTAAATTGTCTTTGATGACCTCTCCAAACCAAACCACCCAATGATTCTATGACCAAGCCCATGTGATTCTGGGTTGTGGACTCCGTGGGTCAATAGGACTGAAAGAGCATCAAGAACTCAGGTGTAAGCAGCAGCCACTGTTTTAGCTGGCCATTCTATTTCTGTATCCTTTTTTTATTAAACCCCTGTTTTATATAACAATAATTTTAGAAAGTGCTGGATCTAGAGAGCATTGGCTCTCTGTGTTCAGTAAGGACTCGAGCACATTTTCCATGGTAGATGAACAGACCAGTCCTCTATGTCCCTTTTTTGGCCTCTTTCAGACAACCCAAGAGAAGAGCAAATGTATGGGTTTAGAAGCTAATCTCCACGCATATTTCCAATGCTTAATTGCTGTATCTCTGAAGAGTAATCTTACTGACATCAAGAACATCTTGAAGCAATATTATTTCTCAGAGAACCTCTTCTTTACAGCTGCTGAGGTGCCAGGAGGGGACCCTGTTATTTTCTCCCTGGTATCTGCTGGAGCTTTGCTGACTGGACAGAGATGCAGCTGCTACAAGGAGAGGAAGTAATGCTGATGTTTCTACTCTGTGAAGTAGAGTGCAAGGGCTTCCTTCCATGTCCATATAATGAAGAAGACCAGCTCAGGCCATGTCTTATCAGACCTGGTAGAGATAATTTCTATTGGTGCTCTGCTAATTTTTGAGAAGATTTTGTGGCATTTTGACTCTTCTTCAATATAGACTTCCATTCCACACCATGATGACTGTTCTCTCTCAATAAAGCCTCAGTGCTTTTCCCTCTTTATAAAAGTGTTTATCAATAAAATCTTCTAAAGTTACCCAAGTCAATCATTAGGCAATGCACACTTTACTTTGTCATCTGTTTCTTCTTCCACAAATTATTTGTTTTGATTTTTTGACAGTTTTCTTATTGTTAAGACTATGATAAATAGATTAGGGTGATGCTACCCTGCAGTATGAAATGGGGAAAAAAAAAAAGACTGGATATTGTCTTAGCAGCTATTTTTTTACATTCTGTGTCTGCATCTCCTACTGGTGAAATAAAGTCCAACTTCTGAGGTAGAAGACTTGAATGAAAGAATGTGCTATGGGACTTGAGCAGCTGGAGAAAGGAGGGAAGCACTGCTTAGTTAAAATGCGCTTTGTTCAGGTGTCTTTGTTGTTTAACTGAAGTGACAGCTAGTTGGGTTGCTGGCGTGTTAAACAGGCTAGGCTACCAAAAAGAGTTATGCTGGCTTGCAACCTCTTTGAAGCAAAAAAACCAATGAAAAAATTCTGAAAAATAAAAAATTGGGGGGGGGGGTGGGGTGGTGGGTTTTTTTGGGTTTTTTTTCACCAGATATGCTTCCAAGGAAATTTGAAGCTAATGGACAAAATTATTCTCCATATTAAGCGAATGGGTAAAAAAGTTGACAAGGATTTCCATATATCCTATAGAGGTAAAGAAATTTTACCAGAAGTTTTGGCAAGCAAATAATAATAGGTATTGAGCATAATACAGTGAAAAACTTTTTCACATGAAATCTGGGCTGACTGGCTTTTAAATATTATACATAGTGATGGCTCCAAAAATTTGACAGCACCCTTAAGTAAAAAATGGAAAAATCAATACACCTTTTGGAAATAACACTTTTGAGCGTACAGTAGCATAAAGATTAATTTTGATTTGCTGTTTTCCTATAGTTCTTCTTGGCTGTTTCCATGTAATGCCATAGGGCTTTTAGATTTTTAGAAACTAAGATTGTTACTTTACTTCTACTTCGACCAGCAACAATACAATTTCCAAATGAGCATAAGCTAGTTTTAGACCAAAATTCTACTCTATTTCAGTGGGATTCAGGAATCTAGCTCAATAGAAAAATCCAACATAAGCTGGTTTTCATATTTTTCCCCTATTAGCTTAATAATCAGCTCTAATCACAAACATGCTTTTGTGAGTCTTTGTCTTCTCTCCCCAGTAACAAGCTCTATCGATACCTTGTATCGATTAGGAGTATAATTCTTGGTGTAATAGCTAGAGGTGTTTCCAAACTACTAGCGTTGCTGGAACATTTTGAAAAGGATATAACTCACAGATAGTTGGGAGTGTTCCTACACATCTTTCTTAGGGTATGCATAAAAAAAGCATCAGCATTTTTTCAGATTTGGAGCTTGAATAACATCTGGGAAGAGGAATATCTTTGCAGTCCTGCTTTCTGCCTACAGTTTTGGAAGATTAATATTTTCCATCACTCACATAAGTTTTCTATTAACTTTATTGGAAGAAGTGATGCAGGACTTCAGTAAATAATGTAAGAAGTTCTTACATTAGTAAAGAACTAAGTAAGCATTTTCCGTCACTTCTTCATGTGCTACAGATATGCCTGCAGATCAAATCAAGTAGGAGTATTAATCAGTTGGATGTTAGTAATACATTTTAGAGACATTCTTACTAACATCTCTGATTGGTTATGAGCCAGCTCAAACATTTCAGCAAAGAAAGCAGTTGAATTTGGAGGCTTGTTATAGCCCTTGATAGCAACTTAAGCAGCAATGCTTTCCTGTTCCATTTCATCTTCTCAATAATATTTTTTCAGCTTTTGGTGTATTATAAGTAAATATGTTTACTGGAAATTTTCCTAGAAATAAAATTTCACGCTCCTAATATTTGCAAGAAGCAAGCATATAAACTAAATTGTAATAAGTTGGAGCAAACATTATCCCCAGCAAGCATTTATGCCCACAATAGTTTGTGGTATTTTTAGATGATACTGGCACAGTAACGTTGAGTTCAATCAGATGCATTCTTTTAATATGATAACTTTGTTTAAACCTATATATTTTTCTACAGTTGAATCCAGAAAAGAGTGATACTGTCAGGACACTGACAGCAAATCAAAATTAATCTTTATGCTACTGTAAGTTTCCAGGCCTTAATGGCCCTGACTAACTTCACATGGGACTCCTATCCATACTTATTGCCCCAGGGCTCCATTTAAGTCCTGGCCTGGAACTTTTTCTTTGTTTAACCTGTGTGATAGGATTGCTGGTTTCTGGCCTTGTATCTGGATAGAACTCAGATCCATGCCTTAAATAGCATCTCTTCTGAACAGATCCTTTAGATATCTGTAGTTGCTTTGCCTCCAGTCTCATCTCTGGACTACTCTCCTTTTGCTCTTGGTTAGTCCTTGGCCATAGTTGGTCCTCTTGGAGTGCCGGTGGCTATCAATTAACTTGCTGCTGGGACCTAACTCCACTGGTAGGGAACTGCCCTAGCTGGAGTTATCTTCCCCTCAGGAGCAACGTAAGCTTGCTGCTACCTGGGATATAGCAATTTTCTGACTGATATTCAAGGAAAAGTTATATTTTGTTTCAAATATTTTTATTGGAGAAGAACTCTGGAGAGAAGGATCTTATTACATAAGTTCATTGAACAGATCTGTGCCCCAGTAAATCTTCTGGGTTTATTAATTGAGAAATAGGTTCTATGAATACAAACCAAAATACTTTTATATGACAGTAGAGTAACAATTTGCATCTTTTAAAGTCATGTTAACAATATAAGAGACAGAGACATTTAAATTATTTCGGTTACCACTGCTTTTAATCTCATCATCTAGCCTGGGTCAAAGTAATAGAGTAAACCATGTGAATGGAGCCCAATTCACAATCATTGTTTAATTAAAAATTTAATACTTTTAAGATTAGGGCATTTTTTTTTCCTATAAAACTATTCCAGGACATTATCTAGTAACTGCACTGCTATCTGTGTTGACTAAGTCTGAGTTGTAGTTCATCGCTCTACAGAGCATGAGGAATAGAAGTATAATGGGAATATAGAAGCATTGGATCTCTCTCCTATGTGATGGATGTAACTTGTGGGGTTTTTTTTTTCCTTTCCAGTGGCTAGTGGGATTGCATTGGAGATATAATACTTCAGTAATAAATATACAGTCTTGTTAAAACAGCTTCAATTACAAAATATATTTGGGTTTGATAATTGAGACAATAAATCTGCCAACCCTATTTGAATAATGTCCTGTAGGACTCTAATCTACATAGTCAGGTTTGAAATACATTATTTAGGAATTATTGAAATGGACAAAACTGGAAAAAAGGATAGGAAATCAATAAACCCAGAAAGAAACAATAGTCTTTTTATTTAAAGACCAAAATTTACAAAGTTTTGTCTGTAACCTCAACTTCAGCCCTGTGAATAGTCCTATTCATTTCAATTAAATGTTCTATAATATGGACAACCAACCATCTAATGTATCTTTGAATGTAATCTATCAGGACTTACTTCAGCCTACCATTATGCATTTTAAAATAACATATTAAAATGTTGAATTTCAAGGGAAAATTACCAATCCCACTTTTATATTTTTCCCCTTGGTTTGTTTATCTTGATGTTAAGAGACTCAAAATGACACTTCAGTCTGAAGCTTCTATAAATCTGTGGAGGTGATCCATGAGACCTCAATCAGGACCTCCAAAGAAATTAATAATTTTAAATAGTTCAGGTTTTGTGCATTCAAATTTTCATCTCAGATGAAAATTTTCATCTACAAAGTAATCCATCTGTAGAGGTAATATAGAAAGAAAAATGGGTAATAGTTGTTACAAATGAAACAGTTTCAGGAAATGAAAACAGTAAAAGTTCCTTTAACTACGATGAGAAATCAGGTTGGTTTCCCAGAACAGAGATTGCACTGCAATTTGAATTGAGAATAGCTTGTGTTTTCAATTGGTACTTTTTATTTGATGCATGAATCTTGGTAAGATTTTTCATTGTGTTAGGGTTGTGTACATTATTATTTACTGAATTTCTAATATTTGGTAATTTTGTATTTATGTTAAACAATAAATCCTTCTATGAATGTACTAGTTACCAACTGGCATGCCATGCTTGTATCTAAAAAAACCTTGTTTGCAATAGGGTATTTCAGTGAGTCGACATTCTGTGAATAACCTGTTCTGGGCAGCCACTGAGAACAATTCCTTTATTCCCTTCACCCAAGATCTTATGTTTCTCCCAGGAAGAGGAGATTTTTCTCTGACAGCATGGTTCCACTAATTTCAAATGAATTGCTCTGATTTCAGAAAGTAGTAGAATTATATTTAACATTTGAGTGGGATAGTTCATTGAAAATAATGCTGCATGATGTCTACTAACTCATGTTGATAGAATATATTGTTCTTATTAAACATATAACCATTAATATGGTGTATTGAAAGAATGCAGAGCAATGTAGAAAGAAAAAAAAAAAGGAAAATAATGCCTGCAGTAATTTTCTTGTTTTTATAGTCTTAGGCTTCATATTAACTGATGTGATGTAAGAAGTTGAAGTGGTCTTGAATCAGAAACATAATGTTTATTATTGTTTTCAAGTGTTTCGAAAATTATGTACTATAACTTGTTCAGAATCGGCCTAAGCATATCCTGAAAAAGATATGAGAGAAGCCTAAATTACCTTGTATGATACTTTTTATTTTTTTTAAATTATGAAGATGTTTCTATCTGCCTTGCAGGCATTTAAATGTATGAAAACCCAAACCAAAATATTTTCTACCCACTAGCACTGTCTAAAGTAAATTATGTTATCAGTTGTATGTCTAGTGAAAGACTGGTTTCAAACAACTAAAAAGAAAACCAAATTATTTTCTTATGAAAATGTTCAGGTGCAGTATAACAGAATTGTATTGCTCAAGAGCAATTCCTACTAACCTTATGTATGATTAAAACTGACAGCTGATTTTTTTTTTTCCCAAACCCTATTATGTCTTTTTTGTCCCTGAAAGAGTCATTCTACAGGACACTTAAAACTTAGGCTATTTCTCTGGTGCACTCCAATTATTTAGACTTTTTACAAAGTTTTTTGGGTTTTTTTGTTTATTTGTTTATGTTTGTGGGGTTTTTGTTGTGTTTTGTTTAAAAAAAAAATCAAAAGGAATCCTTTCTTTTGCAAAATGCAGACTTGAAGGGAAACTGGGTTCTGTTCCCTCACCCTCCATCTTCTTTTCTTAAACACTTTGGCTTCTTTCAAGAATTATAGATGAAAAACCATGAAAGATATCACTGCATCACATTAGGAAGCTTTCCCTGTAAATCAGATTCTCATTTTCCTTTAAAATGCACTTTTACCACCATAGTACCAAAGGAAAATGTCCAGTGCAGCTCATATGTGTTCTTTTGTTTCATGGTTTACCTCATGATATGGTACAGGATAGGGCATTACATCATAGCTTGTGGAAAGATACAATTTTCTTAAATAATTAAAATCTCTCGAGGTCCCTTCCAACCCCTATGATTCTGTGATTCTGTGATCTGTGAATGACAGTGGAAATAAAGGTCTGTAGGCATGCTCATAGTAGTACAAGAAAAGCCAGGCTTTTTCTTAATGCTGTCAAATCTTTTGAAGGCTTTAATGTGCTGGTGAGGCGGTGAGAAGGCTCACTGCTGAACAGTCCCAGACAGTATGTCCCTCCCAGTCCTGGCACCATGTAATGTGTTCACATGTGGCAATTTGTGCATCTGCTAGGTGTTCTGTCTCCTGGTCTATGTAGGCCCTTGATCTCCCCATGAAACTGGGAGGCCTGTCACCAGAGGCCAAAGGAAGGGAAAGTTCAGCAACATTTTGGATTTCTTTCAATGTGTAGCAAAAATACTAAGGGTGAGAGTGTCACTAAGTAATTACAGCAAGGTAGCTCTTGCAAAGAGACCTCTTGCAAAAGCTTAGTAGTTCTATAGACACTTGGCACTTAGGCAGTACACAGATGAAAAATAAATATTTTACAAAGATCCAGACTAATTGGGAAAAAAATTACTTAAATATGACTACATTTCAGTAATGGATGCAAATGCAGTTTTCAGTAGCTCCATGATTTGCCCATTTCTATTCTCTTGAAACGTAGGCAGAAATTACTTTGGCTGTCCGAGGGTGTTCAGTGTGAGTCAATGACACCTAATCTGCCAATATGTCATGACAGTGTATAGCAGAATTTGTATTCTGTCCCAGAGCCAGAGCTCAACAGATTGGTGGCTATAAAGGAACACGTACATGAATTTTCTATACCAAGATCAATGGGAGCGTAAATATGGAAGCATCTTTGGTCTAGAGTTCAAAGGAAAGTACAAAAGCAATACATGTTTGAAGAGGAAGATGCAGGCTTAAATTATGACTCGAATGATTAATGCAAAAAACTTGAGTGTACTTGGTTAGGATTTCTCATTTTGTTGACAATCAGATGTGCTTTTAATTCAGCCATCTCTTAAAGATAGAGGCCGTCTTTTCAGATGTTTCATCTCCATCTTCTGTGCTAGTTGGTTGATGATTACAGATCCATTTCTTACTGTAGATTTTGTTTTCCTAAGGGATGACTTTTTACCAGACTACTATCACTTCAGCTAAAAGCTTTCTCTGAATTTGCTTTTCTAAAGAAGATAGAAAAGGCATGGCTGAGGTTAATCTTATGAACTTTCCTGGTCTTAGCATGTACTAAAATGTTAGAAAAATATCTCAACAGAGAATAAGAACTAGTAGAGAAGGACAAATGAAGAACAAAGACACAAACAATCATAAAGCAATATATGTCAGGCTTTCCTGATCAGCTACTTTAAATAAACCTCCCATATTACATTTCAAAGGACTCTGTTACATTTTTTTTTAATCATTACTCCCAATTACCTCTTGAATGGAACAGGTTTTTTGCAGGTTAGTGGTGATCAGCAATTAATGGTTACTCTCCATCTCTACATTCCCTCCCCCTCCTGTTTTTTTTTTCCTTGAAACCAACTGCGACAAAACCCTTTGTGCTCAGCAGAAATAGATGTGAATAAGAATATCTTGTTAATGCAATGTCAAGCATCTAGGAGGAAGGCCAAGACAGATGATACAAGACACTTTGATCTGAGACAGGATTATTCAGCCACTTTGCAAATATTTCGATACCAGAGAACAGCAATAAGTAAAATGCAAATTCATGACTGTAGATATTAATGCAAATTAGAATTTATACTGACACAAGGAAGCAAAAGGAACTACTGCTATACATGCTGCATTTCTTCTCAAGCTCAAGTTAGATTTTTGTGAGCAATTTGCAGAGTCACCTTCTGAAATTGCAAGATAAATACACTAGAGAAAGTGTGGTCTTCTTTGGGCACTTTCCACATGATAGTAATTTGTCCAATTATGCAACTTATTGTAATATTTGCCAATGGTATAGTTAGTGTCAGAGGGAAGGAATTAAGGTTCTTAATCCTGGCTGGAAACATCTATAGCATGGACATCTACACTTCACTTGATCACAGACTCACCAGACCTGATTTCCTACCTGATGGACACCCTCTTGAAAAAGCAACATGACACACAGCTGTAGAAACAGCAGGGTTAAATCTGCTTATGAGAAAGCCATGCAAAAAAAGAAATGTGGAAATCCCATGTAAATATGTGATAACCAAGGAAATACAATGCTACACTGGAAAATCAGTTGGCTGCCTCTTTCTAATACCTCTTTCTGCCTTCCATTGGGAGCACCACACTAGTAGAATGCCATGCTTTTGAAATATATACTGGTTTTTAATGTCAGTTATATTATTGTTTATATACCCTCTTTATCTATTTGTCTTTAGGATCCTTACTGCAAAAAACAATTCTCCCAACATTTCATACAGCCCATCATATCCTTGATTGATTTACTGGCATTAGTAATAGTTGCCAAACTCTGTCTAGAGCATATAGTCAGAGACTGAGTATCCATGGCAGCTCTAAAAAGCATGCCAGCTGTCATTAGCACTTTAAAACTTACAATAATATAAGAAAAATAGTTACAAATCTGAACAAGATATCCAGGTTGTTTTGTTTCTTTCCCCTTTTTCTTCATCATTTTGTAGAAAAAGGTATTAATACGTGACAAGATCTCATACAGAGGTATTGATAATAGAAATAACCATTAAGATGGTCACCATAGCTGCCAGAATATGCAAGAAGTCAAACAACTGGCTGACGTATAATGTATCAAAAACAGCATAAAGAGAAATTGAGGTGATTCTTACCATACATAATTTACATGACACTTTTTTTTCCACATTGGGAAAATTTTGCCAGATGATAGAAAACCCTAATAGTTTTTCCTATTACAAAAATCACAGACAACCCTCTGGTGATGTAAGTCTCTAAAATAGTTATCATTATTGATAATTAAAATAATTTGCTAGCAATCTGCCTGTAAATTTTTATCAGTCAGCAATTGATTACTTCCTAAAAAACCTGTTGTAGTTGCTTTACTTTTTCCTTTTTGTGTACCATTTGGAAATAATTAGAAATTATAAATGTAAAAAAAAATCATCATAAATTTTAAAGTAAAACCATTTCAAAGATAACAATGTCCTGTCACCAACTTGAATGGAAAAACTATTTCTTTAATAACAAACACCCACCAACAATTTGGAAATATCCTAGTCTTAATTCCTACTCATCTCTGGCTGTCCAATATTAATTTCCATTTATATTTGCTTGAACACTGGTGCTGCATTTTAATAAATTCTAACCTTTTTCTATGCCTTTAAAGATATATTTCATGTGTGCTAACATCACAGTCTTTCTATAAACATAATTTTTCAATGTGACTTTTAGCTTCATTAATTTTACATGAATAAATCAAAACACAAAAGCATTCATTTTAATGATACCTCTGATACGAAAAATACCTTGTAAGGTAAGATAAGATACAGAGATAGTCATCTTAATGAGTTATCACTTGCTAAATTCAGTAATAAAAGGTAAGATGATATTCCAAAGAAACTATATTGATTTTAACATCATTGATCTAATGATTCCTTGGGAACTCAATATTCCAAATTCCGTATGTTCTATCACTTCTAGGACTATTTAGCTCAGAATCTTCCAGCAGTACTGATCCCTCTTTATGCTTCTGTCATGTTGATACTTGATCCTGGGCAATTTGCTGTTTACAAATGAAATGTTAAATTGCAGACATTCTGTAGAAATCTGAACCAAAAGAGTGGTAAACAATCTCCAAAGACACCTGAAGCCCACACTAAACTTTTAATTGAATTCTACAGGATGGAATTTGATACATTTTGGAAAGTGGTCAATGATCAAAAAATTTGGGAAGTTCTGGTTAAAGCGTCTACAGCAGATGTCATCTGTGACACTTCATGTTTTAATTGTCAGGGGTGTCGTTTTTAATGAAGTAAAGAAGAGACACATACTACTGCCCTCTGATATTGCAGAAATATTTCAGGAAACATATTTTTCTCTAACTTTGAAAGTCTGATATAAAAAAATAACCATCCAAATCAAAGAACATTGCAACTGCTGGATTGCAATGATGCCTCTGACAGGATAAAAAAAGTAAGAATGTGTATGTATATTAATTTATTGATGTTTCTCAGAATATTCTCCTGTATCAAGAAACCCGTGATCAAGAACTGCCTGAGCAAGAAGTGATTTTTTTTTTGTTATTTAATGGCTATAAAATGAAGATTTTGTGTAGGTCTTTATGAGTGTGAAAACACATAAGAAACTCTACAGTGGGATTTAAAAGTTTGCACTATTTCTGTCTTTCTACATGCTTTGAAGCCACAGCTGTGTACATTTAGATATAAGAACTTTAATAGTCTAATTGATGATACAGAGGAGTGGGGCAATTACCAAATAGAATTCTAATTTAGCTAGCCACAGTCTTTTTGCCAAGTTCACTATCAAAGTTGTTATTTTTTCCCCTTCACTATTTTCAGTGAAACAAAATCAATCCTCAACCCAAGAGATAATACTGATGTAGGTGCTTGCAGATTTACACCACCTGTCTCCATAACTTCTCTGAAGTAACAGCACCTGAGGAACTGTTTCAAAATGTCTTCAACCTGTATATTGCTATTTGCCCTAATGGAATATAAAGCATTAAAAAAATTACATCACTTTCTTTGCAACTAAAATACAGATGTCTCTGGAGATGTAATTTTTATTTTTTTGGCAGTTGGTAGCAAAACTTGGACGAAAAGAGAGGATTTTGTCCAGTCTACAGTAAGAAAATCAGTATACAAACTAGGGATGTGAATTTGGCCAGAGCATTTTGTATAATGTACTACTAATAAGAAAAACGTTTTCAATTATTTTGGGACCAGGTGGATAGAAGGGCTTGTTTGAAAGTACTTTCTAGATATACTGCATGAGAAAAGACGAACATGCTTCCTTGCCAGTCAATTTTTAGTGCAAGACAAGATACCGAAGTCATACTCAAATCACTTTTGCTGATCTGAGTAAAGTTCTAACATCATATTAAGTTTTATTTCTTTTTTAAAATAATAGCATACCTTATTATAAAGTATGCAAACTAGACTTGATAATGGTAAGTTTGTATAGGCGTGAAATACATTCTTATAACTCTCACATTTGGTTTACAGGAGGAGTTGGTGAAAATCTTTGGGAACTTTTGATTCCAGTAAAATATGTGGAACCTAAAGCAGGCTAGTGGACTATTTAGTTGAAAACATACTATGAAGGAAAATCGTGTAATACACTCGAAACTGGTCAAGAGATACTTTTTGAACTTTTATCTATAGAAATAATGAGTGAAGTACAATTAATAGTTTATTTTAAAAGTTCTGCAATGACTCTGATTAAAAATGTCTAAAGACTACAGTCTCTTAATTTGTCCACTACATATGTTACAGTGCTTCATATTAACAACATCCGTTTTCCACTGAATTTTTATTACCTTTTGGTGCTTGGTCTATCTATCATGACAGTTACCTATTCATGTCTCACTCTGCAGGCAGAACCACTACACAGCTTTCACCTGCCACTGTTTTTCCATGGTCTAAACAAAAGGAGTAAAAAAATAGGTCATTTTTTATAGACCAGATCCATTTGCAGTGAACTGGTGAATCACCATACTTCTTGTCTCTGTCAGAAAATATTTAAGGGGGTACGTTGGCAAATCTGACTCTTGGGTTTAGTTCCAAAAAACCCAACCATACTAATTTGTACCACTTGAGTTCCCCTGAAAACTCTTCTTCTTTGTCTCTTCAACCAAGTGACAGGTGACAGGACAAGGGGGAATGGCCTCAAGCTGCACCAGAGCAGGTTCAGATTAGATGTTAGGAAAAAATTCTTCTCAGAGTTGTCAGCATGTGGAACAAGCTGCCCAGCGAGGTTGTTGAGTCACTATCCCTGGATGTGTTTAAAAGACAAGGAGGTGAGGTACTTAGAGATATAATTTCGTAGAGGACAGATACAGTTGGACTGGATGATGAAGGTCTTTTCCAACCTAGTCATTCTGTGATTCTGTGATTCTATTTGCCATCATGAAGTTTCTAAGTTGTTTGAAGGAAAACTTATACACATATTGAAAATAAGAATTTAATGCATAAAAATCTTAAGAATCAATTTACATATACAGTCCCACTGAGCAATATGTCATTACTGAATTCTCATAAAGATACACACTGAGCTATTTACAGAATGAACCAAAGTAATTATCTATATCTGTTGTAATTAGGAGTCAGTCAGTATGTCATCTGAGATAATTATGTTGCAATATAGATAATATTCTTGAATATTAGATATTGCATGGAATTACTTGTCTACTAGTATGATGATACTTCTCCAGATAAAAATCTCAGTGATGACTAAAAAACTAAGATATTGCAGTGATTGAAAAAAACCCAAATTGATTTAATTTCAATATTGTTTCTATTATTCATATGATTGTACATTTGGTTTGTGTTTTTCATTATTTTGTTATAGAAAGGTGTTTAAAGAGTAACAGATTTTGGTAGAACTTAACTGAAATGTTGTAAACTTGACTATTTTGAAACCTTCTCTTCTTCCAGGTATGTAATTCTAAATATACTGTATTGTAGGACTAGTGGAAACTATTAAGAAAATATCCATTGGAAAATGTAAATTGTTTACATAGCACTAAAGACATAAATTCACAGGTTCTTATTAGAGACTTAATTCAGTTTTTGCATCTAATCTGAAAGATCTCCCTTTCACTAAAACATTTGTTTGAATGAAAATTAGCTAAATTATTCTCAAAGCCACACTCTTAAAAAAAAAAAAATCAGTGTTTGCAGGAACAAATGAGGAACTTCTACAGGTGGTCTTGAGGTCTGCTTAAATTCTGGAATAAAAATTCCCTAGGTCTATTGTTCATATACAGTGAGTACAGGAAGCATCAAGCGCAAAATTATTACCTTTTTGCCCTTCTGGATATTGGGTGATGAGGTCTGCTTAGTAAAGGAGAAGGAAGCAATTGATGTCTCTTGTTTCAACAGTCAAACAATGGCCAGTGTGTGGGGACACATAATGGGTGTCATGCTTCAGGTCCAGCAGGCACCTTAGCACCAGATAAGCACTTACCCCTCCCACAGTGGGAATGGAAGGTGAATGGGAAGATAAAGGTGATACTCATGGGCTGGGATAAAGACAGTTTGCTAACACAAGGAGGCGGAAATAAGTACAGGACTTAGAACAAAATATTTACATATCAATTTACTCACCCAATGACTGAACAGACCCAATGACCAACTGGACATTCAGATCATTACAGAGCTGCCTGAAACAGTGCCACCCCTCCCCAACTAGGCTCCTTTTATGGTGAGTGTGATATCATATGGTATGAAATAGCCCTTTGATTAGTTTGGGTCACCTGTCCTGGCTCCTTGATAATTCTATCCTAGTCAAAACCAGGACAGTGAGAAATGGCCTACAATTAGGAAAGCGTGAGTCTTCATCCCAGCTTCTGTATCCAAGTAGGTAGCCAAGGCAGCAGGACTTTGAATGGGAAAGAAGACAGACTTCTTTTCTGACTCCATTTGTCCCTATGTATTTTTTCCAGTGTCACAAATGTCCTATACCTTGGACATTTTGGCACTTCTGTATAATAAGAGAACTTTGAATACAAAGTCATTCTAGTTTTGGGTACTCAGGTTTTCTCCGTTAGAATATTGTGAGAAAAAAGGTGAAAAACCTTCTCCATTTTGTTAGACATGGTTTGAGAAAAAAATATTATACTGAGCTTCTTATGAGGAATTGGTATTTAGCTGTGTCTCTGAACAAGACTGATTTCCCACAAAGTCTAGAACGGGAGTAAGCTGCTGCAGAACATTCTTAAACCCTGCAATGTGCCCAGTGAATATAATGCTGCCAGTCATATGGGGTTGGCTTTCAGCAAGAAAGAACCTCTTATTATTAAAGGTCAAGAACTGTTACAAAAAAGTAGGCATTAGCATTTCTATAATCACATCTGGTGGAAGACACCTGATGTCCATTGCCAAGCTAGAGGCTTAAGACCAACCATGACACAGCCTTAGACTTGCATTGTAGGAAGTCTATGTAAAGAAAGGACAGGGTGAACTTTTCTAAAGCTACTATTTTGTCTGTATCTTAAATAAAACCAGTCAACATAATACACATTTTGGTAAGGACATTAATGGATAAGTCAAACCTGAAAAATTCTATGTTGAACCAAGCTCAAATAATTTATTGGAGTAGTGACTGGCAGCAGTAGTAGAACATTAATAAGGATGCTAAGTATCTAATATACAGGTAATCCTGGCCTTTATGTAGAAGTAAAAAACTTTCCGATGTTCAAGAATCTAGCAAGGCTAATTAACAGAGCTTTGAAGTAGATGCTGAGGGGGAGGGGGACAAAACCAGTCTTGTCAGGAAAAAGCCTGGGAATGGCACTCCAGTGTCTGAGGGATGGTGAGCTGGCAGTGACCCTTGGAGGTAGGCAGAGGTAAAAAACTGGCTGGGTGGCTGGGCCCAAAGAGTTGTGGTAAATGGAGCTAAATCCAGCTGGAGGCCAGTCACAAGTGGTGTTCCTTGGGTCTCAGTCCTGGATCCGGTTGTGTTCAATATCTTTATCAATGACCTGGATGAAGGGATTGAATGTTTCCTCAGTAAGTTTGCTGATGACACTAAGCTGGGTGGAAGACTTAATCTGCCTGAGGGTAGGGAGGCTCTTCAGGGGGATCTCAAAATGCTGAATTGATGGGCTGGATTGAGGTTCACCAAGGCCAAGTGCAGAGTCCCTGTGCAGTGCTATAGGCTTGGGGAAGAGTGGCTAGAAAGTTACCTGGCAGAGAAGGACCTGATGGTGTTAGTTGACTGCCAGCATTGTGCCCAGGTGGCCAAGAAGGCCAATGACATCCTGTCTTCTGTCAGAAACAGCTTGGCCATCAGGTCCAGGGAAGAGGTTGTGCTCCTGTACTCAGCATCAGTGAGGCTGCACCTCGAATACTGAGTTCAGTTTTGGGCTCCTCACTTCAAGAAGGACATTGAGATCTTGGAGTGTGTCCAGAGAAGGGCAACCAGGCTGGTGAAGGGGCTGGAGAGTAAATCTTACAAGGAGAGGCTGAGGGAACTGGGGTTGCTTAGCCTGGAGAAAAGGATCCTGAGGGGAGACCTTGTCACCACCTACAATTACCTGAAAGGAGCTTGTAGAGAGGTGGGTGTTGCTCTCTTCACCCAAGTGACAGGTGACAGGATGAGGGGGAATGGCCTCAAGCTGTGCCAGGGCAGGGTCAGTTTAGACATTAGGAAAAAGTTCTTCATCGAAAGGGTTATCAGGCAGTGGAACAGGCTGCCTGGGGAGACAGTTGAGTCACCAACCCTGGATGCATTTAGAAGATGGGTAGATGAGCTGCTTAAGGTTGTGGTTTAGGACAGGTACAGTTGGACTTGATGATCTCAAAGGTCTTTTCCAACCTAGCGATTCTGTGATTTGAAGACTACAGTAGGTTATAAATCACATGGTATCCTAATACTTTTTAGCTAATTGACTTTATGACTGAGTTGCTATCAGTTTGGTCTCAAACTGATAACACTATTTTGGGGAAAAAAAGGGTGGGAAACATATATGGAACTTATTGGTAGGCCTCACAGGTGGTTCTCAGCTACTCAGCTCTGTACAGCTCCCTTACAGAAATGTTCTCTACATTAGCCTTGAATTTTCCACTGTGCTTCCAAAGAGAATGTCCAGTAAAATTACAGCCTACTGGAGTGGACTAACCTTTATCACATCATCTGTACTTAAATGGGCTTTGAATGAATTTAACAATGACCATGTCTAGATTTCTTTTGGGCTCAATCTGTGACAAAACAAATTCATACGTGTTTAGGAGTCTCACTAAGAACTGCACCACATACGGTTACTGTTTTCTTTCCATTACGTTTGAATGTGGTGCTTGATATTGATTAATTGCCTCTCCTTTCTCTTTGCCAGGTGCATTTGCCAGGCCTCATTTCTGATAACAGAAGCCACTATTTGTCTTTTTATATTTTTTATTTTACTGAATTAACCGTTTGTGCTCTAAAACCCTCATAGCCTAAATGATGACTCAGAATTTTACTGAGTCTGTGCTGTGTATGTGACTGAGGAGCTGGGGATACAGCCATAAAAGCTCATTGAGGTCACTTGCTCTGCTGACCACAGTTTTTCATCCCCTGACAGTGGGATTAACTTGATGAGGTACAGACAAAAATGTTGTATTGATACAGGCAGTGTAAGGGTCAAACTTATAAAATATGGTGAAATCCTAGCTGTATTGGCATCATTCCAGTCCTCATATATTCACACTGCAAACATTTACAGTGCATGCATGCTATTTTTGCTTCCACCTGCTTCCTTCAGTATCATGCTCAGAGCTAGAAAGTGGGTCTGAAATTAATTCCTGTGAACTTTTAGTGTTTCTGAAAAAAGGAAATCATATTAATCCAAAATATTTATAAAATATTTACTTTTTAATTTTAGTGAATAATGCTTATTACTCTCAAACTACGGAATATACATGAAAATAAAAATAAATCTTCAAATATATTATCAAAATGCCAAGATCCTGTTTTCACATTTCCTTTCTTTTTAGCACACATTTTGATAGCTTGATGGTAATGTACCAGGGATAATGTGGATCCCTTGCTGAATGAGGCGGGTGTCCTGGTAACAGGGGATGCTGAGAAGGTGGAGATACTGAACGCCTTCTTCACTTCAGTCTTCACTTCAAAGGCCCCTTGGGACCCACAGACACTGGAAGAAAGTAATAGAGTTTGGGAAATGAAGAGCTTCCCTCTGGTTGAGGTGGGGGTGGTCCAGGAGTGGCTCAAAGGGATTAAAGCACACAAATCCATGGGCCCAGATGGGATGCATCCACGTGTGCTGAGGGAGCTGGCGGAAGTGATTGCAGAGCCACTCTCTATAATCTTCAACAGGTCTTGGAGAACAGAAGTGCCTGAAGACTGGAGGATAGCCAATGTCACTCCAGCAACTATAGGCCAGTCAGCCTCACCACTGTCCCTGGAAAGGTGATGGAACAGCTTGTTCTGGATGCCATCTCCAAGCTGTTGGAAGACAAGAAGGTCATGAGGAGTAGTCAACATGGATTCACCAAGGGGAAATCGTGCTCTACCAATCTCATAGCCTTCTATGATCATCACCAGCTGGGTAGATGGAGGGAGAGCAGTGGATGTCATCTACCTTGACTTCAGCAAGGCTTTCGATACTGTCTCCCATGACATCCTGATAGCAAAGCTGAGAGAGCATGGGATAGATGAGTGGGCAGTGAGGTGGGTTGAGAATTGGATGTCAGACCAAGCTCAGAGAATGGTGATCAGTGGAGCAGAATCTGAATGGAGGCCTGTTACTAGCGGTGTTTCCCAGGGCTCAGGTTTGGGTCCAGTCCTGTTTAATATCTTCATTGACGACCTTGATGAGGGAATAGCATCGAGCCTCAGCAAGTACACCGATGATACAAAGCTGGGAGGAGTGGCTGACATGCAGGAACACTGCGCTGCCATCCAGAGAGACCTGGACAGGCTGGAGAGCTGGGCAGGGAGAAACCAGATGAAATTCAACAAAAGCAAGTGTAGAGTCTTGCACCTGGGAATGAATAACTGCTTGTATCAGTACAGGCTGGGGGATGACCAACTGGGGAAGAACTCTGTGGAGAAGGACCTAGGGGTCCTGGTTGATGACAGAGTGGTCATGAGCCAGCAGTGTGCCCTGGTGGCTAAGAGAGCCAATGGGATCCTGGGGTACACCAGGAGGAGTGTGACCAGCAGGTCAAAGGAGGTAATCCCCTCTACTCTGCCCTGGTCAGGCCCCACCTGGATTATGGTGTCCAGTTCTGGGCTTCCTGGTATAAAAAAGACAAGGATCTCCTGGAGAGAGTCCAAAGAAGGGCTACAAAGATGATTAAGGGCCTGAAGCATCTCTCCTATGAGGAAAGGCTGGGTGAGCTGGGACTGTTCAGCTTAGAGAAAAGAAGACTAAGGGGGGACCTTATTAATGTTAATGAATATCTTAAGTATGGGATGCAGGGGGAAATGGCCAGCCCCTTTTCAGTGGTCTGTGGAGACAGGACAAGGGGCAATGGCTCCAAGTTGGAGCACAGAAAGTTCCGCACCAACATGCGGAAGAACTTTTTCACAATGAGGGTGAAAAAGATGCCCCATTTGATGTATAAGAAGCTGTTTTTCTGATGGGTTTTTGGGGTGGGGTTTTTTTGGAGGGGAGTTTTGGGGTTTGGTTTTTTTTAACAGGCCCCTGCTACTGGAATTACTAATTGAAAATAATGCTAGAGTTGGCTCTGTGATATTTTCACTGGGTGAGGGACCAAGATAAGCCTATTTTGCCAAGCTTCCCAAGAACAGGAGTCAAGGATTGTGGCCAGATCAAATAAGAGTTGTCTCCTTGTTTCTTCTGAGAGAATGGAGAAAGCTTTTGAAATTCCATCTGCTTAAAAATTGATCTTTGATTTAATTATCTGAAGCAATGAATACATTTTCTGAGGAGATAACTGAGTGTCATCACGATCTCACCTGTGGTTGCAGTACTTAACCCTGGGTACATCAAGGCTTATTTTAAATATTTCTTCGTTTTCCTCGTTTGCATTCAGTGTGGGGTTGAGAAAAATTGAGATCAAATTCACCCTGTTCTGAAACAGATAAAAATCTAGGCATCGTGCTTTACATCTCTTTCCAACTGTATGTGCCTTTCCATTCATACAATATCCACTTTAAACTCTGTAGATGCTTTCGAAACTGTCAGATACAGGGAGAAGAAAATGGAGAGGAAGGAGGTGGTTGTGTCTTGTTGTACATGTTGGAAATTCCTGCCTTTCTGCAGAACATGGAAATATAGGAAGAGTGTGGGTTGTCTCAACACAGAAATCTCTTTATGACCTTATCTAAATTTTACAGTTAAATTTGTTGAAAATTTACTAAAAGGTAAATACCAAAAATTATAGTTTTAGCCAAACCACAACAAAGATTGAGAAAAAATATAACGTTACAGGGGTACATTATTTAAAGTATAAGTATACTTATATAAAGTATAAGTATATGCCTTGTGCCTTATTCTCTTTTATAGTCCTATGCTTAATAACATGTACCATGATGCAGTGTATACTGGGAGTCCCACATATCTCTGTCAGGAGAGGACTCAGCATTTTTGTCCTCTAAAGAGAGTTATGAAAGTAGTTACCTGAACAGATGCCCCTTTGAGGCATAGTTAAAGTGTAAGTAATGCGGTTTAATCCTAAACATTTTGAGTTTTGGTTTGTGGTTGGTTGTTGGGTTTATGTTGTAGGTTTTTTTTCTTCTGAAAAGCTGAAGATTTCCAGCAAACCTGAAAAGAATATTTTCCTGCTTGAGAATGATTGGTATCATTTTTCATCAAAAACTAAAGTATCTGCTATCTCATTATGAGTCAGGTATTTCAAGAAGCTATGCAAATGTGTTCCTCATCTACTTATCCCCAAACAACTGTTTAAACCCATACCTTACAGCTGCTTTCTTTTGAGAGTCTGAAACAAGTGTCTGGGCACCAAAATTTACATTTGATTTACACAAATCAGAATTAGATCTGTCATAGACCTTTGCTAGTTGTCAGCAGGGTAACTTACTTGAGGTTTGACAGGGTGAGATTTGAATTAGGTGAACTTCTGAATCTTCTTTATATTTCTCCATTGCTGTTTGTCAGTCCTGCAAAGCTCTGATATCCCCTGAGAAATGTCAGAATCCAGTGGACCTTAGACAGAGTAGACAGTCATGAATCTGCATATGATGATTTTCTCAGCATGTCGGTTTGAACTTCTGAAGAAAAAGTATAACCCAACACTTACTGACAAAAAAGGATGGAGGAACATTAGAAGTAATTAGCATACTTCAGTTTTTTAAATCAAAACATACTTTATGAGTAAGAAAGATGTGGAAAATTCTTCTCTGCAACAGAATGAATAAATATGACAAGAATAAGACATCTGAGGCTGCTTTGGAAGAGAAGAAAATAAAGAGGCCAAAGGAAGGAGAAGTGTACCGACACCAAGGGGAAAGAACGAACAAAAAGTCTACAGCACATCTTGAAGTACTTAAATTCATCACAGACATTTCACAGCTATTCTGAAAGTTGTATGACTGAGAAACTTGAATCCTGACTGCCGATCAGTGAAGCGGCAAGTCCGTTCTGTGAAATGATCAGGGCACAGTCCTAAGTCAAATGCACTAACAAGCATGAATAATGTCCATATAAAACCTGTTAATATGTTAATTATTATAGTGCCTGAGACTGTGAAACTTTACATAGAGTTAATTATCGCCGTGTTAATAAGTGGTGTAACGATAAATACAGAGTGGGTAAGTTAATTTGTTCCATGCATTTGAGGAGTTAGGTATTCATTACAGTGCTAAAATTAGAAGTGAATAACCTCCATTTTCCCCACAGTTTCTCTCATCTACAGTATTAACGTTAGTTATTGCACTGCACTGTGGATGCAAATAATTGCAAGCTGTTCATTAGCAGATATTAGCTGTGTCTCTGTTGCATCTTGTGTTAGGGTGTCTGAGAGTAGCGCCACTATTGTCTATCATTTCTGTTTACAGGAGGAATTTGTTTTCCTTTACCTAAATATTTTGGGGAAACACGAGAAGTAGAATTTTCACAGTTTCCTGGCCTTCTTCAGTCTTTGATGCTTATGAATATCCATCAGACCTAGAAAAAGTAGCAACCTCAATCTAGAAATACCTTCTTTTCAATAATCGTGGACCTGATGCTTTAATTAATGTTTTCAGTACCCAGGACCCAGTTTACAAAAACAGGTTCAGCACATTACAAGCAGTAGAGCCGCAGTAATGACAGGGTAAAGCACAGTGGCATCTAAAGTTCATGACAACCCAGAGACATATGTACACTAAGTTTTGAACACTGTTCTTGGTATTCAGCAAGGATGTGTGAGACAAGTCCAGAACAAGGATAATGTGCCTCCATTTTAGGGGGTAAACCCTATAACTGATAGGGTTCAGAGAGTAAGAGTCCCACTGGGAGTGGGCACCTGGGGTGTCATAAAGGAAGGGGTACACTGCAAAACATATATGTCACTTGAAAATATCTTCATTTGGGATGGGTCTGGGTGACCTGAGTTTAGGCTCTGTTCACGTCCTGGGTAAGTCCTAGAGCCTGGTATCCCTTTCTCAGCTCTAATGCAAGTAAAGCCTATTGCTAAGCCCTCACCCAGGTTCCCTCCTCCAGCTAGAGTCTCACTATTTTCTCAAATTATTTTAGTTCCCACACTTTTAACCTTGTTTCATACCCACTCTTTTGTACTGGAGACTTTTTGGTGACTAATGACAAAATAAATGCATGGATGAACATATTGCATAAATTTCTCCTTAGATGGGATATTTTCAGCCTGCCAGCTGCTTTCTCTCTTCATAAACTTCCTTTTTTTTTTTTTTTTTCTAATACACTACAAACTTCTGTACTGCTTCCACATTAGCTTCCCTAAGAGTATTCAGCTCTGGGAAGCCTTTTACTGAACTTATGAATAACGCTAATTCAGCTATTGCTCCTACCTTTACACATAATTCTGATTTGCTTCTTGTTAGAAAGCAGACTCCAAACTTAACTTTGTCTCACGTTTGAGCCATTCCAATAGTCTTTAAAATAGCAATACTCTGTGGCAATGTTTTTCCTCCTTCCCAGGATGACTTATTGCAATGAAAGTTTTCAGCACTCTGTAACATACATTTTGTTTTAATTTTGTTACCATCTTTTAAATTATTATATAACTGGTTATCTGTTACTGTCAACAGGTCATTTGCTTTCATAGATTTGAGCATATGGCATATGAAAGCAAATAACACATTCTGTTTGTTTTTCTTACTGTCTGACATTTCCCACGCAGCTTGAATATGCTCACCTGGATGATGATGTATAAGCCTGTTCTTGACAACAACTGAAGTATTACACATAGGACTTGCAAGGACTTTATTAGTAATATTTTAAATTTCCTTTAAGAATAAGGAAAAATAAAATCTAGGAAGAACAGGGGACAGTGAGGACAAATTATTTTGTTTAAATTGCCTGAACTTAGTAAGAAATTCAAGTAGCAGGAGGAAAATCTCCTGTATTATATAGGATAGTTTCATTCAACTGAGCTGGCAACTGTGAGAGAAATAGATCAACTGCATAACCTAAATATCCTGTAGTATCTTTTGTATCTCATATTTAAGAAGTTTTATGTGCCTTCAACTTCAAAGAAGAAAACCAGAAAACCAGAGCAAGGAGCACTGAAGCTGACATTAGTTTTGTCAGGTGATGGTTTGCTGGACAGCGTCATCATGTGCTCCATGTGCCACTCAAACTGCCCTCAGCCCAGTTTAATTGCAGCATTATGTGAAAAGGGGTACATAACTATATCCTCAAGGGTCTTTGGCAGTTACAAGAAGTAAACACGTGGTAAATAGCCTTAATTAAAGGATGGAGTTGCCTTGATATTAATGCACTGAAATGGACAATTCATACATGCTGAGCAATGGATTTGCAGCTTTACCTCATTATACATATCTTTTATATATATAATTTGATGTATATTTAAAAATATATATTTTATAAAGTTTTTCATATATCATTTAAGCGTACATAATTTTTAATAGCTGGGTTCTCATAGTGAGACAGAAGAGCATAATGCTAGGAAGAAATGATCCTTTTTACATGGAGCCTGTCCAGCACTGTAGTCAATTTTCCATGTTCAGTCCTCTTATGATGTTCTGGATGAATAAAACATGCCCTGCTTTGGACAATAATGCTACTGGATGAATCTCATTTCTGAACTAGTTTGAATGCATCAGTAACAGTCACAGTCAATCATTTCTGTTTCTATAATTGGTACCATGGTGGAGCTCTAATGAAAGGTCAGGGGTTACTGAAAGATATAAAAAAGGAAGACAGACTAGGGAAAAGAAATTTATGCATGCTCTAAGCACATACAAACACTTGCATTTCTTTTTGAGATGTACATACAAGGACAAGAATGGAAACTTTTTGAAAGAATGAACCACAGAACCAAATATTCAAGAAATTTACCTTTTCTAGAAAACACTGCAGTAACAGATTTCACCTGTTGGGACAGGGGAGATATTATATTTGTGATGAACAAGTCATATTTTTCTGATGACTTCAGAGCACACTCCATAGTATTCAAGTCCAAATACTGTTCCAAATTATCTGTATTCCTAGCACTGCAAATGTGTGGCAATTTAAATGACATCAGGACCAAGGATAAGTATATTGCATTTTACCACAAAATTTTAAGGTTTGATGGAGATTACTGTAACAACACCTAGCACTTTACTCACTATTTTTCACCTCCAGTTCCCAGTCACGGAGGAATAAACTTTGCAGAGAAAAAGGAACTTAAAGCAATGCATTAAAAACTCAAAGAAGTTTGTTTTGTTTTGTTGTTTTTGTTTTTTTCTTTTCCAACAGGAATTAAAAAACCCCAAACAATCTCATATGGGTTCTGATCATGGAGTGGAGGCATTGAACAATCTTCTCCTCCTAGTGAGTAGAAGACACTGAAAATGACTGTCATAGAACCTAATAGCTGAAATAGCCGTTAAGGAACAGTGATATTGCTAATGACTCAGGATTTTACAGACTAGGAAATAATTTCAGACAGGAACAGGTGCAGAGATGGACTACAAGAAAGGTTTCTGGAATGGAGACTGTTTTGTATGAGAGAGCTGAGCTTGGGCAGCTGAGCCCAAGGTAAGTCAGCTCTCCAACGATGCATGAGGAGGGAAAGCAACAGCGAGAATAAAAAAAAACCAACCCTCAAAAAACCCAAACTACTGAATTACCATACAATGTTGATATGAAACAGAAAAATGTGTAAAGCACCCATGTATGCAGCAGGACTGGAAATCAGAGACTGTTCATTAGCCAGACAGCAGAGCTAGAAATCAGACTTTGCTTTTCAGTGTTTCTATCAGAAACCAAGATCAGGTAACAGGTCTAATCCTCCCAGCCAGGTCCTTCCACATGTTTGCTAGCATTTATTAAATAAAATCCTCCTTCCCTCTTTTTTTTTTTTTTTTAGTATGTTGACATCAATACTTTTTATTTAAATGGAACAGTGTACTCAATTAACCCCTCTTTGTCCAGATCTGCATTGCAACCCCCAGAAGACAATAGAAATACAAAGAAAATAGTTGTTCTACTGTACAATACCATCGTTAAGTCATTGCAGTCCTGAAACACTCAATGAAGAACCACACTTCATTGCATATAATGATTCATGATATTTAATCCAGTACTAAAGTAGTACAGTACGAGATGATGCTGCTATAAACAAAGTATTTGAGGGAAAACTTACCGTCTCTAGTATCATTCTGAAAACTACCCCACACATAAAAAAAAAAAAAGTAAAATATCAGAGGGTATATATCATACACATCAGACTGGCCCACTGCCTAGACTGCTGAAGCACTAAGAAAGATATTTTTATTTTTTTACATCGCTTGTCTCAACAGTAAATCTGCAGGATATTTTTTAATTAGAAGTAATATATTTCAGACAGATATTTGGAAAACATTTAAGGCTTTCATTATATATGTACAAGAAGCTGGAGGTTTTTGTCAACAATGAGAAGTCAAAGAGCATGTGAAGCAGCATGGTAGCAACACAGGGCTGTACAAAGCATTTTGCTGCATGGAAATTGTAACACTTTTTGAGCAGAAAAGAATGGAACTACTTAAAAGAAAAAGACAAATCCTGGAGAGTTGAGGCAGCACAAAGGGAAGAATAAAACTATAGAGAGAGCACATGGTATGAAAAACAAAGTTGCATTCTCTGAAGAAGGAGCATGTATATGTTTGTGTGTGTGTGCACCCATTTCTAAATTTTTAAATAATCCATCTCTGTCTTGCAGAATAAACTAAATATATTTTACCTTGTTGTGAATTTCTGGGCTTAATGCTCCTTGTACAAGGGAAAATGCTATTCAGGGTGACCTTTCTTTTTAGAAAAAATTATCCCTTCCTCCATGATGAATGGAAATCTAACATGAAGGAGTTCTTAACATGTTTATCAGAATACATTGTTGATGTTATTACTTAGAAATGAAGTGGTCATTATTTCTGTTCATCTGTTTCCTCACTCTATTCACCCTTTACTCAACTACTCAGACTAAAAGATCTTTGGGACAGGAATCCGAGTTTCTTTATCAGACTGCTGCCAAACTCAGCAAGACTTTGGGCTCTGAAAATATTATAACTGCACAGAACATACTGTTACCACTGAGATCTTTCTACATTTTAGATATTTAATATCTCCATCAGTCCCTTTGCTTTAGTATAAAATGTATTTTCATGAGTATTCTTTTCATTTCAGCATCTCAGACCAACCATGAACTGTTTCAACTTCTCACAATTTTTCCTCCAACTGGTAGCCTCACTAACTAGCATTAGCATCTCACATGGAATGAAGCCAGTAACCTACATGTTTGGTGAAAGGAAAATTTGCTCTTGAGGTCATTAAATTATTTCAGTTTGGATCCTCTTCAGAACTGGTCTGACCAGAATTTAGCCTGACATTCATCTCTAACCCTACACATCTAATTAAATTTTCTTGCTAATGCATAAAGAGATCATTTGAGCTTCTGTTTCCTATGCTGGTATTATCTGGTCCTTCTGAGTTCCTTTTCTATTAATGACAACTCATGGTGACAGCAAGATCCCCACCAAACACAGCAGAAATCATAGAATCATAGAAGTCAGCTCATGCTCTCCTCTGTATCTTCTGATTGCCAGCACTTTACAAAACTCAGCCACGTAGTGGGACTTGTCTATTCACTGCCAAGAACCTATGCTTTTCTCCTTAACTCTCTCAAAGTTCAAAGCTTCTTCTCAATAGTATCTCTTTCTTCCTGAAATACTGCCATACAACCATCCTTGTTCAAACTACAGTGTAAGCTTAGGGCTGCAGTGATTATAACCATCAATTTTTTTAAATCCTATGTATGCTAAATCATCCATACTAATCTAAATGCAGGTCACAGAGCTGTGCATACACAAACTGCTCACAGAGCATGAAAATAAATAATCTGTAAATAAGAAGTCTGCAATTATTTTCCAACTCTTCTGTGGCAAGAACATATATTTGTCTTCATTTTGAGGGTCTCCTGGATTGTCTTCGAACTTCATTTGTTAACCTATTCAGTTTTTCTGCTTATGCAGCCATTTTCACTTCTAGGTTTTATTCCTGTTGTTCAGGCACCAGGTTAATAATTTAACCATTTTAATCTCTTGTTTCTGCCCACGCCTTTTATTTTGAGGAGTGAAAAATGTGTGATTTTAACAACAAACACGTATTTATTTAATTATTTTGCAGACAGAAGTATCCATTCAATAGTCAAGTAATTTGGTATGTGTTTGCAAGATCTCACTATGATTTTCCACTTTGGCAACCATCCAGTCAAAGAAACTCCTGACTTAGAAAAACTCAGGATGTAAACCAGGCAAAGCAGTCTGACATCAGATGGCAATGTATACTTTTCATTATTTATCACTAGCAGTTGCAGCTGCTTCCGAAGGTACGTGAAAGGACTTTTTACTAGAGTTCCTTTCCCAGACTCTCACTGCTTAAAAAAAATAGTAAAAAATAAATGTATGACAGAGCATTTCAGGCTGCTATGTAATGAGGGCGAATGACTGCTCTGGTGATCCCATCTTTAAAACTGAACTCTCTAGCTACTTTTCACAGGTTAGATAAACTCTCTATGCCTTAGTTTCCCCATCTGGAATAACAGTACATACCTTTCTCACAGGGGAACTGTGCACTTTAATTAATCAACAATTGTAGATTGCTATATAGAGCGGAGCAAACAATCTGGAGTGAACAGTTTATTCAATGAATCTAGCCTGCTTGCAGAAAATCCTCAAGCAGATGGTGTTGTTATCAGCTACAGAGGAAAGGAGTAAAAATCACCAAGCACTGAAGCAGGCTGCCCAGGGAAGTGATTGAGTCACCAACCCTGGAGGTATTTAAGAGACACCACCCCTACGAAGAGAGGCTGGGGGAGCTGGGCTTGTTCAGCCTGGAGAAGAGAAGGCTGCGGGGGGACCTCATTGCAGCCTTCCAGTGTCTGAAGGGAGCAGAGAAACAGGAGAGGAATCAGCTTGTTAAAAGTGTAGACAATGGCAGGACAAGGGGGAATGGATTAAAGCTGAAGGAGGGAAGGTTTAGATTAGATTTTAGGGGGAAGCTTTTTACAGAGAGAGTGGTGAGGTGCTGGAACAGTCTGCCCAGAGAGGTGGTGGATGCCCCGTCCCTGGAAGTGTTCAAGGCCAGGTTGGATGGAGCCCTGGGCAACCTTGGCCTGGAGGTTGTTGTCCCTGCCTGTGGCAGGCGGGTTGGAACTCTCTGATCCTTGGGGCCCCTTCCAACCCATGCCATTCTATGATTCTATGATTCTATGAAAAGATAGGATGCTTAGAGACATGGTTTAGTGGTTGGACCTGGCAATGCCAGGTTAATGGTTAGACTTGATGATCCTAAAGGTCTTTTCCAACATAAGTAATTGTATGTTTCTATGATTCTATGAACAAGCATTCAGTCTTGGCTCTGACATAGAAACTAGGCAAAATGTGAGCTTACAGCTAAGTGATATGAAGGATTTTGATGCAGAGTTAGAACTTAGATGGGCTTTAGTTTCTTAGTGTCTGAAAGTGGATTACCTTTCTCTACCTTTTTTTCTTCTGTCTGCAGTGAAACATCTAGACTTAGAAGTATCTAAAACCTAGACAAGTTCTTATCCTAGATATAGGAAGCCTGGGCAATCACTGCCTTTGGGTCCTGGTTTTCCTTCAGTAGCATGGAACTCTAATGTGCTGCTAAATCTTTTGTTGAAGTAGATCCTGAGACTCTGTTTGTCAGCTCCTGTTAGTAAATCTAGAAATTTCCTTTACTTTTGTCTTGATATCAAGTTGCACTAGAAATTATGACATGCTCAGTAGCTATGGGAATGCACATTATATTGAGATATACTTGAGATTAAAAGTGAATATTCTTAATCAAATTACAAAGCAAACATGTTTATTTGAGTTACAGATGGGAGAAAGAGTTAGTTAAAGACACGTCAGTGAAAAATAAGACTTGGAAATGTATTTTGACCTGAAGTTCTTCCTCACAAGCCATCTGTAAAGGAAAAGTTAATTAGTAATAAACATAATTAGCAATTATGAGTGAAACGAAACGGATGTTTTGTTTCACAGATTGCTTGAATAAAACGGCCTTGCGGCCAACCACCATTGGTAAAACTAGTGCTATCAGTGTTTATTTTAAGAAAGCTTGATATAGGCAAATAGGGGGGTTTTCCTGGTTAACGCAAGACATCTTACTGAATGACAGCTTTCTTTCATGTAAGTATAAAATAAAATCTGATAAAAAAACCAAGGGTATGTGGCCTTCAGGAAGTGACTTCCAAGAACAGAAAGGAGAGAGGGGTAATCCCCTACATTCTTTCTCTGCTGTTCCTCCAAGCATCATGAAATGTACAAGTTACTGCACCCAAAATTACCAGCTACTGTATGAATTTATACTTTATTAACAACAGAAAGTGTAAATCTTGGACTCAGCAGAGCCACCCTTTGGAAATCTGGGAGTTGCCAGGTATTCTGGGAGTAGCCAGAGTCAATCACATCCAGGAAAGAGACTGTCTATTTTTACTATTCCATACACTGCAATGTTGTCTTAGAATGCTATGACAGCTTCAAATCAAGCTATTGAAATGATGTTAGTGTATTTTGAAACTGCTCTTAGTTATGTGGGTTTTGTTCAATTAAATTGCTTATATTAAAAGGTTATTTGAAAGAATTCATTATGAATTTCTGTGAACAGCTCCTTGTAAGCTTTGAAAGTAGAACCACCTGAGTAGCTTTTAGAAAAGACAGATGGTTTTATAGCTGCACCTGCAATTTTCAGCATTTTCCCTTTCACATTGGTGGCAAACATACAGGATACAGAGGTGGAAGTTGATTTTACAGGAAACCCCTGAAAAATACCCATTTTTTGTTTCCTGTCCATGAAAAACAGAGAAAACAATCTTTGATCAGGCCTTCTAGCATGACCAATAATAGATGAACTTCTGCTTTGCTGAACGAAAAGTCATGACACTACCCTGAAGCTGACAACAGTCATCAATGAAGTTCTTCACTCAGGTGCACTTTATTGTTTTTCCTTCTCCCTAAGCCTCTATTTTTGTACCTGTTTTTCACAATGGAATTTGGCAAGATGTAATATTTATTCAGTCTTAGACCATTTATTTGCATTTTAGAAGACATTTGGAGAAAAAAAAATCTTCATCACAACAGGAAAAACTCAAAAAAAAAAAAAAGGTAATGGAGGCATGCATCTGGTAGTGAAATGGACATTTTTTAAATAACTAAATACACAAATACCTGGTAGAAAACAACTTTTGGTACATCTTCATTAAGATAATTATTCCTCGGATTCCAGATGTTAAAAAAAAAATCAACCCTCAAAAAACTCCAGGCAAAATTCTGATTTTGGTAACACTGTAATAGTATGACTTTGTTTAAATAAGTGATTTAGTCATATTTACATAAGTAAATTAAAGCGCAGAAACACGCCTGCCTTTCTTTGACAGCATATGTCATGTTAGATAAGCTGGACAGGCTATAGAATGCTAGATGTATAGTTGAGTGAAGTCTTAAGTTTATGACTTTTTAACTTCTGGTGGATTCTACTTTAAAATAAGCCTAAGCTTTATGAAGGGAACAGTTAGTGTTAATTTAGTCATAATTTAAGGTCTGGAGTATAGACAAGATGAAGAAATAGTCAGTGCAAGCCAGTGTGATCAGCAGCTCTCTATGGCAAAAGTCAATTTCCTCAGAACACTTTTCACTCCCCAGTCAGTTTAGAAAACATAAGAGCTAGTATATCTACATGGCTGATTGGCGTGTGGTGTTACCATAGCTGAACTAGCTTTGGTGATTGAAAAGTCTAGTTGAGTTGACTTATCTTTCACTGCATCACTGACAATGTTTCATAGATCGTGTGGTGCCCTGCCTTGACTTTCAGAGGCAGCCACTTCTATTCTACATGACAGACTAATTTCCTTAACGAATTTATCTTCTGCTTGCTGTATTGTGTGTTTCTATGGTGTGGAGAAGTGCAATTTCTTATACATATGTCAAAATCTAAAATGGCAATGGTGGCATGCACTGCATAATTCTGGAATATAGGCTATTTCCTATTGGATTTTCTCACCACTGTGTGATGTCTTCTGCTTCACATAGACTAAAGATTGGAAGCATACCTTATTTCATTATTACTTTGCCTTCTCTCTATCTCTGTAGACAGGTCTTTTTTTTTTAATTCATCTGGTGACCTGTGCATTGACCACAAGACTGCACACTCTCAGAAAAGCCTTTTTCTTGCTTATCCATATAAAGCCCCTGCAACCGGGCACTGTTCCAAACACAGCAGCACCTGGAAGCTTTCTGCAAGAAAGCTTCTTTGATTTTCTTTAGAAAGATATTGAAAATTAACATGGATAAAAAAAATGCACAAAAATTGCAATTGTAATTGCATAAAAATCCAAATTCTCAGGGTTAGACTTCAGTATACTTGATTTTAAGCAATAAGGTACATACAAGATATATTAGCAACTGTAATTTTCTATTAACATAGCTGAAATATGCTGGCTCTAACTTGTCACTAGTTTGTGTTTATAAGAAGTTTTGAAATATTTTAGACTGTATAAAATAAAAAAAGAGCCATTTATGCAAGGACTCCCTGTATAATATCTTTAAACTTAGTACTAAACTTACACTTATTGGGACCAAACAATGTTATTTCTTGTGGAGGATTTTCAGAAGGACAGTCCAAGACGTATATATCTGGGAGCCTGGAGACACAACAGGAGATCAAAGCAAGTAGTAAATAACAGATTAAATCTCTGTTGTCCTCTCAATCTACAAATTCCAGGCAAAAGCCTTTTAGAAATGAGAGTGCAGTGTAGTATATACTACACTGGGATCTTATACATTCCTGGTAGGGCTGCCTGATTTTACTAGTGTAGCATATTCTAGGTCAGGCCATATTATTTTCACAAGATATGTTACTATTTTGTTTTTTTTTCCTTTTGGCTATTCCTCTACTAGTTTATGTTCCTGTTTGAAGAACGCCCTGCCTGACAAAAGAAAGCAAGTTACATGGCTTTAAAGGGCCAGCTTTACTTATACACCCTTGCTGGTTTATGTTGCTCTGGAGATGAAAAGCAGCCTTTAGGCTGGCATGGTATAATCAGTCTGGTGTAGTGGAGTCACGCAAAATACATGTAACCTACATCTAAATGAAAGCTCATATAAGTATATTACATCATCATGTAATCCAGTGTTAAATTTTACCAAAGATTCTTCAGGAATAAATATATAGAGATGTCAGTTTGCCATGCTATTGCACTCCAGTTAAAACTGTATTTCCAAGTCTCAGCTTTCAGCCAGTTTTACATGACTGCCAGTGCACTAGCTTCAGTGGAGTTCTACTTACTTTAACCTGACTAAACTGAAAACAAATGGAACCTGAAACATCATAGAGATACCGCCTTCTTCATTGAGCCTCAGATAAAAATGTAATGTATATTAGCGATTTTTCTGTTTTGGTTTCTGGGGATCTGGCTCTGAAATGCCTCCTAACCCTTTATTCCAAAAGCGGCAGCATCTGCATGTCTTTGTTGTCAGAAGCTTCTCACCAGATTTCAATAAAATTAGCCACACAATTTCCTGTATGCATTCTCAGCTCCACTGTGGCCTTTATTTAGTGGATTACAGATATTTCTATATCTATAAGACTCATGTTCCTCACTACTATGTCCTGTGTATCCAGTGAGAAATCCTGTGGCAACTCTGTGTAAGGATTCTTGTGTGTCATATATTCTTGAAATGCTAGGGCTTGGTATTCATGCAGTCTTTGTGGCAGTACAGATTAGTGGAAATCTGTGAAATTACAACTAGAATAAAGCAAGTACTAATTATATAAGCATTAGCACATTCTGCAGTGCATTTTTTCAGTGGTTCCCTATTGATTCCTACTTTCTCAGGAGTCCCTGGCTCACGACCCCTAGGCTCCTCAAGTACCTCAGTGTGTCCAGCATGCCCTGGAGCAACAGGCTGAGGACCCCCTCCAGCACCCTCAACTTTCGCACATCCCTCCAACGGGGGCATGTCCCACAGCCTGTCACAGGCAAGGCTGGTGTTATCCCCCTTTACTCTGAGAGTCTGGTTTAAAGCTCTGTCAATAAGCCCCACAGGCTCCTGGACAAAGACCTTTTTATCCCCTTTGCGAGATGTGACTCACATCAGGGTTCATTAAACCCGGTGCTGCATAGGCCATCCCATTGTCGAAGAACCCAGCGTTATGGTGATGACACCAGTCATGAAGCCAGGTGTTGATGGCCTGTGTCTGCCTGTGCCTCTCAATAGCACTGCCTGCAACTGGAGGGAGGGATAAAAAGATAACCTGCATTCCATCCCAAAACCCTGAACACCCTTTTTATGGCTTTGGCATTATGCACTGCGGCCTCACCATCACCCACATGGATAAGGAGAAGCGGATAGTAGAGTGCTGCACCAGGCTACCGAGTTTCCTGGTGATGTCTTTAACGCATGCTCTGATCAGGCAGCAGACCTCTTGAAGGGGAGGGCCTTCCCTGCATATCAGGCCTTCCATTCCACTCAGATGGGAGTCCCCTGCAAGTATAACCTGCATTTTCTTCTTGGTAGAGTTAGTCATGAGATGGCGTGCATACATTCCCGGCCTTGGTGCTAACCTTGGTGTAGCTTGAATATCACCCATGTCCTCCACTGAATGGCCTTCCTTATCCAGAGCCTCATACCTGTTGTGCAGTAGCACTTGGGAGGGCAAGGTGGGCAGTGAGGAAGAGAAGGTTTGCCTGCCTTACTGAATGTGGGCTTGCAGCCCAAGCTCTGGGTGGTCACATGTTTTTCTGGCAGCTCTGCCTGAATAGCCACAGTCCTTCCAGCAGGCGGAGAAGTCTGAGTACTAAGGAAGTACTAGAAATATTTCCAAAAAAAGCAAGTGTCTCTGTGGTTGATATACTTTGAAACACAAATAATTTACATAGTGATTAATTAAGTAATCAAATCGTATGAGTATTTCTGTTCCAAATTTCCCTTCATTTGGGAGTTTACTTACAATGCTGTAAGAAGAGTAAAATGCTATGGACCTTTTTTTTTAACAAAAAAGTTAATATTATTTAATATTGAAAATTATGATGGTAGATCATAGCATCTCAAACTCAGGCCCTTATCTGCAGAAACAATTGAGAGTAATCCTTGGATTTTGAGTGGCTGTGAATCCACTAAAATGATTTCTTATAAACATAAAACACTTGCAAATGCAAAATATTGTTGTCTGCAAAATTCTAAAAATGTTTTTAAATTTCAATGTGTATTTAAACAATGCTAGATCTGGGACTATGAATATAGAAGGGCTTATTTGACATGCATTTGCATGTGCAGGATCTGGAAATGAAATTTAACAGATTAACATGGCAACTGAAATTTGCTCAATATTTGTTTGCAGCATAGAAGTCATCTTATGCTTTAATTTTGATTTTCACCTTTTCAAATAATATGGAATATTCTTCTTTCAAGTGAGAATAATATTGGCTATATAAAACATGTATCTGTGGGATTCTTCTGCATGCCTCCAGTTCAATTTCTAGAATTTCATAAATAAGAACAGAGAAAGTACATTTTGCAAAACTTGTTTTATGATGAGATTGCTTGTCACACGAGATATTTAGTATTTTGATGTTGAATGCAGTTTTATCTGAATTAGTATAATTTTATGGATCGTGATTTGTTTCATTTTCTTTTAATTAGAATATGTGAATAGAAATATTTTGCACCAGTTTTAATAGTTAAAATCATTCTGAAAAATTGAGTGATTAAAAAATTAGTGAATTTTATTGAAAATATAAACATGTGAAGAACCTTCTCTACAAAATATTTTTAGCAGCTTATAATTTCAGAAGCAATTTCCTTTTTTTCTTACTCAGATATTCATAACCATTTTGGTGTGTGACTAAAGGTGCTGTGAAGGGAGCTGGGAAATAGCAGCCAGCCGGTAATTTTCTCATTAAGAGTTTTGGAAACAAGAGCATAAAAACCCACAGTTGTAATTTTGATCCATGAAGGGTTATTTTTGTGGGAAACAATTTACCCTGAGAGTTTCTCACAGCTTTGGACAAGAATTCTGCAAGGAACAAGCTAACAGAAGACCTTTAAGGCATGAATAAAATTGGTAGGGAAAAAATGTTTATCAGCAATCTGCAATATTTACTTTGTCTTGAGATTTGAAGGGAAAGGAGCTATTGTTCAAACAATGCCCAGAATTTTTGTTCCAATTTCAGTTCTGCTCAGTTTGATAAACAACATTTTCTAGTCCTCCATGTGGCAATAGCTCAGCTTCTCAAGATAGGTAATCAGGCTCAGTTTCAGCCTGGATTTTTATCTTTAATTAAAAGGAGGTAACAGAATATATCCTGACAGATTTCAGTGTGCTTATCAGTAAAAGACAAAAGTATATCTATATCGCTAACAGGCAACTGGCATGAGAATTGTTGACTTAGTGCTGTCAAGGAGTTTCCACTAGTATTATGTTTTCTATAAGCAAGTTTCTTATTTAAAAAAGCATCAGAAAAAGCTCATTCCTAAAGGAAAGTAGAAGTACTGTGTCTCACTGGGGCTGCTTGAGGAAGATGCCAGCCTGCCCTCTTCCACAACTTCAAAGAGGAAAAAGTCCATTACAGTCTAAAGAACCACCTAAACCAAGCAATTTTTACACTTTTCTTAGATGTCTCTGTCCTATGTGAGATTAACACACTGCAAATATGTTCCCTCTTCATAAATTCAATTTAAACTTTGTTTCATTTTGCTTCTGTTGCTTATACCTCAAAAGAGAAATACAGTCATGCAGTTCTGAAACAAGTGTCAAGCCATTCTGAAGAGTGCATTGAGAGCTGCACTCAGAATATCATTAAAAACTCACTACTTTACAAATTGCTTCAGTTTATCTCCCGAGAAAAGTAATATCCTCAATAAAGAAAGTGGTATGGAAACCAATGTCAGCAGAACTGTACTTTCATCATTATCTGATCTAAATATCCTCTCACAATAACAAGTTTCTCTCTCTGTTTAGCCCCATATGTTTTATATTGCCAAGGTTTGTGTGGGTGCTATTTGCAAATAGATATATCTGTAAGTTTTGCTCCCTCTGCTAACCATACACCTGCAAATAACGTCTGTGGAAAGACAAACACTACTAAGACTCGTGGCTGTAAAAAAAAATCACACAAAACTCAAAGTTTCCAAAAATTGCCATCTGCCAAGACTTTGCAGCAAATACACGTGAAGATATACTCAGGCATTTATAAAAAGGGCCATGATACATTGCAAAGATCAGCAGGGTGCACTGTATACCGTTGGTGTATACAAAAAGTAGAAAACACCTATAAGAAGTAACAGAACTCTTAAATGTAGGTAAAGGAGAGGTCAGTTAACTTATAGTTGGGCAGGAGTGAGTGTATGCTAGAAGCATAATGTTAATAGATGGCAAAATTAACACCAAAATCATGTCTCAAGTTGGGTTTTTTTGCACAGTTTTTTGTTGTTTTCTGTTGCTTCTTGCTAAATACTAATACATGTCCTACACTTTCTCTGATCAACATATACTTAAAACTGTTACCTAATGTACTGTTTCTCATACCAATTTTAAAAGTATTCTATGTAATATGTGACTTCTGTGGCACTTCCCAGGTGGCAGTTAAGCCAATAAAAGCTCTGCAGTGCTTCAGTCACAAGGAGCTGTAGCAGAAGCATGATCTGCTCCTTTGATCACCACCATCCTTCCCATGCTTCTTGTGACGAATGTCCCTTCACGTCCAGCTGTGGATTACCCTGGAAATTCAATGTGAGACCTTTAAGAGAGGAACAAATATAATGCCCTCCTTTGACAGGTTTATGATTCTGCTCCCACTTGTCATGGTTCTGATGTGGGTACCAAAGAGTATAAATTTCATATTAATACAGGCAGATGGTGGCCATGTCCCTTGCAGTGATTTGCAGTGAACCCTCAAAGAGAAGGAATCTGGAGAGTTTCCCCAACAATTTCTTGGCAGGAGCCTGTGTAAAACACCTCATCTTGCTCTGATGAGCCTAGTTTAAAACTGAGATATTTTGGCTGTATGGATTGGAACATGCCTGGCATTCACCAAGCATAATACTAGAATTCCTGTGTTCCTGATTCTCCCATTTCAATACCTTTAAACAGGACTTACTTACACTCACCAAATAAATAAATAAATGATTTGAAATATCCCCTGGGAGATCACTTGTAGAGATTGAGAGACAGATGCATTAATGTTTTGGTAAGCAGTAGATGAAACAAATGTATACCTGATTACTAAAAGAACACTGGAAATTGAAACGAATGATCTGCACAGAGGTGAGAGACTGATGATACTAAAAGTTAAATTGGAAGGAGATTAAGCAGTTTGCGTATCAGTGAGCACTGAGTGTCTGAAAACATGCGTAGAAATTAAGACAGCAGAGTGAAGCAACAGAAGGGAGTCAGTGGTATGGTCAGTAAAGGCAGCTTAGGGCTAGATTCTGCCCTCATCTCCAGACACACATAGTAAACAGGTGCTGGCTTCCCATTCAGTACAAGAGGGATAGCATCTCTGTGAGGACCAGTGAGTGCGTTTATGAGTAATGTTTATAGTTTGTTCATTGGATCAGTTACGAAGGGGATTCTGTCTCTTACTAGTATTGGCATTTATGTGAGCCACACAAGTGAATCAGCTCAATGGCTAGGGTTGCCAATTAAGTTTTGGACCAAACCCCAGTGAAGTCAACAGCACATCCACTGAAGTAAATGCCAAAATTCGTATCAATTTCAGTGGTGACAGGTGTTTCTCTTTGCAGGAGTCTCTGTGCTGCAGAGGGATCGTGCTGAACTGCCTGCACCAAGGAAAATATCTCCTTATGTCCTCCATTCCCTTTGCTTATAAGCAAGCAATATGAGAGAGCTTCATCCATTCATATGATTAATAAAGGAGGGTACATGGTGCAGACTCCAAAAAATAAAGCCAGATAACAAAAGATGTTACATGGATAAGTAAGAAAGACTCCAGAGCTCAGCAGGACCAGTGTCCTGTATTCAACAGAAGCTATAGCCAAATAAATAACACCAAATGTTCACTGAGGAAAGCAGGATAAAGAAGGCATCTGTCTTATGGGGAAGTCGTATGACATGATGGGCCATGCTAAGTCTGATAATGAGATGTAGAGAAGTAAACTGTGCAGTGAAAGACAGCTCCTCATCAGGCTCTGAGTTAATAATAATTTTTAGTTGCATCTCCCCTCATCTGTCAAAGGAAAAAAAATTGGTGACAATAAGTCTGAAAGTTTCAGTAATGATGCAACTTGAAGCTAATAGCAAGGATGCGTGTGCTGGGGTAGTTGAATGTTTGCAGCAATGGAATAAAAGTCTCATGAATCCTGAGACCTGTTGCTAAAAACTTCTAGAAGTTAGAAGACAGGGAAACATCCACTGTGTAACTATATCTGACAAGTGTAAGGACACAGGGGCTATGCTAAATACTTCAAAATTCCTACATATATCATATCATTAACAGGACTTGAAAAAAAAAGTGAAAATATAAACATCAAATTCCTCATTTTCCTCCCCTTTACTCTTATAAAATAGAGGAAAAGATAAATGAAAAAAGAAAGAGAAGAAAGGGAGAAACAGAGAGAGGAAGGAAACTCATCTCTGAACAACAGGGCCAGTTACTATAAAAACAAGAGGAATACCAGGCACACACAGTTACTTTGCTGTCTACATCTCTGGTGGCTCCCTCCATTCTGTTGACCTCAGCTTGTGAAGAGCTCTTTGCTCCTTATTGAGCACCCTCAGACTCGATGCCTGCCAGTGTTCCTTTGCCTCTGGGCACGATAGGTTTTAGCCACACATGCTATCTGACATTTTCTCATTTCTTCCCTCACAGGTATTGCCAGTTTTGCTTGTTAAATCCCACCATAAACCCATCACTTCCCATGTAGGTTGTGATAACTGCCTCACAATGCTTTTTGTGAAATTATGTATGAAAGCTGCTGTACAGAAATAAAATGTATAGTACTGGTAGCTCCATGTCACAGAGGTTGTGGAATCATGGATTAGAGAAAACAGAGGAAGCACTTGAATCTTTTCATGCTTGTCAAGGCTCTTAATAATGTTTGAAAGGGACACCAGCAAAACTAATAATATTTTCTCACTTACGTACAACTTTGAGCTGACTGAAATTAATCAGCAGACTGAAGCTTGCATTATTCTGTAACATAGTAGCAGAACAGCTGGCAAAATAATGAACAAAATTTAAAATGGTAGAATTGTCTAATTAAAAACCTCTTCATTTTGAAAGTTATATAACACAATTATTTGATGACTTCAGATTAATTTCTTCCTATTTTTGGTACTAAAAACTTCTAAAAATGCACCTTTTCCTCACAATAGCTTCAAATGTGTTGACTTTTTCTAAGAAAGGATATTATATTATATACCCAAAGAGGTATTATTCTACAGAGAGGTAAAGAACTTAGAGCAATAGGAACAGCAAAAATCAAGCTAAAATAATTGTACTGACTTGTACAGTTAATGTGAGTAAAACAAAAAAAAAGGAAGAGAGAATGGAAAAAACAAGGCAATATGAAAAATCATTAATTGTTGTCAGATAGCAATGAAATCACAGTAATTTTGTTTATATCAACCACTGTAGGAAGGAGAAGAAAAAAAGAATGAATATTCTGTGGTTACAAAATACTGCATCTGGCCTTTCAAAGTATCCCGGGAAGACACAAGCAAAGCTCCCTATCATCTTTGCCATTAAGGATGTGGAGCTCCTAAAATTTAATTCACATTTTGTCTCATTTGTATTCTGGAATAGGTTGTAATCAGATGAAGCTGTTCTGGTTTGTATGAGAGTTGAGGAGAGGCTCTGTGTGTCCCTCGTGAATGCTCAAACTAAAGAATCATTTTCATTTGCTGTCTGACTCTCTAAATATTTGAACAGCTTGAGCGAGAATAACAGAAGGATGAACCCCAGAATACTAATTGTCTTTGAGTATTCATTGTAATTGGGCAATTCTTTGGGCATTCATTTAGGAAGCATGAGACCCGAGTGTTTAAGTCATCAGTCATTAGGCAAGGTGAGAAAGGAGTTGGATTCCCTGCTACTGAACCTTATCTATCTTCAGGCCCATGATAGTCTGGTAAAAAAATGTTAGATTTAGTGAATTCAACCTAACAAAGCGTTCAGGAGTATTCAAAATTCAAGAGAGGAAATCCTTCTCAAGGTGAGAAATTGAATGTTATGTGGAAGCTGGTGTTTAGAAAGGAACACACATACACACTGTATATTCTCATACATACACATTAAGTGTAATAGGAAAACATGCCCATTTGAAGGCAGCAGAAGGTAGTAGTAGAAAACTTTTCCTTAGTTATTCTATATAAGTATATACTTATTCAGAATACTATGCTATATATATGTGTGTGTGTGTGTGTGTATATATATATATAGCTAAAAAGACTAGATACACATAAAGGAAAAATAAAGTTGTATTGATTTCATGGGAAGGAGGGGTGAATTTTAAGGTGCTCAAAGATTTCAAGTCATAATTTGGCATTTAACTAGACAGTCCTATGATTCTTTCCCAGATGAATTCAGGGAATCTCCTTTGAAGGTGGAAGCTGCAGCACAGTCTCAAAGTCTTGCAGTGGTGACCAATGTAGATCAGCTGCTCTGTTTATATTCTTCCCTAGCAAAAAAATTGAAGTTTTCATAATTTTATTATTAAACTTTTGCATTCACAGCTGCTGAAGCCATTATAAGAACACATGGCTTTCATAAAGCATTAGGTTTTCTGTTTTGTAGTTTTGATGGAAGGAATTGAAAATTTGACCAAGGCGTATATCAGAAGATTTAAAGGGGGGGCTTGCATCTTCTTTATTTAGTAGCTTCATGTAATGACTTTTGAATGTAAGGTAGTAGTGCTATAATCAAGACAAGCATCATAGAGATGTTTCATATAACAACAGTTCTGAGGCAGATCATACAGGCCAAATTCAGTTCAAATTCAAATTAAATTCTTATAAGCTGAATCAATCCTGCAAAGGTTTATTTTTTATGATGTGGTTATTCATGTTGGTATCTTACTTTTTTTCCTGATCTCAACCCTTCTTACCCTGGTCAGCTTAGATACTACAATGTTTCATGTTCCTGGTTCTACTAAAATAAAAAATTTGGTACAGCACTGCTGAAGATGGAGTTAATTCAGTCCGAACAAGCTAGAAAAAGGTTTGATTACTTATTCTGGCTACACAGTAATTCAGAGGTCTTCTCTGTGTTCCCAGCGTGCAAGTTTTCTGCTGATAGAGCTTTAGGCAGCTGATGAAGGTACTTTATCTTCCTAGCACTCTGAGATTTGAACACCTGGTGGGTCCCAGTGCACCATTCAAAATCAGCTGCAGCAGCCTGCTTCTGTCGGAGGCTTGGATGCCCTGCCAGTGACCAGATTTCCTCTGCTCTTCTTCCATCCACAGGACTTCCCTACAGGAATCTAGCCCACTTCCAAGCAATAACAGAAGAGCAGTGGGACATCTTCTCATCGGCTACTGAGCGGATTTGAGGATGATCCTTCACACCTTCTGGACTCCCAAGTAAAATATAGACTCAGCATAGGAAAATATTAGCCATACAAAACACTTGAGAGGAATTACAGCCTTGTCAATGAGACTTTAGGATGTAACCATCTCGATTCCATTTCACATTAAATGTGTGTAATGAATATTGTCCTTTAAAAAATGTCTTTCTATTGAAGCTGAGCAGATTTTTATCTTGCATCTTATTCATCGGGGCATAAGAATCAAAAGGGATCACACATTTTTGCAATGGATTTTCTGCTGAATGTTGTATATTACCGTCCTGCTGAATATTGTGCGTTGTGCATGATAGTCAAATCAATTGTGCCTAACAGAAGTTGTGTTTCAGGATGATGTTACTTTGAGCAGAAGAATCAGAATGGTTAGCGTTGGAAGGGACCTTAAAGATCATCAAGTTCCAACCTGTCTGCCATGGGCAGAGACACCATCCAGTAGACAAGGCTGCTCAAGACCCCATCCAACCTGGCCTTGAACACTTTCAGGGAGGGGGCATTCACCACTTCCACAGGCAACCTGTTCCAGTGCCTCACCACTCTCATAGTGAAAAATTTCTTCCTAACATCCAATCTAAATCTACTGGGGATTAGTAGTTTTAAAACCTTCATATCAAAGTAGCTGAACAAAATACACACGACAAGAAGAGAAATATTTGCTATCTCACTTTGAATGCAATGGTCAAAAAGATGTACTGGATGGGATGACTGGACTCAGAGTAGTGACACAGACAAGTGCATTACAGGACTTCATTGTGTAAAAGCCATCAGCCCAGTCACAGGTGGGACATTATGAGGCAAATTCTTACTAACATCTGGATTAGCATTAAGCACATTGTTTCATTTAGGCTACTCTAGTATAACCTATTCACAGAAACAAAGATCTGCATGATCCATTCATTATCTGTTTACTTATTTCTTTCTCATCTGACTGACTGAAATCTGCTAAAATCGTACTGATTGCAATGGCAATTGAAGGGGCAGAGTTTTATAAAAAGACAAGGAGACATACAAGAAAAGCCAGCTAAACTCCAGAATTTCATGCACCAATATAGACTCCCTTAGCTTCATTGCAGAAGCTACTGGACTTAGATGCACTCTCACATAGTCTTGCAATAAACAGTGATCCTGCAATGCTTCTGTAAATTATGCCAACATCCTGCCTGAGGAATTTAAATCGCTTAAAACACACAAACCAAGGGAAATACTGCTGTGCTATAAACCCTTGCCTTCACATTTAGAAAGAGATTTTTGTGGCATGGCAATCTCCCACTGAAATGTGATTTTTTTAAATACTTCTAACATTGTATGTTTGAGGAAAAGACAGGAGGAAAATCAAAGGGTTTAAATCACAAAGGAAAATAAAACACAATTAACATTAGTAACTAAAAAACAGAAAATGGCTGCATGTAAATCTGTAGAACCAAATGAAAGCTTCCACAGTATAATGGCATCTAGGGCAGATCTTACAAAGCTGGAGATGGGGCCATCTGGGCTCACAGTGAAGGCTGAGAAAGTTGCCTAATCTGTGCATTCCTTTTTGCTGGAAAATTATTCATGCAAAATCTTGTATAAGTATTCCCAATTTCTAGGTTCACTTTTCACAGAGAAGGTTCAAATATTACTGGGTGAAGAGCCATGGACCATCACTTTCTCTGAGCCTCTTTCATGCATGCACATTAGTGTATCAGTGACTAACATCTGAAAAGATTAAACTTTGTTCAAAGCAAGCTTTCCTATAACATATTTATGAGATGGGCACAATGAATGGGATTGAAAGCAATTATTTTTTATTTTATTTCAGTTTTATCAAGTGTCTAAGACTAATGCAGTGATCAGTCTCGTAACTGGGGTATTTTTAGTATTAGTTATAAAAGAAAAATATTTAGTGTTTTGGTTTTCCAGGACTGCATGAAGTACTGTTGACTTTATGGAGTGTTATTCTACCAGAATGCAGTTATAATGTTTGCTTTTAACTTGCATACCAACCCTTTTTTTTTTTTTTCCTTTCAGGGAAGAGACAAGTAAAATGAGTATTAATCAGTTATGGTGAGAGAAAATCCATTTTTTGGAACTTAACCAAAGATCTCATCACAGATACAAATTTCAGGGAAAAAAACCCCAAACATTATTTCAGAATTTATCCTGCAGAGATCAAATAATTTCACCAAATAAGACTGAAAAATTATTTTGCAAAGCATCTTTATGTTTTATGATACAATACTTACAAATACACAAAATTGTTCTTAATAAATTAATAATAATGCTACACAACTTGTCTCACATAAACGTTAATTAAATTTCTTCCAGGAAAATACACTTAGGCACATTATTTGATGTTTTCAACAGCAAAAAAAATCTCACAAAGATTTGAACCAGCTCTAGATGCATTGTGAAACTTGCTCAGTACCAACAGTCTACCTTGGCTAAGTACTCATAAACTAGACATTTATAACAGAATGGTTTAACATGCAAGGACTATGACTGTTTTATGCATGCAGGAGCTGTAAGGAAGCTTCAAAACTTTTTCACACTTGCTATTTTAAATCAGAAGGTCATGTCTTCTTTAGAGGTATGAGATTATAACAACAACAACAAAAATGTTTGCAGATGTTGTTAGAGACACCAGATAATTTTCTGCAACTTGACACGTTACTGTTTGACAACTTCTAACCCAAACATTTCACATGCTGATGGTACTCAGATATACATAAACAGGATTCTCTGTGGAAAACACACCATAATTCTGATCATTATTTTAGGTTGTCAGAAGTATGACTTGTGCATGCCTAGAGGTTTCCTGACTTCTGTTGCCTATTTCATGCCAAAGGGCTGTTAGAGATGCACATCTCCAAACTCAATTACTACCTGAGAGTTTTGGGATTGTTTTGTTTTTTTTTTTTTTTAATTAGAACAGTTGATAACTTCATTCTGTTTTGTCCTCACTGTGTAATCTTTTAACAGCTGTACTAGCTGAGCATTGAGAAGTGCAATTCAGCCTTTTTCTCTCTTCTTCTCTATCTCCTCCAATCACACATGCACATGCACACACTTTAAACTATTTTATTAAAGCTTATAACCACCTGCATTGACAGTTTTGGCAGAAGTGCACTGCTGGCAATCAGTCTGATAAGCAATGACTTGTGATTGCAGTAATGGCAGTGGCATGTGAAGGTAGTGACAGCTCTGAAGTCTAAAGTGTTGATTGAATATATGCATTTAAAAGATGCAAATTTCCAAAAGAAGTGACAGTTGCTGGGTTGAAAGCAATTGATACAACATTCTGCTTACCATTAGAACAGGTTAAACAGCAAGTTTTGAGTTCATTGAAATTTTTTTCTAAGCTCTCCTGTAAATGACCCTTTCTTTCAGTTGGTGACATGGGGCGTTTGTCCATGTCATTGGTAACAGCAGCAGTAAAATCCATTTTAAAAGTTTACGGAAGCTTGCTAGGGACTGACACAGTGGTTTGAGACACACAGCCTTCTCTGGACCCCAGCTGGCCAACTCATCCTCTGCAAAATGCTATCTGTTATCAGCCAGCAGGGTGTTACCACAAAGCCCTGTTTCCTGCTCCTTACCTTAGTCTAATCTGCCATAAATCTCTTCTTCTTTGCATTTTCCCCATTTAGAGTCTTGATCAAGGTAGAGATCATGTTACTGAAGCTATCCCCTACTGCAAACAACTGGGCACTACTTTGTGTGCCTCAAATTCAATGGCTTCAAGTCTAGCTCCCCTAGTTTCCCAGGGACCCAAGCTAGTCCCACTCCAGCAAAATTTCCTAGGTGATAAGCTGTTTGGGATGCTTCTTTTCTCTGTGTCATCCTTCCCATCAGAGGGTCTGTCATGTGAAGGTTGTGGAGACAGAACTGCCCCTTCCGTAACTCTCCCAAGACTAGAGACTGCACTTTGTATGGGCATCAGAGATTTTCATGCTATGCCCTCCCCAGCAATAGGGCTTGCTTCTTTAATTAAGGTATCTATCTTTCCATACAAAGATTTTCCTCTATAGAAGTTGAAAACAAAAGACACTGAAAATCATTGCTGGACATTGTATGGTGTATGAAATCAGGTCTGACAATGGAGATGACTGAAAGGCCACTTTAAACCCAACTATCAGGCACCCAAAGCATCTGCTAGACCTTACATGTAAGATACGCTTTCTTATACCTGATTATGCAATTGGAAGCAGTAAATACTGATTTTTTAAAAGATTGTCTCCCTTCAGCTGACTTTTGGCCATGTTGTGATTTCTTACCTCCAGCACAGTGCAGAACCTTCATCCACTGGCAGTAGCTATCAGTACTGTAATTAACAAGTGTATAGTAGTAGAACTGAGTTAGAAGACCGACTTTCTTCACTGGCTTGCAGTAGCTGGTTTCTCATGGCCTGGGGAAGGCAATGTCACAGCTATCAGCACATTTGAGAACAAGAGATCCTCCTGTGACTGCTCTGATGACTGGCCCTTCCTGTAAATGTCAATCAATTGCTTTCCCCATTGTGCTTCAGGCTTCTCCAGCCTTGGCAGCAGCTGCATTTCTAGCACACAGGGAACACAAATGTTTGCAGATGATTTAGTGCAATAAAAAGAAAATGTTGATGTAATTGGTATAAGAAACATTCTCAGGTACTCTTCTGCAGCCAATAAAGAAAGCAATTGTGCAGATGCAAATGTCTCCTTACAGAGAATCATAGAATCATAGAGGTTGGAAGGGACCTTGAGAGATATCAGGTCCAATCCCCCTGCCAAAGAAGGCTCCCTAGCACATCACATCCTGCACATGTGATAATGACAATGAAATATCAAAACTAAATACATCTGAGGTGTGTGGTAATTTATCCTTAGAAAAAACATGGAAAGATGTGAATAATATTTCACCATAAATAGTCCAAAATATCAAAAAACAAAGTTAGGTTTCAAGCCCAGTACTCTACAGCCAGCTATGGTTCTATATTTTAATAGTCTTTAGTCTCAAGATTGCTTCAACACTTGTATGTGACAGCTGCACTGCATGTTTGAGTCAAAATGCTACTGTCTCTAGCCAGGCTTTAAACAAGAGCATGGTTAAATATAGGATCTGAAGCCTTCCTGCATGCATTTTACACCTCTGAGTTATCTCACCTAGTGCATCTTCATTATTACAATAAATAGGCACAAGAAGTTATCATATAAAATTATACATATGGAGGGTTAAGGAAAGAACACAGTGCCTACAGAGATGCTTGTTGCAAAGATTTATTGTGTGGATTGTGACACTCGTTTAAATGACACTGAAAAAATCAAAGGGTTCTCAGTTTTGAAGAAAATATTTAAAATTAGCTCTTCCACTTACTGGTTCAAGAATAGAGATATCTGGCAGCAAGCACATAGCTTGTGATACAGGTTATAATAAGAAATTATAATAACTTGTTAGGAATATGAAGCAACCATATGGATAATGTGACCACAAAACAGGCACTTCTGTGCTTGCAAAACATCCCTATGGGATTGAAAGTCCACTAGTGTGAGTTTTGTATCAAGTCCACAGTTCAGTAAAATTAAATAAGATAAAGACTCATGTCTTAGCAGTGTGAAGAGTTCTGTGGGGATGGATAAGATGAGGGCAGGCATGCTGGCAGAACCAGGAGGTCAAAGGAGCAGAGGTTGGGTCTGAGCCACATTGCAAGGCTCTACCCTATTCTTGGGCGTGATATTAATTGAATTTCTCAAGCACCTCTAATCATTATTGTAATCATACAAAACTTTCTCCCTATACAATGCACAACATACTGTATTATCATTTCTAGTAACTTTTGAACTAATTAAAAACCCATTGATTCTCCAACCAAGGTCCAGGCAGCTTTTATGGTCCATCAGACCTTGGACAGTATAGCTTTTTATTAGTTACAAGAATTTTTGAGTGATTATACAAAAAGTATCAAGCCCATTTCTTTACCCAGTACAAATAGATGAGTCCTGCTGTTCTAATATTTACAAAACATCTCCAAGGTGGGAATAGTTGCAAACACAATGGGAAAGCAATCTGACAAGTAAACTTAAAAAAGAATACAACCAAAATGATACCCATAGTAGTTGCAGGTTGTGAGCAGGGGTTCATTCTCAGAAAGATGAAATCCCAACCCCCAAATATGAGAGCTGTGCAATAATATTATTTCATTTAAACATGATCCAAATTTCACCAAAGCATTCAGTGCCAGATAACCTAGCTGTTTACGTATTTGGATCTAAATTTCCTAAATAGAATAAGCTAAAAAGTCAAGATTAGATCACATGTTCTGAGAGTATTTAGATGTACCAGAGCTGGATTGAACACATATGCACACATAGTAAGATCTGTGTGTAATATACATATATCAAAATAGGTCCACCTCCTTTTCCTTAGATTATTACTATCATAACATATTCTTCATAACAGATATGTATGTGAATGCAAATTAATCCAATAACCATTAAATATGGTTTGAATATATAAACTGCAGTAGGTGCAATTGTACAAGCATCCATATGCTAACTGTGTAAATCTGTGGCTGGTTCCCTGGCACTTGTAGTAATACAAGCCACTTCCTTTGTCAGTGGAAAACACTTCGAATTTTGTAATTTAGAGGAGTCTCACAGACTAAAAAATACACACTTGTTCTCTGTACTGAAGAGGCTTTGAATTACTATATTCAGGTCCTAAAAGAGAGTTTGCTTTCAGTCACAGAAGAGAGTCTCAGGATACGCTGCAGATGGTCTTAGAAATGCTGGGTAACACTGTAGACTGTGTCTGTAACTTCCAGGCAAAATTCTGTTCTCATTTACATGCATATGTGCATTTGCAAAGAACAACGGGTCAGTATTTTCCACAACTGAATTTGTACATCACATTGTTTTCAAATGTATAAAATGTTCAGTAGTTTTTTTGAAGGCTGTATGTTGCCTGTGAGCTGAAGGAAGAAGTCACCCAATGGAAGCACCTTGTCTTTTAAAAAAGTAATTAATTTACTGAACAGCTCCAAAATGTAATCATAACTTTATGGTAGTTACCATACAAATAATTTCAGCTGCATAACCCTAACTTCCTCTCAATTTTGCTAGTCTGTTTAAATGTAATAGTACAATGATATATTCTTGCAGCTTTCTCTACCAGATTCAATGCAATGCACTATGTAACACACTGTTGAAATGGAAGCTGTTGTCAAATGTTGTTCAGTATGAATGTGTACATAATTACATATCTGCAACATCAGAGGCCATGTATAACCTCATCTCTAGATGGAGATATGAAAGAGAAATGGGGCTGATACAGACAACCCGTCATTCACAGTCATGTTTTCAAGGTTTGTTGTGCACCTCTGTAATGGGTCTTGATAGAGGTTACTATTCAGGTATAGTTAAATTTCAAAGACTGATATGCATGCACAGGTGTGTTGAAAGTGCAGCTCCAAGGTCCATGGGCATGTTAAAGTCATGTACCCACTCAAACATATGCACACAAATACCTGCTGTTATAGGAGATTCCAAAAAGAATGCAAATGCAAGACAAGGAGATGATCTTGAATTCACAAATCAATCTCTCATTTTCATTCCTGGAAAATCAGAAATTACATCTACCGGGCTATGGAACAAATTCAGTTGTAAACACCTATACTTTTTTATGTGCTTAGCATTATAAGCAATGGGCAGCCATTAACTACAGGAAGCATGTTTAGAAAGGAGAGAACAAGCTGAAAGTTTTCTTGATAAAATACTTTTCTTCTGAAAATACGGATTTGACTAAATTATGTTTTGCAGAAACATATTGCTTTCAGTGCAGTCCAATAAAATTCAGTTGGGTTGAAAACATCTCATTTTCACCTCAGATCTAAAATATGGATTCTTACAACCACCTGTGCAACCCTAATGTCTCAAGAGAAGACAACTTCCTCACAGTGTGGGTTTCTATTCGGGCTAAGCACTTTTCACATGATAGGCAGACTCTAATACAGCAACCAGCCTTCCTAAATGAAGCCCACTGTACATCGCAGGGAATAGGATATATTTTTTATGGAAGTCTGGCTTAAGAAGGAATCCTGTAGGGGCTTTATGAATAAAGTTTTAAGAGATATCTCAGCGGTTCAGATAGCTAAATACTATGGTTTATCTGAATCAATATGAAACACTTTATTTCTCTGACACGCAGGAGTGAAAGCTTTCAAACACCAACCACTGAAGCACCATGCATAGAGGGGCGTTCCACTATGTCTGAAATGGCTTCCTAAAAACAAGGTTGGTAGAGGGAAGGTGAGGTTCCCAAAATTTGAAAAATAAGTTTCTGAATTACCTTTAACTCTTAGTGTAAGTCCAAGTCCAAGTGATACTCAGTTAAAATTAATTTAACAGACCTTGAGTTCTCTTTCCTTTTACAGTGATGAATGAGCTTCTATGGTGATGAGTAAAATTTTGCTAGCTGTTGGTGGTGATTTTGCTGGCAGTTTCTCACAGACATGATCATTGTTAAATGTTTACTAATGTTGACTTCCAGGTTGATTAAAACCTTTAGAAGTATTATTCTTTCGTTATAAGCATACCCATGCTTTAAAAAATAAAAATATTTTATATATTGTGTGTCCAGTCTACCGAAACATTTTACAGTGTGGGGTTCCAGAAATGTCAGTGCAAACTTGCTATTCTTTTTAACGAAGTCACGATTGTACCCTAAACTCTTCACCCAGAAGGGGATGACGCAATGTGAATGAAACTAGTTCTACTCAATCTGGTGAGGACTAGATCAGACTTGTAAGGATCTAGACTACTCATATATTCCTGTAAGTAGATTTGCCTAGCTGCTTTTCACAGAATGACAGAATCACAGAATTGTAGGGGTTGGAAGGGACCTCGAAAGATCATCGGGTCCAACCCCCCTGCCAAAGCAGCTCCCTAGCTCATATTACATAGATAGGCATCCAGACGAGACTTGAATATCTCCAGTGAAGGAGACTCCACCACCTCCCTGGGCAGCCTGTCTGTGAAAAAGTTTTCACCCTCACTGTGAAAAAGTTCTTCCGAATGTTGGTGCGGAATTTCCTATGCTCCAGTTTACAGCCATTGCCCCTAGTCCTGTCCCCACAGACCACTGAAAAGGGGCTGACCGTTTCCCCCTGCATCCCATGTCTAAGATATTTATAAACACTAATTAGGTCCCCCCTAAGTCTTCTTTTCTCGAGACTAAATAGTCCCAGTTCACTCAGCCTGTCCTCATACGGGAGATGTTCCAGGCCCCTAATAATCTTCGTAGCACTTTTAAGTCTATAGTCTCCACACAGGTTAAATAGGAACACGAATATATATTGCACAAATATGAAATTATTTACCTATTACATAGAGGCAATATCCTTTCCCTTTTAACAGCTATTGAGAAATATACTTAACCACACTGACGTATTGTACAGCAGTCAGTCTGTGTCTAGCTTCTGTTCATCATCATTAAAGTAAATGTCCTATCTTCTATATATTATTGGTAATGGAGACTGTAATACATGCATCAGTATTTAGGAAGTTTCTGCAGTGTCGACTTTTCATCCCAATGCATTTTATAAGTGGATTTATCTATAATAAATCTATGAAACAAATGCATGCAGAAACACATTTCTGAATTTATTACTTCATTAAGTTAAGCTTCAGTAAGGTTGCTGAGGTAAAGCTAATATCAGGGCATGCTATATTGTACAGACTTTCTAGATTTTTCTAAGCAATAGAAATAAATCATAGAAACATTCCTTGCTGTGTTGTGAAGGCTTATGGGTAATTACCAATGTGGCCATTCTCCCGAACTGTGATGTTTTAGGATTACTTCTATATTTCATTTTTCAGCACTAAAAATCTTGCAGCAGCAATAAAAATGTTGAAGCCAAAGAAAAAATCTAACAGCCCATAAAAAGAAATTGACATTATCTTTAGTTTTTTTTGTGAAGCAGTCATATTTACTTAGAATTTCTCATTTCTAAATCTGCCTTTTTCATTACTAAACATTATAAAGATGGGCCCAGATTGTAAGCTCTATAGTCTCGAGGGACCTCCTCAAAGGACTGTGAATTTGGGTCCAAATATACAAAGACAGACATAAATCCTAGTTAGAAACTTCACTTGTACTGGAATCCTGCAAAAAAACTGAGCTATGTCTATGCTAGTGTCCATATTCTTAATTTTGAAAAGCAGATAGTACCTTGAGCAGAAGGCTTGCTTTATTCAGATTTGTCAACTACTTCATGCAATTTTATGAAAGTAGTCTTGATTTTTAAACCTCTTTGGTTCAGTTTTGAAATGCTGAAGTTACTTAAGAGCCTAATTAATTTCAAGTCCTTCAAACTATTTCTAAAAGATAGTTGTGCCTTTAGGAATTTTATTGAACATTGGCAAATCCAATCCTCCTCCCTGTGGCACATAACCAAAGCAATAAAATCAACATCTGTAGTTGTTCTAGGCAAATTGTATCAGTGATGGGGAGAGCCAAGAAACTCTCAAATGTGACTTTACTCCCACCTAATGCAGCTCAGCTACATGTGATGGATTCAAGATATGGTGCTTAAGCCACTTTTGCAAAAGGGTGTGAGTCCTGAAGAGAACACCTCTCGAGAGATGGGTGCATGCATACCAGCAAGAGTACTGCTGTATTCTGAGCTGCTAGACAAGCATCAGCTATCAGAGCTGTATAGTCATATGACCATGTTTCTGTGGCTGGCCTTGCAATCAGGGTTACCAGTATGGGCCCAATACCACACCAAGCTATATGTCTAAGTTCCTGGCACATATTTGTTCAGCTCGGAGTAGAGGCAAAGTAAGCTCCCCAGAGACTTTACTCCTTTGTACAGAATACCTCCTCACTGTCAACTGTACTGTTACACTCTAACATTGGGTAGAGGGGAAAGAAAGTTCCCTTGATCTGCTGGCAGTACTCTGCCTAGTTCAGACAGCTGTTGGCCGCCTCTTCGCCCCCAGGGCATATTTCTGGCTTCTGTTCAATCTGCAGTCCACCAGGACCCCTGTGTCTTTTTCTGCAAAGCTAGTCAGGCACCAGCCTGTCCAGGTGCATGGGCTTATTAATCTCCAGGACTTTTATTCTCTTTTATTCTCTAATCTATAACTTGTAACTTGTACCTTGTAATTCCTAACTCCTATGAGCAAATACTTACCTAGCCAACAGAGTGCTCATCTTTCCTTCTCCATCACATGTAAGCACGAAAGCCTCATCCAACCAGCTGCTATTAGCTTCTGTTAGCTTCATTTTAAAATATTTTTTTGTAGGCTGATATATTTATACCTTCCAGCCTGGAGATTTAGAATCATAGAATGTGTTAGGTTGGAAGGGACATTTAAAGGCCATCTAGTCCAACCGCCCCCTGCAGTAAGCAGGGACATCTTCACTAGATCAGGTCACTCAGAGCCCCATCAAGCCTGACCTTTAATATCTCCTGGGAATGGGGCCTCAACTACCTCTCTGCACAACCTGTGCCAGTGCTCTACCACTCTTTCTTACATTGAAGAACTTTTTTCAATACCCAACCTATATCTCCCCTTTTCTAGTTTAAAACTATTACCCCTTGTCCTACTGCTACATGCCCACTGCTGTGTTTGAAACCTTTTTCTTTCAACCTTTCATCCTTTTTTTAGATAAAACATAAAGAATTTTTGAGACTTTTATAAAATTCACGTTTATAGAGTCTTACAACATAACATGATAAACTCAGTTCAAGTTTTAAATATTGTCTGCAAACATGTTTGACAGCTACTTAAAGATTTTAGCTCACTGTTAGAGGTTATCTTCATTCCTAATGCTAGATTTGTTTAAAGAGCAATTAATCAGGTGGGGTTTTTTTTCTGTTTGTATGCTGCTAAACACCCATCATAATATGTAGTTGTATTTTCAAGATCAAGAAGATTAGAACTATTCAAGGATACCCTATTCATCTTTCTGTCCTTGGAGACAAAGTTATCAGAAGTTATGGATGTTTGTGAATTATCAGAAGAAAAATGTCTGTAATGAAAGTTACAGAAAAGACATGTAATGAGTGAGAAAAAGTAATTTAAATTCAAAAGAATGAAATTAGATTCCATAATGAAAGATGCTGTCATATTATATGACAATACTTTAAGTCATATAATGACAATATATTCTTATTGCAACAGAGTGTTCTGAATTGTGCCAAAATGGAAAATATTTAAAAAGAACTGTGCAAATGTGATGATTCATTATGTTTCTTTTTAGATAAAGACATACCTCAGAACTTTGAGTAGGAACTGATGGTTTTCTGCTTGTCTTTCAGGAGGGGTTTTTGATAAGATAATTACAAATTTAATAATTTTAAAAATTAGTCTCTTTAAAAATAGTATTTTCCCTACATTTATTAACCTGAAAGAGAAATATTTTTTGTTTGCTTGCTTGCTTTGCATCCTACACTATTACTTGTCTACTTTTAATGGTACATATCATTAGGAGGATGAATTACATAGATTGTTTGCACAGGATCTCAGCTCAGTGTTGCATTTGTGGGAGTATATATTTTTGACCACAATATTTAAATCTAAGTGTGTCCCAACTATGAAACTGTGTACCCACTGCAGCACACAAAAAGCTGCAGATAGTTGAGAACAGGAAATCAAAAGATTGATAGCAAGTCAGTAACTTGTTTAGTGTGTTTAGAAAAAAAGTTTAGAAAAGTATTTAGAAAAAACTCTACTCTTGCTAGGTGCAAAGAGCACAGAATAAGGCCAGTGCTAAATATGTGCTTCAGATAAAATTCAAAACGCCTTCTGCAGCCCACAGGAACCTTATTGCTAATTTGAGCAGCTATTTACTAGGTCAAATTAACTGTCCATACAAAAATAATTTGTAAAAGTACATTAGATTTTTGATGATATGAGCTTTTTTTTGTTGTTGTTAAAAGAGGTTTTTGTTTTAAAACTAATCAAAGAAGCATTTTATTAGGGCAAGCAAAGATCAAAGAGGTTACTTATATTGTATCTCATGGCATAGTCTATCAGTTTGAGGCAAGTAGAAATCTCTGGCCTTTTGGAGAGAATTCCAGTAATGTAATATAATGTAATGTGATGTAATGTAATGCAACTAGGAGAGAAAGTCTGCAAAAGGCAGACCCTTGCTTGGTTGAGGAAAATCATGTTAGAGAACATCTAAGCAAAACCGACATCTACAAATCCATGGCTGATGGCATGCACCCATAAGTGCTCAGGGGGTTGGCAGATGTTATTCCTAGGCCACTTCTAATAATCTCTGAGAAGTCAAGGAAAATGGGAGAGGTGCCTGTGAAGGGAAAATGTGGGTGTCCTCCAGAATGGTGACCTTGTTACCCAGGATATGGAGATGGCTGAAGTACTTCATGACTTTTTTTGCCTGTTTTCACTGGCAAGAGCTCTAGCCACACCACCCAAGTCACAGGTGGTGAAGGCAGAGTCTGGGAGTATGAGGAACTGACCACTGTAGGAGAAGATCAGGTTCGAGAATACCTAAGGAACCTGAAAGTGCACAAGTCCATGGGACCTGATGAGGTGCATTCGTGTCCTGAAGGAACTGGCTGATGAAGTGGCCAAGCCACTCTCTATCCTATTTGAAAGGTCCTGACAGTCTGGTGAAGTCCCCGCTGACTGGAAAAAGGGACATGTAACTCCCCCATTTTTAAAAAGCGAAAAAGGAAAACCCAGGGAACTACAGACCAGTCAGTCTCACCTGTGCCTGGTAAGATCATGGAACATATCCTCCTGTAGATTGTGTTCAGGCACATGGAGAATAAGGAGGTGACTAGTAGCAGCCAACATGGCTTCACTAAGGGCAAATCATGACCCAAAAATCTGGTAGCCTATTATGATGGAGTGACAGAAATGGGTCATGATTTGCCCTTAGTGAAGCCATGACCAAGGGAAGGATGGTAGACTTCATCTTCCTGGAACTGTGAAAGGCCTTTGACACTGACATCCTTGTCTCTAAATTGGAGAGGATGGACCATACAGGGAGTTGGCAGATGTTATTCCTACACCACTCCTAATAATCTCTGAAAGTTCAAGGAAAATACAAGAGGTGCCAGGAACTGGCTGGCTGGTCGCACTCAAAGAGTTGGTGTCAACAGGTCAATGTCCACGTGGAGGTTTGTGACGAGTGGTGTTCCTCAGGGGTCACTACTGTGACCAGCACTGCTTAATATCTTTGTCAGTAACACAGACAGTGGGATTGAGTGCACTCTCAGAACGTTTGCGGACAACACCCAGCTGTGTGCCAAGGTCGACACGCTGCAAGGAAGGGATGTCATCCAGAGATGGAGAGATGGTCCCATGCTAACTGCATGAAGTTCAATAAGGGAAGGGATGTCATCCAGAGGGACCTTGACAGGCCAGAGAGATGGGCTCATGTGAACTTTATGAAGTTCAACAAGGTCAAGTGGAAGGTCCTGCAGGTGCATTGGTGCAATCCCAAGCACAAGTACAGCCTGGGAGCAGAATGGATTGAGAACAGTCCTGAGGAGAAGGACTTGACGGTACCGATCAATGACAAGCTCGACATGACCTGGTAGTGTGTGCTAGCAGCTCAGAAGGCTAACTGTGTCCTGGGCTGCATCAAGAGCAATGTGACCAGCAGGTCAAGGCAGGTGATTTGACTCTTCTCTTGCGAGACCCCACCTAGAGTACTGCATCCAGCTCTGGGGTCCCCAGCATAGGAAAGATGCAGACCTGTTGGAGTGAGTCCAGAGGAGGTTATGAAGATGATCAGGGGGCTGAAGCACCTCTCCTATGAAGACAGGCTGCGAGAGTTGGGCTTGTTCAGTCTGGAGAAGAGAATGTTCCAGGGTGACCTAAATGTGGCGTATCAATACTTATAGGAGTCTTACAGGAAAGTGGGAGAGGGACTGCTCACCAGGGTCTGTAGTGACAGGACAAGGGACAGTGGCTTTAAGCTGGAAGAGCTTAGGTTAGACATTTAGGTTAAATTCAGGTTAGACATTAGGAGGAAATTCTTTACTATGGGGATGGTGAGGCAATGGAACAGGTTTCCCAGAGAGGTTGTGGAAGCCCCATCCCTGGAGCTGTTTAAGGCCAGGTTAGATGAGACTTTGGGCAACCTGTTGTCCTTTACCATGGCAGGGTGATTAGAACTAGATGAACTTTGAGGTTTCTTCCGACACAAAGTATTATATGACTCTATGATACTATGACTGTAGGATGCCAGTGTCACTCCAGTCTTCAAAAAGAGGAAGAAGAAGGAGCCAGGAAACTACAAGCCAATGAGACTCACTTCCATCCCTGGAAAGGTGATGGAACAGCTTATTCTAGGGTTTATTAATAACAATGTAGAGAAGAAGAAAGATATTGGGACTGGTCAACATAGATTCACCAATGTGAAGTCGTGCCTGACCAATCTGATAGCCTTGTAGGGCAGCACGACCAGCTGAGTGCTTAAGGAGAGAGCAGTGGATGTTGTCTACCTTGACTTCATCAAAGCTTTTGACTCTGTCTCCCTAAAACATGGCAGTTTTATTCAACATATTCATGAATGACCTGGATAAGGGTGTGAGGGAACATCAGTAAATTTGCTGATGATACAGAGCTGGTAGGAGTGACTGACACACCAGAAGGCTGCACTGACATTCAGTGAAATCATGAAAAACTAGAGAATTGGGCAAAGAGGAAACAAATTAAATTCAACAAGAGAAAGTGTAGGGTCTTGCACCTAGGGAGATATAACCCCATGCACCACTAGAGGTTAGGAGTTGACCTGAAGAAAAGTAGTTCTTTGGGGAAAGACCTGCGAGTCCTGGTGGATAACAAGCTCTCTATGAGCCAGCAGTGTGCCCTCATAGATAAGGGAGCGAATGGTATCCTGGGGTGCATTAATAGGAGTGTGGCCAACGGGTCAAGGGAAGTTATCTGCCCCCTCTGCTCTGTCCTGGTAAGGCCACGTCTGGAATACTATGTCCAGTTCTGGGATTACCAGTTCAAGACTGGGAACTACTGGAGAGTCCATCACAGTGCTAAAAAGATGATTAAGAGACTGGAGTGTCTCTCATATGAGGAAAGACTAAGAAACCTGGCAATTTACCCTGGAGAAGAGACTGAGGGGATTTCATCAATAATTATCTAAAGGGTAGATGTCAAGAGACTGGGGCTAGACTCTTCTCAGTGGTTCCCAGTGACAGGAGAAGAGGCAATAGGCACAAACTGGAACACAGAAAGTTCCTTCTCAACCTTCTTTACTCACAGGCTTCACTGAGAGTTTTCAGTCTCCTTCTCTGGAAATATTCAAGAACTGCCTGGACATGATCCTGTGCAAGCTGCTCTAGCTCTTTAGTGGGGTAGTTGGACTGATCTCCAGAGGTCCTTTCCAACCCCTACCATTCTGTGATTCTGTGATTTAATGAAATGTAATGTAGTGGATACCTGTAAAATCATGTAACATTAGGTAACATTAACATTCCTTAGTAAGAAATTCCTGGTGGCAAGTCATCACCATACCTCTAAGTTCAAACTGATGAAAAGCACACACATGCATTTATTTGCATGGGGAAAATATAACACTTTTAGCTACAAGGCTGTGTGTTTAATATCTATTTTACCAGCACCACTAAAACTTTAATACTGAAGTGAATTGGGTTCCAAAAGTTGGTGTGTGTTCAGGTTAAGGAGAAAGTGAAGACCTTGCAGGCTCCTCATCTCTGATGGAGCTCTAGATGACTCTGTAGTATGGTTTGGAGGGGGAATGGGGAAGGAAAACCTCTTTAAAAAAAAAAAATCTGCTCCCCCAGGGAAATTTTAATGAGACTTCTCTCAGTGCCTTGTGATTCAGTGAGAAAGCAGTTCCTTCAGAAAACAGTTGTGTTAGCCTGTATTTCTTTCCTTCTCTATCTTCTCTGGGCGAGTAGATAAATCGGTCGTAAAGAGAAAAGGAAAGGCAGCAAACAGTGGAGAAGGATTAACTCCATTGTTATTGCAATTATATTTTAAGTCTTCATCAAATTAACTGATGTTCTGGACATGTTTGAGAAGACTTATAATACTGACAAGAAAAATACCAATATACTACACTATTCCTAAGACAATAAGGTTTGCTACAGGCATTGCAATGTGAAATGTTATGGCCTGTGTCATGCTGGAGGTGCTCCGACTTGAAGACCAGCATAAACCCACAGCCCTAAAAAGTGGGATTTTTATGAATAAGCAAGCTGTTTTCATGCTAATTACCTGTGTCTCTGATCTGAAAATGGAAACTAGCAGTTTGATCACAGGTGTTGCCAGCAATGTTGAAGATAAGCACTGAGTTGCTGAATTTACAGAAACAATTTCAAATGTTTTGTTTGCTAAGCAAAATAATCAGCAAATAAATAATTTGAGACCTACCTCAAAATACATGAAGAAGTCATAAAAGACAGTCTGAACTCTATTGCCTGCTGCATTTTCTATTCAGTTAAGGATCTGGTAGTGAAAATTGCCTCAATGTTGGTCTCTTTCACTTACTGTTTTTCTATTTCAGTGAAGTATAGCTATGAAGCTAAAATAAGTATTCACTAATCATATATGGAAATAACATTATTATGCTGTGATAATTTGTACTGAAGTTTTCCAGTTCAATCTCAGTCTGAAAATGTAATTTTCAGCTCACGCTTCTAAAATATATTGCACACAGTTGTGTTTTGTCCTAGATTTGTTATGTGGACTACTCAAGGTGACAAAAATTACTATAGATAAGTCATTTTTTAAGCAGATTCTCTGTAAAAAACATCTTAGTATACAGCTTGAGGCTCTGTCAAAGACCCTGTAAATGCTAGTTTAATCTGAGTATTGGTTTTAAGTTATATTCAGTGCAGGAGACCTGTAAATATCTAAAATAAAAGAATTTCACATCTCTCTTCCATCACAACCTGACAACTTGATATATTATTATTATGAAAGTCTGGATATTCATCCAAAATTACCACCTGAGCAATTTTTGGACTTCCTTTTCTTGCTGACAGTATGTAAAGCCTCTGGAAGGAGGTAAAAGAAGATCTGGATCCCTATATTTTAGTAAAGTTGCTAAAGTTTATCCCAGTATAGTAGTCAGCAGTCAGCTGATATATATATATAAAAATCTTCCTGCACTAATAAACGAAAAGTTGTGTTATTGAAAACTTTCAGCAATTATGCAATTTTTTGCAGTAGTTCATTTTGTGGGATGACATCCTAGCTATCAACACCAATAATTTTTCTAGACATTGATTTAACAAACTAATTTTGTTGTTTTTTAATGTAATCTGATCAGCTGATCTAAAACAATATGTTGACCTGCAAAAAGCTCACTTGGCTTTGTGCATTACTGATCAGCACTATGTAACTAAAGATTTTGCTTTGTCTCCCACAGCAAAAGGTCTCAGAGTTGCTGAATATAATTTACTAAGACTAAGATGAAGCATCTTTTAAATTTCACTTCATGATCTAGAGCTGGTGATGAGAAAGAAATATGGAGGCTCCACAATTCTTGAGAATCTATAAAACACTGTGCCGGCTTTAGCATTTATCAATTTTTAACTACTGCTACAAGGCTTCAAGCAATCAATTATTTCCCAGCTCAGTGAGAGACTCAGAGCTATACCAGATAAACCAGAAATCAATTTTACTGCCTTGTGGCTGGTTTCTAAATACGTTTCTCCTTACCACACAAAAACAAACAAAGCCGGATTTTTATTTTTATTTTTTAATTACAGACATGGCTGAATTTCCTTCATACTTCAATCAATGTTGAAAATTCAGAAAGGGATAAACCTTTTCTTTGTTGGGATGTAGATGCATCATCCTTTTATTGTTATTTCCTAAAGAAACAGAAACCATTCTCTTCATTTCCTGAGTCCTGCAATGAATTTGGGAACTATTTTTCATAGTGAAGTGTCCCTTGGTTATTTTTTTTGTATCACCCTTCTGGAGTTCTCTGCCTTAAGGGAAGCTTTTGATCAGCATAAAGGGTGCAATATTCTGCTAAGGAACCATGGGAGTTATGATGGTAATTATCAGCATGTTAATGAAAACCAGTCTCCTCCGAAGAATGATCAAAACCTTGTATGAAATTCAAAGAAAATTCTATGCTTTTTTAAACAGACAGCAATATCATAATAGAGATTTAACTTCTCCTGTGCCATCCTGCTCTCATGATTGCCTGGGTCTGACTCTGCCTGACATCTGCTGAAGTGCTGGGAGGAGCATTGGGTACAGCAGCCCATGCTGCCACCAGGAACACAGGCACTTTGCCTCAAAACTTGGACAAAGCCCTGGTCTATTGAATTTATAAGACGACAACGAGAAGAACTGCAGTCTAATGTGCATTGCAATGTGCTTTCCAATAAGGAGAGAGCTAATACTGTCTATCAGACTCTAACACAGATGCTTTTAAGGGTAGACTGAACAACTCTATATTTAGAGGGAAGTTTATAGCCCGGAAGGGCTCCATTCCTTCACTGTTATGCTTATCAGTTCACACGTATCATGTACCTCAGTCTTAATTTGTACTGTAGTGCCATGGAGAGTTTTTCTGTATGGGAAAAAAGAAAATAAATTATTCCTACTTTTGAAAGTTTTGAAGCTTATACAATTTCTAAGGGCTGTTGTTTTTCTTTAGCTGTAATCTTGAGCAGGAAACACTTGTGTATGTGACTGTACTCAAGTGCTAGTGGACTTTTTTTTTTCACTTCTGAATCACAGTAAAACACTTAATGTTTGAAGTTGGTACACACCTCTGGTCCAATCCCCTATAGAACTAGTCACCTAGAACAAGGTTAATACAGCTTTTTATTATCTCCAGTGATGAAGCCTCCACAACCTCTCTGAGCAACCTGTGCAGGTGCTCAGTCACCCTCACAGTAAAAAGGCATTTCTGAATATTCAGACAGCACCTCCTGTATTTCTGTTTGTGGCCAGTGACTCTGGTCCTGTCACTGGATCCCACTGAAAAGAGTCTGGGTCCATCCTCTATGCGCACTCTGTTCTGGTATTTACATACATTTAAGAAGATCCCCCCTGAGACTTCTCCAGTGTAAATGGTCCCATCTGTCTCAGCCTTTCCTTGCAGGAAAAATGCTCCAGTCTTTCAACAAAGTCTTGGTCCTTTGTTGGACTCTCTTCATTATGTCCATGCGTCTCTTGTACTGAGGAGACAAGAGCTAAACACAGTGCTCCAGTTACAGCCTTTCCAGTACTGAGAAGAGGGTATCACTTCCTTTCACCTGCTGGCAACAGTCCTAATGCAGCCCAGGATGCAGTTAATCTTTCCATCAAGGGCACCTTGTTGGCTCATCTTCAGCTTTGTGGTTACCAGGACCTCCAGGGCTTTTCCTACGAAGCTGCTTTCCATCTGAGTAGCCCTCAGAATAAATTGGTGCATGAGTTTGTTCCTTCCTAGGCGCAAGACTTTGGACTTCTTGCTGAACTTCAAGGAGTACCTGTCAGCCCATTTCTCCACCCTTTTAAGAACCCTCTGGATGGCAGCATCATCGTCTGATGTAAGAGCCAATCCTCCCAGCTTATTAAGAGTACTCTATGTCCCATCAATAAGACAGTTGTTGAACAACACCAGACCTGGTCTTGACCCTTGGGAGTGCACTGATAGTTACTGACCTCCAATGATACCTTGTGCCACTGACAACCACCCTCTGGTCCCAGCCATTCAGCCAGTTCTCAGTCCACCTCCCTGTGTGCTCATCCAATTAGTACTTCATCAGTTTCTCTGTGAGGATCTTATGGGAGACTATGTGAAAAGCCTTCCTACATTCCAGGTAGGAAATCTCCATCACTCTTCCCTCATCTAGTAGACCAGTCATTTTATCAGTAGAGTTTACATAGGGATAGACCTTCTACATGTAAATGACATGTAGAATCTTGAGAAAGTGGAATATATTCAATCTTTGCAGCATTTTGAAATTGCTTTTAAACAATATTGAAATAAAACTTTTAAAAGATTCATTTATTAGATAACACACTGTATGACACTTCTCCTTTGCCCAAAAAGTATTACTAGTTTATTTCAGGTGGTCCAAATACCAAATATGTGAAGTCTAGGAAAAAAACCAGAGCAGTTTCAAAGCCTGTGAAATGTAAACTGCTTAGTGTATTTGTTTTCTTTCTGAATTCCTTCTGGTCCTGACCATCTCAACCTGGACAATGTCTAAAGGGCAATGCCCTTTTGACCACTAGTCAAATCACAGCAGACCAATAGCAAGGGCAACATACAACTGTTTGAAATATTTCCATCAAAAATGAGTCACAGGTTCAAAGCAATAGTGCCCTGAACTCATTTTTAATATAAACTAGGATGTGCTCAACTGTTTAATACTGTCTTATCAGGAGATTCATTGCCACTACAGGGTCATTATCTATACTAGCAAAAGCATAAAACACATGTTGTTTGCTTGCAAATATTCCTTCAATACTCTGCAGTGAGAACAATTCTGCTTTTACCTTCTTACAAACTGAGCCATTTGCCTATCAGCAATGATTCATTTGTATGTTCTTTCTACTCAGCTTATACATAAACAATACCCCTCTGGTCTGACTTGTAAAACTATGTTTTGAGGCTGTGTCATCTTATTCCAAAATAAGTTTATTTTCCTGTATAAATTTTTACCTATGAAACCTTTATTAAATAACTGAAATACAGAGACAGAGTAAAGACCTGTTTATTTATAGTTTTCCACATGTACAGAGAAGTGGTTTAAAGTGCTTTATGCAGTCTGCACCATATCAGATTTCATTAAAATTTAAAGTAAACACTGATGATTCACAATTTTATTTATAAAACATTTTTTTTTTTATTCCAGAGGAATGTATATACTCTTTTATCTAATTTCATACCATGTGGAAAATAAAGTCTTTCAGTACACTGAAACCTCACAGTGCCAGTAGCTACAGCTGCATTGTAGTTAGGTTGTGTCACACTGTACTGCAACCTGAAAGGGGCCTCCAAGGACAGAAGTTTCAGTATAAGAAAAGCTGACATCACCTGTGACAGCTTTTTGCAACCTGCTTGCTTTCATGAAGTGGCTGTGTTCATGAATCCTGGGCACAATCTGCATGTGTTAAATCAATAACTATGCACAAGCTTTCATTCTATTCAACCAATTCTAACTTGTATGTCAAAATTACCTGAGAGATTTTGTTGCTTCTCTTTTGAGCAGTTGGCATGATACACATGTTGACGGAACAATTAATCAAAAGATAGAACACTGGGGAAAAAAGAAAACTTGTATCAGGAAGACTTAAGGCTGGTAGTAAAGCAACCAAAAGGTAAGAAATGCTATAGCAGAATTTGTCAATCCAATTTTAAATCCCCTCTACTTTGTGTGTATCCATTACATATGCACAGTACGCATAGATATTCGGTTTTAATTATATTATCACCTGCTACTTCCTCACAGGACTCCAGTCAACTCACGGGACAGAGTATGCTCACTTAATGAGTAGATCCCCACCCCTAGGTTTTATCTCCCTTATTAAATATGTAATGTTATGCCTTCTTCACTTTACATGATTAAACTCCTGTTATGGAATTATTCATTTCCTCAAGGACTTTCTACTACATTAGTCACTGTGACCAGTTCATAAATACACATTTATTTTGCAACACCTGCATGCAGACTGCACACTAACTACTTTATAAAAACAGTGAAGCACAAAGATGCTACACTAGTTTGGAAAATGAAATTAACCCAACATTCATAATTCCTGGATTTGGAAAATATTAAAATTTTATATTAAAGTGCAAAATACAGTCTTTGTATTTTATTGGCGTAGCTAAAACTCACTTTATTTTCTTTCATTAATTCTTATCACATCTGCAATTCTGGACCATATGTCCATCTAGCCTCTCATAAAATGAGCCATGCAGCTTTGGGGTGGTAAAATTGTGTTTCTTCAAGAGAGAACCATAGAATTGTAGAATTATAGAACGGTCTGGGTTGGAAGGGACCTCAAGGATCAGAGAGTTCTAACACCCCTGCCACAGGCAGGGCCACCAACCTCCAGGCCTGGATCTACACAAGGTTGCCCAGGGCCCCATCCAAGCTGGCCTTGAACACTCCCAGGGACGGGGCATCCACCACCTCTCTGGGCAGCCTGTTCCAACACCTCATCATTCTCTCTGTACAGAATTTCCCCCTAATATCTAATCTAAGCCTTCCCTCCTTTAGCTTCAGGCTAAATCATGGGATCATTCAAGTTTGGAGTACCCCTCTTATCTATCCTCCAGCTCAGAGCAGGGTCAGCTCTGTCATCAGACCAGGTTGCTCAAGGCTTTATCCAGCTGTGACTTGAAAACCACCATGGATGGAAATGGCACATGTCTCTTCAGGGTGAAAAGTTTTTCCTTAGAAATAGTCTAAAGCTCTCCTCTTTCATTTTATGCAAATTGGTTTTTGTCATCTCTCAACATTACAAAGAGCCTACCTCTACCTCATGAGTCCTCTTCCCATACATACCAGGGGCTGCTGCTGAGGTCCCAAGACATCCCTTCTCCAGTCTGAACAAACCCCAGTCCCAGAAGTTCTCCTAGAGCCTGGTCAACTTGGTGGCTTCCCCTGCACTCTCTCTAGTCCAAGTCATAAAACAAAATAATTATTTCCTGTTTTGGGAAGGAAGGAGTAGGGGAAGCACTCTGGACCACATATTCTAAATGCGTTACGATCAGTGCTGAGTAGACTGCAATAATCACTTCTTTCACTCTAGTAACCTCTGTCCCTCATCGTACATAGTTGAAAGGTCCCCTCAGCAGGTTGGCTAGCTCCTTGGCAAAGACACTTTTGCTCTGCTTTGTCAGTTGGATCCCACACGCCCTCCATCAGTTCTTGACATTGAAAAAGGTTCCCTTGATCCTGAAATTCAAATCCCTGTCAACAACACCAGTAGTGAAGCCATGTGGTGACCCATAGGATATGTCTGCTCCTTTCTAAGCCTTGTACCTTCACCAGCAGGAAGCAGGATCAAGAAGCAACTGTCCATGGCTTGCACACTCACCTGCAGAGCTGCATAGTCGCCCCTTATATGCCCCAGGTCTCCACTGGAAATATCTGGATCAGGCACTGATTAACTTCGGGCAACTAAATCCTGCTCTTAGTGGTCCCATACAAAAAAAAATGTTAAACAACTTGCTCAGGAGCATATGGGAACACTGGACCAGGGGTACATCCAACAATCTCGAGTTAACATCATATTATGTTAAAGTCCCTGTGTGAAAGCCTGGTGTATTTATTATGTAGGACCTACAACAATGTAAAAAGCTCTTGGAAATAATACACTGCTTTGATTCAACCCCAGATAAAGATCATCCTCTTCACTGAACGATGTGAGAAGTGAGAAGGAAAAGAGAGTACCATGAATTCTATTAAGAGTATTGTGTACTACTGTAATATGCTTTTAACAGCTTTTTGTGTTTAATTTCTTTAGTTTTTACAAAGCTGAATTTCCATTATATCCATTTCCGTATGATTTACAAGCAACTTGGCAGCTTAGCAGCCTCTTCACAGTATTCTGCTTCTTTTCTGACCATATTCAAAGCAAAAATACTGATTTCTGAGACTTTTTTCAATTTATATAGAAAAAAAGATCCCCAGTAACAAGAGGTAAAATGCTTTAATTGCTATGTGCCTAAAATCTCTGTCACTCTAAACAGGGACATTGGTACTAAAAATCTTTTTCATGCTCCCAAAGCCAAGCTGGCTAGCACTGACATTAAAGAAAAACAGCTTTGTTGAGAGCAGTAGCATCCTGTAATCATTTTAGGACACAGAAAAAACAGGACAGCCAGAAGGAAGGAAGTCCAAGGTGGGCAGAAGCACTGCCCTAAAGCCTAAGGGTAAGGATAGCATTGTAATTTGCATGTTTTATTTGGAAGCTGTATGTTGGGCTACTTTTTAATTGAGCAGTAAATTATTTTACCTGACAAGGATGAAATTGGTTCTGTACTGCAGCAACAGTGTCTGGCCAGTGAAGAGAAAAATGCATAAAAAGCATATTTTTTCAGGTTGGGGCAGACTCAGCATTATGCATGTATTATAATACCCTGTATGCAGGAGAGGAAAACCTTGGGAAAATGCAGGAGGTTCAAACAAAATGAACTTTGCCTTGGGAGTTTTCCATGAAAATGGGACAAAGCCAAGGTCAAAGTATCAACTTGCAGAACAGACAGCTCCAAACTGGAACTATTAACTCCATTTCATACTACATTCCTTTAGTTCAGATCAAGTTGCTTTTACACTCCTGCAGCCACAGATTCAGGTTTGAGCCAGCTTGACACTGTTCTGGGTGTTTCAGGAATCTGGGCAAATTCCACACATTTTCCTTGATGGGTAAGGGGTCAGATGCACCCTTCACAATGACATTGCTTATCTCTGTGGTATCATGTACTACATTGTCAGAGGAATATCATTCTAGCACAAGACACTGAGAGTAACCTAAAATACACTCTAAAGAAAAGAGTTTGGCAGAAGCAGAGAGACAGTGGACATGCCAGGTTAATTTGATCTGATTTGCAGTACAGAGCTCTGAGTTCAGGGCAATGAAAAATGCTTTGATTAGATATATATATTTTTTCTGGTAGGAGGAATCTAAAAATACCTATATTTCTTGGGGGAGAGTGGAATCAAATGTATTCCTAACCTCACTGTAGTTGTAGTATATTAGTGCAAATAAGCCTACACCATCTTACTACTTTTACCATGCAAGAGGAAATGAAAAGAAAGTGTATAAAGTCACATGCATATCTGTTTTTAAACTTCTTGTCTACTTTTAACTCTTCTGCCATCACACAGCTCAAAAACGAACAAGTGCATTCACCGAAGGATAAGATAGTTTTGGGGTTTTAATTGCCAATTCATTTTTCTTTAACTAGTCACTGAAGCAATAAACCTTTCACCATTAGTCCCCAGTGTTCTCAAGTGACAGCTGCTCAGCCCCTGTAACACAGGGGCTTTTCTGACTGAGATGTTCTGATCATCACCAGCGCATTGATTTATGACAGTGATATCACGGTGCTGTCAGGAAATAAGAATGTGCAAGAATATTGACAGCTAAAAATACCACATTGTGGAGACTTGTGGTCTTAAAAACATATCCATTTTCTAAAAGAAACTTCAAAGAAACTTCCAAAATTCAGTTATATCAGTTTCATTTATAGTACTCTGGGGGGGTTGTGGAAACTAAACTGTTGCCTAACTAGATTTGCATGATCCTTACCTATTCTGTGTGTTCAAATATACCCCCAAGTCAAGAAATACTTGGATGGGGCCCTGGGCAATCTTGTGTAGATCCAGGCCTGGAGGTTGGTGGCCCTGCCTGTGGAAGGGGGGTTGGAACTCTATGATCCTTGAGGTCCTTTCCAACACATTCCATTCTATGATTCTATGATCTATGAAATAGCTATATTCTTTCATTGCTTTTAATCTCAGTTTTCAAAGAACCATTGAAAAGATGCTTTTCTTCAGCCTATAGCATTTATGAGAGTCAGCGGCTAAACTAGAAGTGAATTTTTGTCACACTGATCGGTTAAACTGTCAGTGAATTAAAGAACTTAAAGAAAAAGTCAGCAACAGTGTGAGAAAAATATCCATGTTGTTTTGATAGGGAGAGAGGAATGATCCCACAGTGACAACATCCCAGTTAGCACAAAGAATCCCTTATCTATAGCAGTCTATCCAGTAATAATCAAGCTTACAAACCACTTTGAGAATGGTTAGTTCTTTGAACAGTAAGAAACTTTAAGCAGTAAGAAGTTAAGCAATAAACTGGATGAAAAAATAAAATGTTCTGAAAGCTGCATATTCTTAATTCAAGTTTCTGTGTTTTAAACAGCATAGAAATAAGAAAGAACACAGAAAATGGTGTTCTTTACCCATATGAAATTTGTATTGCAACAATATTGTGCAGAGTGACACCTATGCCATGGTACCACATGGATGAGATCCTCAGGTGCTTTCTCATGTTGAAAACAACTATCATGTTCTATGAGTAGAAATAAGTAGCCTGGGCTGCGGAGGGATCCTGGTTTCCTGAATGCTGTGAGACCTCAGCCTACATTCCAAATGGAAACCTGGGCTGTACATCTATAAAATAAAGTAAGGGTCAAATTAATCTGATAAATCTTTGCAAGTTTCACTCCTAATGCTCAGAAAATTTGGCTGATCAGTGCAGATGACTTTTATTCATTTGTTCTGTCTATAGAAACCCCAACTTTTTTCACTCTCAGTTGCTGATCAAAATGCTTTGGTCCTTTTTAACGTATTCCCAAAGCTTTTTAACTGTGTTCCAATTAAAAACTTCATTAATGCCCAGGCCTCCAGGTGTTTTCATATAAAACATAAAAGACAATGTAAGACTTATTCATACCAACACTCAGATTCCCTGAACAAGCCACCTCTTTGACCCTGCTGCCTTAAAACCCAGAACATGCACTGAAAGGATCAGTCCTACAGTGCTAGGAAGTAACATGTTGACAGAGTAGTTGACTTAAATTGGCTTCTTCCATCTCAAAGGTCTACTTTTTTTCTTTCCCTTTGTGGCTGAATAACTCTCCCAAATACTCTCTAAATACATCTTCACTAGAATTCATTGAGGAACACACTTGCTTTCAAAGAACTATTAGATCTAATCTCAGGAGATTTAATGGGGTTACCTTGCACCACCATACCACTATTTCACAAACATCCAATTACCTGCCTGTTGGACAGATGCACATGATTACAGCATTTCATTTTTTTTCTTCTTTTTCATCAATAACTTCATCCAAGCACTTTCTCCTAAGAGACTAGCAAATGCCACTTTATACATTGTTATATAGATGCTCTGCTGTCAAAAAAAAAAAAAAAAAAAAAAAAAAAGCAGGAATCACAGAAGACAAAAAGTCTGAAAAACAGTTTGCAGGATGATGTTCAGGTTGAGAGAATTAACACGAACCTTTGTATTGTTCCAAATACCATTTTGTGGGAAACAGAATGAGTGATTTGTCTCAAACAATCTGTCTTGCAAGATAACAGAACCTGCAGAGGCAGGATAACATTTTTTGGACTGGCTCTCACCTCACAAGGGTCTTGATCCTGCAAGCATCTGCAGGGCATTAGACTATGGCCTCCATCATCCAAAGGCTGGAAGGGCCTGTAGACTCTTGATCTCAAAGTAGCCACTCTGACAAACTGGACATTACACTTCCTCATTCAATAAACCATCTGGACACAGTCCTTGCAAGGGCAGCCTCTCATTCAGTAGCCACCCTGATAAACAGGATCCTGTCCTTATCCAATAAGGAGCAGTGACAGGCAAGCAGGGCCCTGCAAAGGCAGAGTGCCTTCTGGCTAAAATCCTGTGTGAGGCCACTGAATAGGGTCATGAGCCCAGTTGGTATGGGGGAGGTCAAACGTCCAATTGGGACCCCCTTTCGCCACTGGCTCATTTCCCGAATACTTTGCAACTCAACACTGAGCCTGCACAAAATATGCTCAGCCTCCCTGAAGGGTGGGGCCAGGGAGCATAAAGGATGCAGATTTGGAACATCTGGCACATGCCCACCATCCAAGGACTACAACTTTACGATGATCTAGGCTGGATCTCTGGGTGGTGATATCTTCTTATCTTTTCTTTTCTACTCTTTCTCAGTCTCTCTCTCTCAACTTCTAACATTCTTGGCACATAATAGTAACAACGTTTCCAGTTTTGCTAAATTCTACTAATTGTAATGTGTTGCTCCAAATATATAGTTATAACTGTACTGGCTTTTAAGTAAAGTTGTGCTTTGCTTGGACCTCCTCAGTAATTGTTCTTACTCCTGAGTACCGTGCAGAAGATTACAGAAACTGATCTCACTGATGGGGTTGTTAAAAGATACTAGCTAAGAGAGGGTTAAGTTGACTCTTGGGGCAGGTAGAAAAGGTTTTGTCTACACATACCCATCTTTTGGGACAGGACGGACAGGTCTGAATCTTTCTGGCTTTCCTGCCTGGTGGGATGTGACAACCTTGCATGATTTAAGAGAGTATGGTAAGCTGGAGAGGGTGGTTATTTTGTAACAGCACACAGCATTGGCAAGAACGATACTTGAACTTTCTTTTAAAATACATTTTCATTTTAAACATACTTTAGAAAGGCTATTAGAGAAGTGTTGAGGGCTAAAAGACTTCTGGGCTGAGGAAAGAGGCTGTGTGAATAGGGCCTTAAATGAATTTAATTCTGTTTGGCTCAAAGGTAAATTCAGAGATGATAGGTAGGTCCTACGCATGGTGATCACTCTGAGAGTCTGCCAATTACAAAAGAACCAGCAACTTGAAATCTCAGTTAGACAAATTCAAAAGAGAAATTGTACACTCTGGCAATAAATGTGATTAACCACTGGAAGAAGGAAAAGAGTATTCTCCACTTCTAAAATCTTTTAATAGGAACAAGATGTCTTGTCTGAAGCCTAGACACCACATAAACACGGGGATTGGTGTTCAATACAGGAATAACTGGACAAAAATCCATGCTATGCAACAAGGAGACAAGACAGTCTGATTTCATAGATTATATGCTTAGTTCCCATTTATTTTGTTAAAGAAAATGGGGTTAATGCCACTGGCAAAAATGACTGCTACATTCAGCTAATGCAGAGTATTTTAAGCTACAATTTTCTGGAACATTTTAGTCTGATACCTGGAAGAAAAGCAAATGAGGAAAGGACTAGACTCATGAAGCCAGTGAAAAAGGCAGGATGGAGCCCAGTGGTTAGAGCAGACCTAAGAGAGACATTTTCATCAGTTTCATTTTACTTATAAATGTATTCAGAGACCTCCAGTGAGATAGAAAATCCTTATCTAGTCAAGCAGAGATTTTTAATGCTTAACTTGCTATAAATGTCAATAGATCAACCCATTCATTAAAATGATGTATCATTAAATCACAAAGCAGCTACACAAACTGTAGAATTATCACAGCCTAAGGACACCAAACAAATGGAAAAAATAGCCACACTAAATGGTATTAATCAATCAGTCTTCATTATGCCTGTTTTCTCCTTACTTGTTTTCAGTCCATTCTATCCATTCCAACAAAATAACCTGCTCAGTTTGTGAAATGACACTGTGATCCTAGCCCAAGTGAGCAGCTGCCCAAAGTGGAGGCTGCCACCCAGTTTGTCATGGTGCAGAATAAGGGGGAAGGCCTTCCCAAAAGTGACCCAGTGCTAGGAGAACCGAGGTGCTGCAAGTTAGACCCAATATTATTAGCAATGCTACTAGACACTAATTCAGTGTCTGTTGCAGTGCTGGTGTCCAGATAAACATTTTGAAGAGCCTGCTTTATGGTGTTTCATTCCTAAGTTATTTTTCAAGTAAAGGGATAAACCTTTGACATTTCTCACACTATGGTTATTTTTGAGTTCCTCCTAATTAACAAATACAGAAAATATGCACAATTAAAACCCATATTGGAGAAAAAATGGGAAACATTTTTATAACATTCACCTTTACATCAACAGGCACAGCTCAGACCCACCAATAAGAGATGAATCCTATTTTGGGTGTATCATCATTTTTCTAACATAGATTTACAACCAAGAAAGAAAGAAGATAACAGGCAAGGGCAGTGGAAAGCCCTCTAGCATCTTTGGTGTGTCTGTGCTTTGGTAAAACCATACCAGAATACAGTCAGGACTGCAAAAATGAAAGCACTGGTCACACTCTTCCCAGTGCTGTGAGCTCTTTGCAACATCACTGTCACCGAATGTCTTCTTGCTTGTGGCTAATACACATTTCCAAAATAAAAAGAAAGCTTAAAAATTTAAAGTCTAGTTCAGATTGGGAAAGCTTTTTTTTTTTTTTTTTATCCCTGCTATTCTGGAATTCAGTTGCTCCTTTTATGGCTTAGCTATTAGTTACTTCATCCTCCACATTGCTCCACCGAATGCAGCTGAGATAGGAATGGGAGTTTTAATGACATAAAGACTTAGCAGTGAAAAGGATGGCAGATTCGGGACAAATGAAAACGATACTTGTGTGCTACATTCAGCAGTCCTTATGAAGCAGTAAAATACTGCTGTATCAGAGATTTCAATAGTGTCAGAAAACAGCTTATTTTTTAACTTAAATATTTTTAGTAAAGTCTACAGAAATTCCTTCAAGAGTCATACTCATACTATGGTTCTGTATCCATTTTTCACAAAGGGCTATATTTTGTCTCTAACTCAATCATTTGTGATATTTAAAGAAAAGACTGTTGGGTAAAGCTGTGAGTTTTTTCACAATGCCTATTTGCTAAATGAACAAAAGAAAAGTCAAGTTAAAATCAATGATGCTTCCTAGTCTCCTGAAAGATAACATGCAGGCAATAAACTACTGTGTAAAATGGTACTGTCAACTGAACGTGGGTCGTTAATGGCTTTCAGTCTTTGTCATATATATCACACATCTTTGGAGTTAGCAAAGCAGAACCAAGGCCCTGAAACAGTGTTAAAATTCCCCCTGTCCTCTGCAGGGATCATCATTGAGATGCAGACAAGGAAAAGTAAAATTTGAATTCACATTAAGCCAATTCTACTCAAGGCTGCATCTAATCTAAAGCTTACTTTCATATATTGGAGATTGTTTGTGGGGACTGGAAAATAAGAGGGTTATTTACTGGAAGTCTTAAGGTGATGAGGTGGAGGCAGAAAGTGAGGAACACTGTTAATGACTGTATGACGTGCACATACATATCAAATAACTATTAAACATCAGTCTTTTGCTCTTAGGCACAGGCTCGTGATAGCCAATGCAGTGCTACAGAAGTCAGCGTAGCAATGACTATTTGCATACATTCAAGATATATCATCCAGGAGGAAAAAAGGCAGAGGTTGTGACATGCAGATGTATGATCCTCTCCCATGTATAATCTTTTTTGCTCTCTTACTGTACTGGAAAGAGTAAAAAAATAAGCTTGATGGAAAAGTTTCTTAAAAAGAAGACCATACCATTAAGACTTCCCATGGACAAATAGATGTAAAGAGCTCTTCAACTGACAACAAAGATATGGCCAGGTTTTCTTAGACTAGAAAGTTTTCAGTTAGTAGATGGGCTTTTTTCCTTTTTCTATAGGTGTAACAGAGGTTACATTTCTGCTTCTACTTGCTATAGCAATATGATTAGCACCTGACATAAAGAGGCTATGGGTACAATCTGAAATACAGGAGAGTCTATCTGACCATAAGGAAACAATTTTTTCATTGTCAAGGTGACTGAACACTGGCACAGATTGTCCTGAGAAGTTGTGGAGACTTCCTGCTTGGAGATACTCAAAATGATCTGGACCTAATACTGAACTAACTTTAGGTGGTCACTCTTGAGCAGGATGTTAGATAAGATGGCCTCCAGAGATCCTTTCCAACTTCAGCCACTCTGTGCGATTCTTTGTTACTACAGCTGAATGTCCTGGTCAGTGGCAGGTCCATCCTTGAGCCAGCTGGTATTGGCTCTGTTGGACATAGGGGAAGTTTCTAGTAGCTTCTTGCAGAAGCCACCCCTGCAGGCCCCCTCCCCCCCAAAAAAAAACCCTTGCTATGGAAACCCACAACACAGGAAAAGGAGGGCATGTATAGATAGAAAGCTATCCAGTAATTGGTATAGCTACCAGATATATTAAGCAGGAAGAGAAGGCAGAGACGCCCAGTGATGATGTAGTAACCTCTCTCAAGTCCTTTTTTGACTTAGCAAAGCCAGATTCCAATTGGCTGCTCACTAGCACCTATCCTAGCCAGGTAAATTGTAGCTCCTATGGCTCTGGCTAAATGCCACTGGCTGCTTTCCTGTGACAACAGTCCAGTAAGAGTCCTTCACAGAAGTACTGATTTACAGCATGAAAATGCAATTGTTCTGTTCCGTGGCTCAATAGTCTCCTGCTTTCCTCGGTTAGGCCTGCATTCCCTCCCGTCTGCAACTAAATGTGGGGCATCAGGTGCACTTGGCTTGGAGGGCTGCTTCACCCACGGTTGAATTCCTCAGGCTTTTTGCATGCATTTGAAAAAGAAACATTAGGGCTGAAGAACTAATAGTGTGCATAAACCCTGAGCCATGTAATTCCCTTCACTTGCTGAGGTTAGTGATGCAGGAGAAAAAGTCAGAGCCAAATCCATCAGAAAGGACTTGGGAGTAACCGGAGCATTCCAAATACAGCAGAATTCTAAGTCTTCCTCGCACCTGTTTCCAGCCACTGAGCAGATCTGGGTGCAGGATGTATTCTGTTTTTATCATCCGATTTGCAAAGTCAGGGTTTCATTTATGAATGGAATATTTTATGGAGAGATGGTATTGGGCTATGAATGGACAGCACTTGTTCATATTTTAAGTTGAAAATGAGTAGTCTGCTTGAAATTTCAAATAAAGAGGCGCTCAGAATATGTAAGATTTTATGGAATGAAAGAGAAAAGAAACTGAAGACAAAGAAGCTTCATACAAACATAGTTATTCTGATGCAAAATCTTTAGATGTAACTGTCACTTAATATGTCTTACAGGAAAAAAGCCTTCAATAAAAAGCCTGATGGAACTGTTTAGTAAGTAAATTAGTGTGGCTAAGTTTCTTTTCACACAATCACATTTCAGATCATTATGTAAAGACATAAAATGTCACAATAAAGGCCGCATCACTTATTGTCAAATGTATAGTGAACACAAAGAAAAATGTCTTCCTTTTCAAACTGAAATAATCTGTTAGCGTGTGCCTCTCCTGCTGAGACTACTTATGGAAGTTTTATAAATAGCAGGGTCAATTCCAGCATATTTGTCATATGTAATTATGGCTGATTATTATTTCAACATCAACCATCTTGACAATTACAAATATTTGCTCCATAGGGGAAGGGGATGCATCATATTTATGCATATCCTCTTGCTATTGGAAATATAAGCTATCAGTACTCTTCCTAGGTTTCTTGTTTACTCTTCCTGCATGAAAATTTTCCTAATTAGAAAAAGAGAAGACTCCCAGATGAAATGTTTGTTCGACACAAGTTAAGACTGAGAATGTGGCTGCTGGTTTCTCAGCTGTGAAACCACTGCAGTAATATTTGGATGATTTCAGTAAAAATTATGGTCTTGGAAAATTCAGAAATACTATAGTGTCTTACTGCAGCAAGGCATGGAAATGTGAAAATTAAATCACTCAAAAAACTTTTGCTCTACCCAGGATAAGTAATACTAAATTATCCAAGTGAGGAAAAAATCGTCCGTATCATTATAATCTGAAATTGCAAATAAAATGTATATTGTTCTGCCATGGTTTCATCCCAGCCAAGAGCTGAGCACCGTGCAGCTGCTCTCTCTAAGAGGGTATAGGGAGGAAATTGCAGAGGGTGGGGAAGAGAGGGAAAAGAAAACCAAAAGAAACAAACTTCACGGGTTGGGATAAGGACAGTTTACTGTGACATCAGAGAGGGGAAGAGATAAAAATGATAGAGGCAAAATATAGAAAACTGATGATACACAAGGCAGTTTCTCACCAAACCACACAACTTGGGCCTTACAGCTCAGAGCCATCCCAAAAACAGGACAGTCCCCAAAAAACATTCATCCTGGAGCTGCTCTTCCTACCACTTCCCCTTTATGTTGAGCATGACGTAATTGGCATGGAATACCCTCTTTGGCCAGCTTGGGTCACCTGTCCCCTCTCAGCTTCCTGGGTGCCCCTGCACCTTCTCATTAGCAGGGCAATATGAACAACTGAAAAGTTCTTGACTGCTTGGCAACAACTAAACCATCAGTGTGTTATCAGCACTGCTCTCATCCTAACTGCCAGGCACTGCATTCCACCAGCTGCTAGAAAAAAATTAACTCTGTCCTCGCTGAAACCAGGACACGCCCTAAAATGTGTATAGAAAGCATTCATACTACACAAGTTCAAGACGAAGGTTAAATTTGTTAGGTGCTTCAGAAATGCATTCCACCAGGTTACAACAGATTTTTCTATATTTTTGTAATGTTTGGTTTGAGAATAATGAAAATTTCCCATCATTTATTCACTTCATGATAATGGCACTGCACTAGAGACAAGTATCAGTTGTATTTCATGTCTGCCTATATTAAAACACTCATATTAGCTGAGTTATTTTAAACTAATCTGTGAAAATTTCATTTTCCAACTTCTGAAAGTTCTGATAGTTCAACTTTGCATTGCCCAAATTCACATTATTGATGAAGCAAAACATGGTGTATAAGCCTCTGTGTGAATGTAAGATTAGATTGCCATTCTCTGTCCTGTTTCTCTGTAGCAACTCTGCACAGACAGTTTACTCAAATCTAGCGTAGAGCTGAATTTTGAGCATGTTTCTTCTTTTGGGAAGGTGAAAAAAAAAAAAACTTTAAAAAGTTTTCACTCTGCTGTAGCAGTCATGCACAGTCTGTAACTCAAGCTCTTATTCAACTGCTGCAGTCTGGTTGACTTACTGCAGCTCCCTCCTCATTGATCCCCTGGCCTTTCATAGACACACACACAAAACCAGGTCATTTGTGATTAATTCTGATCTTCCAGACTATTTGAATACTCTTTAGAACTGTGAATTACAGTGGATCTTAGAGTTTTGCTATGACAAAGCCAAGCCTGTGTTTCTCAATTAAAGGACTAATAGAAAGCTAATATGCTCCATCCATCTAAAGTCAAATCATGTATTACAACATGCTTTTAACACACAAACGTCACAATTTTTTTGATGTACCAAGGAAGTGAAAAGGAATTAACAGTGAATTTGTGTATTTAACTGTGAATAGTACCTAGACTTCAAATATTTCTAATAGATGCAATATTTTACTTCAGATGTAATATTGAATAGCTCCACACACTATGCAAAAAACAATACTCATGACAGAATTTCTTTTCTTTCAAAAGGTCCCTTAGAGGTAACTTAAACGAGTCAGTTGTTCTTGTTAATGCTATCATGTGGAAATATTCCCAAAATACACACAATGCACAGCATCTAAAAATAAACAGGAAATTTTAAATTCTATTCAGTAGCTAAATATTATAAAACTTCTAAAACATCTGTCTTGAACTGCTTGTCCAACCCTCCTCCCTTTCCCTGACTGCTTCATCACACCATTTGGTAGACAGAAACAAAGAGAACATCTGCCATCAGATGTATGTGAGGACATTTAGGCACACAAAGATGTCTTTTTCCTTTTTTGAGAAACCCTCCTTATAGAAAGCTGTTGATTGTCCTAAATCTCCAGGGATCTGAACTGATATTTCTAACACACAAGCCAGTCAAAACCAAATACCCCCCACCTCCCCATCCACCTTGAGATAATGTCGGGGATATGACAATGCCATGGAATCATTTTTATACCACAGCATCAGTCACAGATGAATCATGTCACAGATGAATCATCAGTTTCAGTCTCCACACTAATGCACAGTAAATCCTATACCTCTTTCTCCAACATTTTACCTCTTCTTTTATACTAGGGCTTCATCAGATCTGAGCTAGGGATATAGGAATGTTCAGCTGGATTTGTGTCACCTTACCCACACTCAAGCACAGCCATCAGCCGCATGCATATGACTGCTGTGTACAGCATAAGGTAAGTAGCTACAGCTAATACATATGAAACTAGCATTTTGCTGTCTTTCAAATTAGAGGAACTATCACAGACAACTCTAGTTAGGACTTGAACATCAGAGTTTTCATGTCGCCCACAGGTCTAACAAAACTGGACAGAGTCTGCATATTTTTTTTACTTTTTTTTCCCCAAAATTTACTGAAGAGGGGAGGGGCTTAAAAAATAATCTAAATTATCCAGTTCATTCATTCATTCACATGATGGTAATCTTACCAGATGTTGGAAGAAAGCATTGGCCAAAAACATAATCAAAAATCAACACAGTATCTTTATTAATGATTTTACATTCACAAACTTCTGGTGAATGAACCCAGAGCCAAAGTCCAATTAAATATCTGTTGTCATGGAATGTTGCTTATGCCAAACAAATGGAAATCTATGAGCAAGATAGAAGTAATTATAGTACATCCACAGTGACATCCAATGTCTAACTTCTTGACCTCTGCTGAAGTCCTTATTTTGTGTGCTCAGCATTCAGGTATACACTGGCCTGGGGAAAATCTGACCACCTTCTAGCTCTGCACTTGCTAAAATAGAGGTTAGAGAAGTCAAATTAAAACAAGGCAAGGAGCCAGGAAGTGTGGGATTGCTGCTGTCACACTGGCTGGTTTAGAGGCTTCTGCCTTGTGTTTATTCAAAGGCAGCATAACAATGTGTGGTCAAGAGGGAAATGGTTTGGTTTGGTTGAGTTAAAGCTCAAACACAGAAACTCATCAGGGCTTTGTAATCTGTGTATCAGTGGCATACAAAATATATTGTCAATGGGAATAAAATAGTTTGATAAGAAATTTGAAGTCCAAACTGCCAGAAGAGGAATAACAAAAAGATTTTAAGAATGGGAAGAAAATAGCAGAGGTAGGGAAAGGGGATATGGGGGGAAAAGGAGCAGTTCCAGGGACACACAATGATCTGTTATTCTAATTGTTCTGCCTATTATTCTGTAAATAGTCCATCAAATGTTCTCCATGGTTATCAAGCATATGTTTTGAATGCATTATGTGAAGCAATTAGAAGCACATGCTTCCTTTTCTATTCACAGAAAAATGTTGATATTAATCTCATTCTCACACTCTTGTGAGAGCTGTCCTTTGGCCAGGCACACCCACGCAGCTGTGTTTGATCCTGGTCCATTTGACCTCTTCTTGTTAAGGTCCCCTTTGCTTTTGCGGGTTATAAGACTGCGTCTTCTTTCAGCCTTCCTTACACAATTCCTCTGCACTCCTTCTTGCCCATTACACAGAGACCCTGACCCTTGTGAACTCCAGTAAACCATCTATTTCTTCTACATCTCTGGCAGCGTGCCATCATATCTAAGGAAGGTCTGGGTTTACTGGTCCAGGGCAGCTCTAAGACTGGGGAAAGCAACATCTACAACTACCAAAACCTCAGAGAGGATTATTTTGGAAAAAAATCTTGCCTAAGTTATCTCCCTCTGCACCAAGCATGGATGGCAGCAACACATATGCCAGCACAAACCCTGCCGCAGCAGAATTTGAAGTGCATGTGGGAACCAAAAGTACCTCTTGCCTGCACAGCAGCACTGTGGATGGGAAGAGCCTTGCCAGCTAAAAGCCATTTGAACAGCCACTGCCACAGGCTAACACACACAGTGTGCTATGTGGTTAACAAAGCAGATAAACAGGAAAGAACTTAAGGAAAAAATGGAGTTTACAGTTTACTGGCTATTCTATTTGCTTTTTCTCTAGATGTATACACAACCTGGTAACAGCAGGTTTTTTCAGAGAAAATCTTTCCAAGAAAAGGACACAGGGGAAAATCCTAAAGCCCAGTTATAATGATTATTAATGTGAACCCAATGGGTACAGAAGTTCTCTATGCCCCAACATTTGCTGTTTCCTGGATGACAAGGTAATTTGGAACAATGCTCCTTTCAATACTAACCTGAAGTGAAAATACAGAATGTTCATATATAAAAAAAAACCCCTACATTCTTGAAGAGAATTTAAAATACCTTTCCCAGACTACCACAATCACATTCTGACTTCTCCAAAATTCAAATATATCAGTCAATTTTTTTCCCAAGGTTTTAAAATTTCTTGTTGCTCATGATGAACATGGTAAAAATAAGTGGTAATGATTTTCACAGTAGAGAAAAACTCCTTCTTCCCTCTTCCAGTAGAGAAACTAATGGTTTAGCATTAAAAACTTCAAAGTAACTTTAAACTATTCTCCTTGCTCCTCTAATAGTCTTTTGTGAGTTTGCTGTTCAACTACAGGAATGTCTATTTGACAGTCCACTACCTATCCTTAGGCAGCTGCAAAAAACTGGTTAACAGGAGAAGGCCTTATTGAAGTGAAGCTGCAAAGAAAAGGAGACACTGAGAAGGGTCATTCTTTTACAGCACATTAGAGCAAGCTTTTAAGACAATTTGGTATAACTTGCATTTTTGCTTTGACTATTTAAATTTATGTCCTAAACTACAGAAATTTAGAAAATATAAAACTGTACTATCTCTGTATAAATGAAAACAGTTTTTGGAAATGTTATGGCCCGTTTATGCTATATATATGTGTGTTGAAAGTAGACCCAGTGACAGGAAATCAATGAGCTCTGGGTTCACTTATTTCCTTAATGTCTTAATAGCTTTGAAATTCCTCCTTTAGTGCCACCTTTCCTTTTTGAGAGAAACTGATAGGCAGTTCCATTAAAAAAAAAAAAAGGAAAACAACCTTGGAGAACAGTAACTTGGGATCTTAGTATAAATTTTAAATAAATAGGAGAATGTATTGCTTACAGGTCAGAAATAAAACACACTTTCTACCCAGTAGAGAAAAAATAAGAGTGGCAAAAAACACAGTCAACAGGCAAATTCGAACTGGTACTCTGAACTTTGAGGTCCTTGCCTTTGGCATGAAATATCTATAAACAAGCAGTCTGCTCAAAAGAAAAATAATACTATGGTACTATGAATGCTATTTAAATTAGAAAAATTTTGATACTGTAATGCTAGAAAATATTTCTGAAGAAATTATTTTAAAATTATTTCCTCAAAACCAGACTTTTAGAATCATAGAATATCCTGAGTTGGAAGGGACCCAGAAGTATCACTGAATCCAACTCCAGTGCCTGACCACCCTCTCAGTAAAGAACCTCTTCCTAAGATTCTGTCTAAACTTCCCCTGTCTAAGCTTCATACCATTCACTCGGGATCTATCACTGGTCACCAAATAGACAAGAATATCACCTGCCCCTTCACTCCCCATCATCAGGAAGCCATAGACCAGGATGAGATCTTCCCTCAGTCTCTTTCTCCAGGCTGTACAAACCAAGGGACTTCAGCATCTCCTCATAAGACTTCCCCTCTGCACCTTTCACCATCCTCATCATGCTCCTCTGGACACTCTCTAATAGTTTTGTGTTCCTCTTGTACTGTGGTGCCCAAAACTGCACCCAGGATTCGAGGTGAGGCTGCACCAGTGCAGTGGAGAGCAGGACAATCACCTCCCTGGACTGGCTGGTAATGCCATGCTTGATGCACCCCAGGACATGGTTGGCCCTCCTGGCTGCCTGGGCATACTACTATTTTTAACTTTCTGTTCAAACAAGTCCCCCAGATCCCTCTCAGCATGACTGGTCTCCAGCATCTGATCCCCCATTCTGTATGTGTAGCCAAGGGCATGATGTTTATCTTTTCGAAATTGTCAGAGGGGATTAAATAATGTGCTCAATACTACTTTATGTTAATATCAAAAAAGGAGTGTAATAAAACTCAAAGGTGAAGAATATTTTTGAAATACTGTTGATTTACTTCTCCATTTAAAACCTATACAATTAGTTGGATAATAACTTTTATTATATTTTGGCAAATCCTTCAGCAATATCTATTTGACTTAGAATAGGACTTGAAGAAATCATCAGCAATTATGGGAAAAGAAGCTTCTTGATTGATGAAATAAGTTATTACATTGAAGTAGGACAGCAGCATATGTCCCAGTTTTTTCAACAACAGGACATTATTTAAGAATTCATCTCTTCCACACATGCTGCTGTAACAGACCAAAAAAAAGTTTGACACAAAGAGGACACTCAGACTAATCCCGTCCACCACAGCATGTGTATCCATATAATTCACTTATTGCATATTTATTTTTTCTTCCTTTCTCTGGATGGGTATATAAAACTCATCACCACAACCACCACTACACTTTGTGGAAGCTAAGCTACGCACACACATGGAAGCCTGGCTGATGGTTATTTTTAGAAGCTCTGGTAGCCTGCTCCCTCTCCAAGCCCTTTGCCCACATCTCTCATTCCCAGCACTTCTTGCGGGTTCTCACCATTATATGATGGCTAAAAGAGACAAGATGAAATAAAATACTTATCACAGATTCTCTGATTCTTTTTTGTTGCAGAGAGAAGAAAGCCCATGACACTGAACTGTGAATATCCCAGCCATGCAGCAGAATATTGTGAAAGGCAGGTTGTCTAATACATCTAATGCAAAACACAGCAAATAGAGTTCTCTCTGACCTTAAGCAGAAGAGCATTCAACATGTGTAACTGCTGATTTTGTACCTGTACAGCCCTCCAAGCATGACTCCACCTCTATCTTCAATATGACTATTGCATGCAGGCTGAGCAGTGTCCATCTGACTACTGCAAACTGCTGATGAAAAAAAAAATAATAAAAAGGTTAAACCAATATTTACACATATAATAGACACAGATCATTTGCTCAGTTTATTCTGCAGGCACCTCTGAACTAAGATCAATGCATGGCCCAAAAAGTAGAGACTGCATGTCATGTATCATCATGACTCAAGTTAATCCTGTAGTTACAGTGGGGTGAAATATCCCATTAAGTTGGTTGGAAAGATTTTTGAAACACAGGAAATGGATTTTTTTTTTAAATGCCCAGTGGGTATGGGGTCAGCAGAGGCATTCTGAATTTGTGGCATGTAAAGAAGATCAAAATGTACCAGCATTCATTTTCTTGTGGTGGGAAGAAGATAAATTTAAAATACTAACTATAAGTATAAAATATTTAAAGATATTTGAAGACCATAATGTGTCCTTTATGTAAATGATTATGACAGGACTGACAGAGAGAACAGTTTGTCTTCTCACTGAACTTCAGTGATATCCCACTTGGCTGGCCCATGGTGGATGGGAGGAACCTGGAAGTCATGGGAATTTATTGATGATTCATGCCAGTAAGTGCAATGGTTATATCTAAAATGTTACGTATTTTATGTGCAGTCTTTATATGTAGACTATGTAATGTCTTCAAGAGGCCGTTACGATTGTATCTTTTAACTATTTGCAGAGGGACTCAAGCATGGCATGCTTCAACCCCACAAGTTCTTGTGGTTGAACCTAGAGCATTTTATCCCCTTTGAAACATCTTGAAAAAGTGAGCAGGAAGCAGTTAGCAACTCCCATCCCATCTATGTGTATGCTTGTTCCCAGGAGCTGGGTCCAGGCAGCCAGAGGTATTCAAGAACATTATCTTCCTCTGTCATCAATGGCAGGTAGGTACAAAGGTTGGTTCAGTCAACAGAATCTGGACCAGTGCACTTTAGGGTTCATTTCTGAAATGCTGCAAGTGTGTGCTCTTCATTTCCACACCACCTTACATACTACCTTCATATCACAATGCTATACTTAATGGTTGCATCTTCCAAAATCTATATTATGTCCACGAGGACTGTGCTACCTTAGTGTGAAGAGCATGTAACAGCACTGTCTCATGGACTATATCTCAGATAAAAAGGAAAATGTGAGAAATATTCAAATGAAAAATCTTGTGACTTCCAGTTGGTTGTATGTTAAGAGTTTGCAAAATGAACACAGCTATATAAAGTCTTAGAAAACATGCATCCTAAAACCACATCCTATCTTCTGATTTTCATGTTTTAAGAGCAGCTTATCATGCATGTAGAAGACACACATTTTTACTCTAGTAATTAGCAGTCAGCATTCTGCCATCATGCTCAAGGGGAACTCTGAGCTAATGTATCCTCACAACTTTAAAACTGCTCCTGGAGCTTGCATATGGAAGAGAATATCCAGTGTTGTCTCCTAGTCAGTAGGCTGTCATCTCAACAAGCTCATAAATATATCTAAGGCTAAGTATAATTTATCTTGATTTAGCAAGTCAACTGGTATAAAGTGTTTAAAAAAATGCTAAGTTGTTCTCCAATTTTGGTGCCAAAAAGTAGTGGAAATTCTAAAGAAATATTAGCAGGCTAGGATTTTGTAACTTTTAGTGGTAAAATAAATTAAATATGTTGCATTACACATTGACTTAGACACTGGTATATGTCAGAATTATGTAGAGATCATGGAAAAAAGCTTTGTATTTCAAGCACCATTCACACTCATTTCTGTATTACAGTTTTGCTTATAGTACTAATATAGTACTGTCTCAACAATTCTAAAAGCTAAAACATCTGAAGTCAGGCATTATAAACAATCTCAAACTTTTTCTAGACTTTTAAAATTTATATTTTTGTTCTATTTTCTTTCTGACTTTTGAATCTGCATGGCACATATTTTCCCAATTTCTTTTGAAGCCAAAAGGGAATATTTTTAGATGTTTTAAAATAAAATTCAAAAGTCTTTCATATTCCCATGGCCCCAGGGACTAATGTTTTAACAAACACATCAAATAACCTGGCACTCATTATGGCAATGCAAGTTTGTTACACAGGTCATAAAATACCCATAAGAATTGTCTACATAGTGCTAATGTCTTGTTTAGATTACTATGTGTATGTCCAGGTATAGTAAGTCATATAGTGCATAGAGATTAGCAGCAGATTGGCACTGCACGATATCTTCTAGTGTCTTATCATGGAAAAATGCCTTTCAAGCTTAGTATCCCCAAGAGAGTTATATTTAGCCTTGCAGGTATGTGAAAATTTGTATCTGATAGCAAGCTACCATTACCTTCCCTTTGTTTTATGTGAAAATTTTAAGAACATACTAAATGAACTGGGTTTTTTTTCCCTTAAAAACAGCTAAAATAATTATATTAGTATAGGAAAACAAAGCATGAAACAGTGGAAATAGGTAAGCATTTCTATGTAAATGAAATGCACACAGAACATGCTAACTGCATCACCAAAGTTACCTGCCCAATCCACTACATAGCAAAGTTGGTAATATTATGTTTTTATCCATATGTATATAATTTTTTTATATCTTAAAATGCATAAATTATATTGGCACTTCAACTAGACCAAGTAGCACTAGGATAAAGACTATATTAATTATCAGTATAAATTGTTTGGGAAATATGTGGGGGTGTGTGCAGAAGTGCTCAATTTCCCTAGACTTCAGGGCAATCAGGATTTTAAGAACTGTGTGAAACGAACAAGTAAAACTTTTTTTGTAGTTTCAAGAAAAAAATCTTCATTTGAAGCTATGAAAATCTTCCAGTGGTTTCCAAAACAGGAATGAATTCAGCAAGTGATTGTATTTTCAAGACAGGCCTTGCAGCAACTCTCGCCACAAAGAACAGAGAAAACCCAGAATTACAGCAGAAGCCTTAGTGAACTATGGATTCCATTGCACTTTCCCAGGCTCATTAGTTCAGCTAACAGCTTCCACTTGTTAAGAGTCTCTGTGGGTAGCAGCAGCAGCAGCAGTCAGTGATGCTAAAGCAGAGGTACCTGCAGAGACCATGGTTCAGGCTGTATCTTAGGCTGGAGATGACACAGTAAAACCTTGGTTAGGGAGCGTTCCATTTATTTTCATTTTATTCACATTTCATTATGATTTTGTTTTCACACTCTGGACAACTTCACACCTCTCAGACTTTCCTTTTGTACCTCAAAGGAAACTGAAGAATTATTGGTCATATGCTGCTTTTACTTACATCCCTTTAACCCCCATTCAGACAGGGTCATATAGCTGTGAGGGGAAAAAGATGCCCTTTGTGTTAGCATCCCTCTGTGGAAGATTTTACATTTGCTTCTATATTTAGTCATTTTTAGCAATGATAGAAACTGAAATCATGCCTCCTGGAATACAGTGGTTTAAACATTTGAAATGCTTTTGCTGGAGGGTGCTGTTAGTGCTTCTGTGCTTTTTTTTCCTCTCCCAATCCAGTATCCATTTCTTGCTGCACTGCATAATGAATACGAAATGTATTTTTGATGGATATACAGCCAACTGGCAAAATCTCCAGGTTCAATAATGAAAGTAACAATAGACCCATAGCTGTATACACACATGTATTGCCTTTGCTTTTCCACTGAACACAAAATCTGGTTGAATGTGAAGCGGGGAGACAACACTGAAAAAGTCCCAGTGTGGTTTGAGGTTAAGTTGTGTTGGGAAGATTTGAGGATGTAGCAGAGTCACCTCCACACTCTAATGCAGAAGTTGTCCTTGGAGAATTAAAGAGTCCCAGAAGAAAAACAGTAGCATAAAGGGACTGATCAGTTTTTCCAGAACTGGATCAGTTAGCACCTTGAGCAAGGCTCTGTTTTGACGGTGTAAGGGGAGAAAAGTTTTAACATCTCCAGACAGTAAAAAGTGCCAGTGCCTGGGGAATTAGTTTCTGTAACAATAGCACTTACCCTTCCTTGTGCATCTGTGCTAGAGACAGTACAAATAATCTGTCTTCCTTGAGCTCCTCATGGAAGCCCAGCTAGGAGTTGCAAAGCAAAAACAACATCAGCCATGAAAAAAATAAAATAAAAATTCTGCATACCTTCTCCACATTCATGGCACTAGCTGGCATGGAGAAATTTAGGCTTCTCTTCATCAAGGGGTCATTGCAAATACCTTGTACTACAAGAACTCTGCGTTCTTCTCCCCAGGTAACAGCTTCTAGCTGACAAGGTGTCACAGTTCAGGGAGTAGTGTCACAGTTTCGGGCGTAGTGTCATAGTTTCCTGTCAGTTTGTATCATGTGAAGTAGCTATGCATGACACAGCAAGAACAGAGAATAAAAGTGTACCACTTAGACAAAAAACTTTTCATGTGAAAACAACAAGTTTAAGTTTCTTTTACACTACAGTATTTTCTTACCAGTTTCCGCTCCAAAAACCAAAACCACAGCAAATGTTGTTGCTACAGGCTGCACTGTATAATCAGAACTTGTCAGCTTGCTGTCCTTCACTGTCTGTGGCTATTGCTTTTTCTCATGCCTGAGAGAAAACAGATGATCCACCAGCCAGATTGCTAGGGCAAGTCATTCAAGAAATTGGATCTGTTCCTTTCACTGCCAATGGGTCCTGGAGCAACTCATGTAGACCAAGCGTGGATGTGATATTGGAGTTCAGACATTTCTAAATATCTCATTAGCCATCAATGCATCACTGGAATCCTAACTGTAAACAAAAACACCTCTCTTTTGTAACATGGGCATAAAGACATTTCTAACCCATACACGTATTTGGGAATTTAATGTATTAAAGATGCAAATTGTAAGTCCCTACACTAGCTTCATGAAGCAAGGCCAAGACAAAGTCAGCATCATTTAATGTGACATTTATGCACAAATCTCACAGCAAGTGTAACAACCAGCATAGCACTGAAGACACAGAAGTCTATACATTCTTAAGAAGTGGAAAGAAACTATATATAATTTCTTTTTATTTACTTATCTCTATAATATCTGAAAATACTGCACATATCCAAACCAGAAATAAGATTTACAGCCTTCCATTTTTCTATCAATCTATAATTCCTTAATCAGAGAGAAGCTTGTGTGGTTTGGATACTTTGGCTTGTTTGGGTGAGCGGATGTGTTGTGTGAAAGGATGACATTGAGTCAAAATAATGCTAGCTTCATGTGCTGTTTTGAGAGTGAAAAGGTGCATGGCCAGTCTGATCTCACACTGTATGGATTTCATAGTAATTGTTTACCTCTTTGAGGTAGTTGCTACTCACCTGTGTCAGCTTTCCTCGTGGCTGACAGTTTCAATTTTAAAGCTGAAAATTCCTCTCAAGAAAAGTCTCCATGGAGATTTTAAATATCATGATAAATACCTTGAATCTGTCTGCATTTTTAATATTTGGAGGAGTGTACTGAGCAGAACAATGGGGTGGATTGTTAGGTGGGGTTTTTTGAGACCAAAGGAAATTCTCTCCTTGAAACTATTAAGACTATTTTTCATGTGAGTCTTCATTTCTAAGTGTAAAGAATTCATCTAATTAGTTCTCAAGGTCAGGAAAGTATCTGTGTGTGCTGGCAGGGATAACAGGCAGACTTAAGTTTGGGCTTTTCTTTCATTGCCTGTACCATTCTTTGGGAGATGGATTCATGACTAGCTGTTTCTGATTTGTTTTTCTACAATATCCAGGAAGGACACAGCATTGGAAAGTGATGGTGAGACACAGCATTGTGGAAAACAACATTTTAATTTATGTTTTTATCAGTCAACATTTGCTAACCATGTAGGCTGACTTATTGTGCAAAATACATTCACATGTCTTCTATGGACAGATACAAACTCATTATTTATATGCCTTAAAATGCTAGTATGTGCACCACTTTCCTCCCAAAACTGATCACAAAAACTCATTGCTGAGCTCAGCCTAAAACCCAAAATCTTCTGTGTCTTTAGCAGCAGTGCTTGTGTACTCACATGAACAGCCACATGCCAATCATAAAGCAAGTGTCCCTGCAACAGTCTTGCTAAACTGCAGGTAATAAATCCACATGAGAAAAAGGATATCTTAGAAAGGACTGTCATATTACATAAATCAAAGCTGAAGCCCATCTTTTAATCCCAAAGTGAAGCCAGAGAAAGCTTGGGGTTTTGCCCAGTATACTATGTACGTACAGCTTTAACTGCTTCATGGACATAATTAATACTATCTGAGGAGAAAACTAAACCTCTGAGATGTGATTCCAAATGATCACATTTCATTTCAATACAAATCAAAAAACAGTTAATAATTTGCTGTAACCAATTTTCTACCAATTGGAGTTCTCATTTCCCAAATTAAATATATATATGTGTGTGTGTGTGTGTGTATCTTCAATAAATAAACTATTATTAGTTAAACTAATGAAAATGCCTAGAAACAGGGAACTCCATTTTCTGGGAATTTTTAGTACTACAGCCACTTGTTCTTTAGGAAAAAAAGGTTTCTAAGCTGTCTGTGACTCTGAAACATAGCTATGACACACAGTCACTTTATCAACTTGTACTTTCACTCTAACAATACTTTGACATTGACCACAGCTACTCAACACTGCACTTCTCATCTGCATAGTATCATTTTCAAGAGGAAATAATCAAGTAGTAGGTTTAATTAGCTTTCGAAGTATCTAGTGTAAAGCTGCCAATTTTTACTTCATAAAGCTACCACCCATGTCAGGAAATGGAATAGACTGAATTCGCTCTATAAATCTGAATGGCTGTAATTATCTTGAATTCACAGAGTCTTAGAAACTTAGCTTAGAGAGGGATAAATTTCTTAAAAAACAATTCCTTTGCTGTATGTGAAGTTTGCAAGCAAGAAATAATTGTCACAATCCTATCTCTGCTTTCATAGACTTGAAAGAGCAAAGGAGGTCAAACTCTGCCTTAGCCAAAATCTCCTTATCATTCTGTAGATGTTCTGCCTCTGTTCATATGGGTATTGGATAGTGATCCTGGCTTTCAGGAAGGAACACCACTTGTATTTATAATGTCAATATTTTTTGGAGATCGCTGGTGTTCTGAAAAACAGGTTTCACCAGTTGAAGCCCATGGCTGTTTCTGGTATGCAGAGATCTAAGAAGGTGTTTCTGAAATCCAGGTTAAGAATGGGAAGCTGTCCTGGTTTCAGCTAGGGTAGAGTTAATTTCTTCCTAGCAGTGATGGAATGCTGTGTTTGGGAGTTAGGATGAAAGCAGTGCTGACAGCACCCTGATGTTTTAGTTGTTGCCAAGCAATCAAGGACTTTTCAGTTCATATTTCCCTGCTAATGAGAAGGGAGGGAACACAGCCAGGACAGGTAACCCGAACTGGCCAAAGGGGATATTGCATGACAATTACGTCATACTCAGGGGGAAGGGGAAAGGAGCAGGCACCTCCAGGACAAGTGGTTTTGGGGACAGTCCGTTTTTTCAGGATGGCTCTGAGCTGTGTGGTTCGGTAAGAAACTGCATTGTGTATCACCAGTTTCATGTACTTTGCTATAAAGTCCTGTTATTATTGTTACATCTATCTTTCTGCTATCCCACTAAACTGTCCTTATCCCAACTCACGAGGTTTTGGTTCCTTGGTTTTGGGTTTTTTCCCTTTTCCTTCTCTCTCCCCCTCCCTCACCTTCCGGCCCCCCCAACTCCCTTTTAAAGAACAAGTGGGGTGCTCAGCTCTCAGCTGGGGCAAAACCACAATAGAAGGTGACTTTTGGAAGGTGCAAAGTTTGAACAGCAGCATCTGATTCTAAAGCTCTGAGTCTTTACACTTTCTGATAAACAGATGAGACTCCATTTTAAAGCAAGGAAATCAGATTTTTTTTGTAATTTATTTTTTTTTTCTTAACAGTCATAAAATTGTTGAAACATTCATTTTCATCTTACTGTGCTATATTTTTATCTGATATTGTAGCAGCAGGAACTCAGGGAATCAGCATATTAATTTTCTTTTTACATGGTACTTTTAAAATTGCAAGTTCCTCAGGATCCATGGTATTAAAAAATCAGAGAGGGAATAGAGTTACTGTGACAAGTGACAGAGATCTTTACTGGTAGTGAAAGGTTTATCTTGTTCATAACAGTGGTTTGAAAATTCACAGTTAGCTGAAAGAGTTCAAATCAGCATTTGGTGGCTGTAATCCCAACAGACACACACTAATTAGATTCTGGTATTAGGGAGAACAGTATTTGTCTCCCAACATTGGATAAAGCTAATTCATGGGCTGTTCCTAGGATGGCACTGAATTTAGTTGAAAGTCAAGGCTTGATCCAGCAGTCCATCCTCTAACATATGATGAATAATAACCTTTCTCAGTGTAGTACTTTACAACACTTTACTGGGCCTGTCACCAACTTCCCCTCTTCCATCACCAGCCCGGATAACACTCACCATACAGCTTGGTTTACAAACACCTATGGAAAAAAAAAAAAGCAAGCAGAAAGGAGATGCTGCATTATGGACTACTGATGATCCCATTTAAAACCAGTTCAATATGTATAGAAACATTTTCAAACCAGAGGAGTTTGCTAACCTCTAGCATAGTCAGCAAATAGATTGTCACTGCTACAGCACAAAGAGGAACCTTCATTAACAGAGTTTATTACATTGATAGGTCTCAGGTCAGGAAGACCTGTATGTGCACTAAAAAGGGACTTCGTTCTTCTATTCAAGTGATTCAGTGTGAAGCTTCTGGGGTCTGGAAGTATACTAGGTCTTAATTAATCTATATTCTAGTATTTTATATGTCCTGCTGTGTACACGGCTGATTTGAAATCTGGATTATAACTTGTGCCATGTAATGCTAGCAGTATAGATGCTTAATCTTGGTGGTTTTAATAAGAAAAATAAAAATCACACTGCATGCTTTACTTCAATTATCCATTTAAATTATACATCTTTCTGTGGACGTTTTCAGTTCATGAAAAGCCAAAAGACTTACACAGAGCTTTAGGAAATATAAAGGCCCAAGCATATGTTTCTACTTAGAGTTTCCATTTTTCCTTCTATAACTTTGTGGGTCATTGGGAAATATGTGGTATGGCATGTTCTTCAAATGCCTCAGCATTTGAAGATTAATAAATGTTTTAACTGTCAAGCATGGCTACTATTCTTTATAAATAAAATATTTGAGAGTCTTTTTAAAAAGTCCTGTTGTTCAGGACTGCCAAGTCATTCCCACCTCTTGGCTTGTGAGCACTTATGTCCTGAAGGACCAGTCCTTCATCACCCTTCTTCAGCACTTTTGCTAAAAGCCCTATGCTCAGGCTTGCCTAAACATGGAATAGACTGCACAGTAGTCCTTCACGTGCATGTGACTGCTTCTGTGGTAGGGAATGCTGACTGAAAATGGGATGAGATACCTTGCTTTGAGCAGGATGAATAGTCATCCTAATGGTTATTTTCAAGCAGCTTCTGTGCTGTAAACTCAAACTCCACCATTCTCCACTGTATCTGCCTTATGTACACAAGACATCTGTAGCATACTGACAATGATAAATGTAACATGCAGTTTTAAGTCATAGGTATATTGGATTGTAGATGGGTATATTAGTCTTACAAACACAACCCTTTTAACTGAAGGGGTGCCTGATAAAGAGTTGCATCTGCTGATGGCAGGCAGCCCGGGAACAAAGGGACTCAGCTCAAAGAGTCCCTGATGATGAGCACAGTGTGACAACCTAAATGAAGGAGAAAAACAAAATCAAAAAGTATAAGGGATGAAAGAAGTCCCAGTTAAGAAATGTACAGAACAGTAATTGCTGAGATGTCTGTTTGAATAAATCATTCCTCACATGGAAGATGTACAGGCTAACACAGCACTTTTCAGCCTTATCCTAAAGCACACAGAGGGAATTACGATTTTTCATTGTCTTACAATGTTAAGAGATTTTTATGTAGGAAGAACTACCATCACCAAAAAATGCCTTCTAGTTGGCATAACACATAGACTCTTTTGAAGACTATTGATGGTAAGAGTCTGTCATTCAGGCCTACATATTTGTGTATAGTGAAAGAACATACATTATCCTCTTTGAAGAGCTGAAATGTTCAGTTGTTTACCATATGCAATGCAATTCCTGATTAATTCAAAATTTGCAATGTACACTATCATTAAGATAATTCTATGCAGTCTTACTGTAGTTGGGATATCTAAATAAGGTATGTCACAGATTTAACTTCAGTCTGGGACCATCTGATCTCCATCTGACTGCCAGGGTCACACAGGAACATGGACAACAATGAGGAAGAGAAGTAAACTCCAAATAAGGCCTATGTGTATTGCTTTGGGCTGGGACAGTTAATTTTCTTCAAAGTATCTCATAGGGGGCTGTGTTTTGGATTTGTAATGAAAATTATCATCATCTTCCTTTTCTGTCACATTGAACTGGTTTTATCTCAACCCATAAGTTTTGCTTCCCCTCCTTTTCAATTCTCTTCCCTGTCCTGCTGGAGGGTGTGTTTTGGGGGGGGGGGGGGGGGGGGGGGAGGGGTGTGAACAGTGGCTGTGGGGTTGCTTTAGCTGCCACCTGGGTTATACCACATCAGCCTAACAACCTCTATTTACCAATCCACTCCTTAATTCTTACATCTCAACTGATCCAGGAAATTGATTTCAGGACTTTTTTTTCCACACTCAGGTAACTGGTAACAAGAATTCTAGATACTGGCAAAAACCCTCAGCACCACCCACCTGAGCTCCTGGGGTGTGTGTAAAGGAATAACAGTGTCGTGACTGACTGCAGATTACTAGGACCTTAACTAACCCACATGATACAGAATTGCCTTCAGGCTCTACTTATTTTTGGGATCAAAGGAGGACAGTATTGCTCAGGTTTGTATTTTAAATGGTATTTAAATGCTGTAAGATTCAAGTAGGTGCTTTGTGAGACTGATCAATCTGCCTAAGCATCAGAAGTCCATTAGCCTCCTGCTTTTCATCTGTAAACCTATGCATTTTCATATGTTTACCATTTAAGTCTATTTGTGTGTGAGGGTGTAAGTGGGTGTGTGTATATATTACCACTCACCTACTGTTCTGAAGCTCAGCTGTTCACTGCTCTGCTACTGCTGAAAACCCAAGCCATTTCTGTCTTTCAAGCAAGTAATACAGTGAGCAACTATGAAAACTAAACGGTGCCCCTTATGTTCAGCTGAACAGTCAAAAAGTTAACAAGCTAAGAACCACTTGTCAACAAAAAGCTATGATTTCTTTTTTTAAGCTCTAAGTTAGACATTTCTGAATCTAATGCTGAAGGCAACCATCTCACTGAAATGTGATGTCATGTATGACAGGAACAGTATGACAGGCTTGCAGAGAGGAATATTAACTTGCCAGTTTACCACTGGTGGCAAATTTGAGAGAAGGAAAACATTAATATTAAACATGTATAAAGCATTTGCTTGCTTAACTGTTTCATTTTTTGAGTGTCATTCCATTACTAAAGCACAGTTTAACACTTTCAGTGAGTCACTCTGGTGGGTGCCCACCAAAGCCACTCTACCTCTATCCTCAGCACGGTGGGAGAGAGAAAATATTGCAAAAGGCTCATGGGACATAAGGACAGGGAAAGATCATTCAGCAATTACCATCATGGGCAAAGCAAACTCAACTTGAAGAAATTAATTTATTACCAGTCAAATCAGAGTAGGATAATGAGAAAAAAATCAAACTATAAAACACTTTCCCCCTACCCCTCCCTTCTTCTGGGCTTACATTGACTCCTGATTTCTCTATCTCCTCCTCAGCCCAAGCAGCACAGGGGAACAAGGAATGGGTGTTGTGGTCAGTCCATCACATGCTTCCTCTGCTGCTCCTTCCGCCTTAGGGAGAGGACTCCTCACACACTTCCCCTGCTCCAGTGTGGAGTCCCTCCCCCTAACTTCTCAACTTCTCCAAAGGGAGTCCTTCCCATAGGCTGTAATTCATCACAAAGGTGGGCCCTTTCCACAGGGTACAGTCCTTTAGGAAGAGATTATGGCAGCAGAGGTCCCCTATGGGGTCACAAGTCCTGGCAGCAAACCTGCTCTGACTTGGCTTCTTCTCTCCACAGGTCCTTCCAGGAATTTTCTCCAGTGGAAGCTTTCCACAGGGCCACAATCTCCTTCAAGGGTACCCACCTGGTCCAGCATGGGTTCATACACAGGCTTCACGGGGAAGCTCTACTCCACCATCCACCTCCATGGGCTGCAGGGAGACAGCCTGATTCACCATAATCTTCACAGGCTGCAGGGCAATCTCTGCTCTGACACCTTTGTAGCTCCTCCTCCTTCAGCAACCTTGGTATCTGCAGAACTGTTCCTCCCACATATTCTCCCTCCCCTCTCTGGCTGCAGGTGCACAAGTTTTTTCTTTTCCCTCTCCTTAACTACGTTATCCCAGAGGTGCCGCCACCAACACTGATAGACTTGGTCTTGGCCAGTGGCAAGTTCATCAGCTTCCTACCTCTGTAGTCCCCACTAGCAGCAAAACCTTGCCATGCAAACTGAATAAAGTGACAACCCCGCCCCCCCCCCCCCCAAAAAAAAAGAGAGAAATACCAGATCTCATTGCTAAATCCCTGAACCTCCTAATCCCTTGAGAGAAGAGATTAAATGAAAGAAGTAGAAGACAAAGAACACTGTATGATTTAATCTGAACTTCAGAACCTGGCAGTTCTATTTTGCAATTTCACATAAGTACACCCAGCACTTTATTTAGTTATAAATTGCTTTTCCACATTGTTTAAACAACACGGGGAGCAGATCTACACTATTCCCTTACGTTCCAATCAAAGTCAACTTCAATTCTTTCTAGCTCATTTTGTATTTATGTGCTGTATTTCTGCAAGCAATGCACAATGTATTCCCATATTCCTGGGTATTTGATTGTATTACATTTCATTTGTCATATACATTGCTAGGCCAGTCAGGAGCAATTACACAAAATAGTTCTGTAACACTTGCTGGAAACAATACGTCTTTGAACGTAATGGTTACATTGCTGATAACATAAATTATATGCCACATACACCACACTTGGTATTTGTTAAGGCTTTGTTAGTTAGGTGCCTCTATTGGGATTAATATGTTTCAAGAAAGCCAGCGCACTGCAGCAATTAATCAAGTTTCCATAATTAAGGTAACCTTGATTTAAGCAAATTATCCTTAAAGCTCTCAAGAATCAATGGGTTAGATAAAACTGCTAAGTCAGTAACTCTGTGGTCTATAACCAGATTCTTGGAGTTGATTTATGGAACAATTTTCACATGTGAGTCCTCCCCTCAATACCTTTAAAATTCAAACCTACTTACCAGTCTACACAACAGTTCTACAGAGGAGAGCCCTGGGAGCCACCTTCCAGCTTGTAAAGACTTCAAGGTCCTAAGCAGCTGTCAACATAAACAATGGCCACTGTACCTCTGGCTATATAATGTATTTCAATGCAGGACCTTTTCCTCCTCCTTAAGTGTTGATTGAAAAAAACACCTATCTGTATGACTGATCTTATAGGCAGAAAAATCAACAGCAAACTTCTAATGGATTTCAATAGGAACAAAACTTGGTTGTACACAACTATTCCATGTCCTGAATTAGCAAAAGTGTTGTCCATCTCTGGAACCTTTTGTACATACAGAAGAGTGAAAAATATTTAAACTTGCCAACCTTTCATTTGAAAATTTAGGGAAATATTTTAGGTTTTTTAAATAATGATGCAAAACGATATGATCAAGAACACCTATCATCATCTTCCAATGGAAAAAAAAAGGGTAAAACAGAGAACTGTTTTAATCTGACTGCATTGTATTCACTTTGTTGATGTCCAAAAATAAATTTTAAAAAAGGAACAGGAGAAACAAACACTAACTGCCCTGAAGAGGTGTGGTAGAAGAAGGGTGTTGGGAAGCAAGACTTCAAGTGATTTTACAGAGAGTAGTTGAAAAATACTTGCACAAAAAATTGAGTATGTAAGTCCTGTATGGAAGATAAAGTGAAAATCTATTAGCTGTGAAGAGCCTGAAAGGTGTTTTGGAGCCTTTTACAAATCTGTTCTTAAAACCTTCATCTCCTGGTTGAAAACAGAACACCACACCGAAAAAAACAATAAAAGGTAAGCACTCTTCCTTTATGGGAAAGACAGAGTATCAGTATGATCAATGGAATAATTTCAGCCAGAAATTTCTCTCTCCATGCTTATAAAAGTGTGTTATGTTCAAAGCTAGCCATTGCTGGCCAAATGGTCAGATTACAGAGGCTGATGTGGTGTATCACAATGGCTGGCACCATCTCTGCATTTCTCCTGAAAGGATTCACAGTTGTCATCAGGCAAGTCATGAGTCCCGAATTCCTTACCATTCACACCCTCTGAACCCTGACGAGGAAGAAGAAAACAAAACAGAACTTAAGAACAGAACTTGTGGAAAGCGGGATGAAGTGTGAAACACTTATTTTAACAACAGTAGCTTTGCAAAATTTATCTTCCTTTCATGGAGACATTTATCAAATGAAACTGGAAAGATTACTGCTTTTAGGGAAACGTGGACCTAATCCAAAATCCATTGAAATAAACACAACATTTCTTATTGATATCCATGAGCATATTTTTGGGTCTTCTGTATGAAAAGTGACATTTCCTTCAAGGGAAATCAGCAGGCCACATTCACTAGCAGTATAACTAATAATGTTCTCCCAAGGGGGGAAAAATACTAAAGGAGCTTGCACAAACAGGTTCTGATTCAACAGCACTCCTGCTAGTGCATGACAATCAAAGATAATTGCAAAGAAGATAGGTGACCTTCCTTCAAGCCACAGTGGGATTCATTGTTAAGCTCATGGTGAGATGAAGACTGACACAGCTGGATGAAAAATTTCTGATAGATGCCATCTATCTATATATAGATGCTGAGATTGAAATATGTTTGCGAAACATTGAGAAGTTTAAGTTAAAAAAAAAGTATGTAAAATTTTCCATAAGGTGAGCCTTAAATTGTTTGATTTCTTCTCCTGTGGTCCTTGAAGTCTGTTGCAGTTACGTCTGCAGTTTAGTCAGTTTGTCTGTCTTGATGTATATGTGCAGGTTGCTCTGTCTGTTTGAACTTTTTGCTAGGCAACACAGCAGATTTAAGTGACCACCTTAGTGCCACTTAAGTGACCTTTAAGTACCTCCTTCACATGTATGAGGCTGGGAAGTAAAACAGGTCAGGACCTTATAAAGAAACAGCATAGCCTGGGGTGAGGCACAGTAGATATCCCACCAGGTAGCCTGACCAAGGGTGCGAGCTGAGGGCCACTCTTCTCACAGAAGTCATGGATGATGCACATGGTCCCTAATACCTCCAAATGCGAGGTTTGAAATTGTCAGAATCATACTCAAACAGCACATAGATAGTTTCAAGGAATTTGAAGACTTATGTTTTGGAATCTCAGGCCTTTCTCAATCTTGAACAGAGAGATAGTCCCTTTCTACCTGAATCCCTGTCTCCTCAGTCAGATTATACAACATACCATGAAGCCATTTTGTGTCTCATGTCAAGACAGAGATACTAAACCCTGAGAACAATTATATGAGATGTTTGAGACATCAAATATGAAAGCGAAGAAAAACTTCCAAGGTCTAATCAGAACTAAGTACTTAAACTTTGGAATCTAACACCAGATCTTTATTGCATCTTTGTTTTTTATCTTCTTTCTATCTTCTATCTATAATGTCATGCCAGAAGAGTAAAAAGCAGATGCCTCTTGAATGTAAGCCTGTTCAAAATTACTCTGCCACATTTAGTATCCAATGCTGCATAATGTGTTAAAATTATGTATATGTATTTTACTTCGAAAATGTATCTCAAAGTACTTTCCAAGAACATCCAATTACAGCATAACAAACTTAATCCTGAAATTGGATTCATATGGACAGAACTCAAAAAGAAGCCTTGGTTTGTCAGAGAATATGAAAAAAGCCCCACCAAGCAGTATCAAGATTAGCTTCATGATCATAAAGTGTCCTCACTCTTCCAACTGGAGTTGGAAATCATTTTCAAGGGGTGTAGTAAGCTACTGGAACATAGTACTTTACATGTAACAAACATTAGAATAAGAAAACAAGAAAATGACTAGGCATTGGTAAAGAGGAAAATACTTTTTTTTAAGCTTTGCTTCAAATGGAGAATCGAGAAAGCAGAAATCCAGGCAATAACCACCTCAGGTAAGAAGAAAGGCTAGTTAGCAGAACACTGAAATGGCAAAGTGAAAAAAGAGATTGTCAGTTAAAGGTGAGAGGTCAAAGCAGAATGGAAGCAGACAGGAGACACTCTACGAGGTAAAGCTCGGCTACAGCCCTGAGACTTTAACTTATGACTGATTTTATAACTGAACTGAAAAGCTGCTGAAGGGAAGCTGAAATAGTAGTGCTGCAATGAATGACTACGTTATACAGAGATGAAATCCTCTTCAGCATTCACAACCACATGGGACTATACATACCACTTTAAATGCAGGTACCATTTTCCTGTGTGAGAATGCTTCTTTTTGGATTTTCAATTTTATTTCTTCTAAGAAGACATTAAGCCATACTGGGATTTGATAAACCATTTAGCAGAATTCTGTTTAGAATTAGATATATTACTTTTAAAAGCAGAAGAAATGCAAATAGTGCTATTCATGAGTGGTTCACAATCTGACTTGATGGAAAGAAGATGATATTTATATATAAATAATAAAAGTCCAATCTAGCATTAAGACTCACAACACCCCGGCGAAGCTCCGCTATTACTTGTACCATCTGCCTCATTAAGAGTCCCATCTAGCATTAAAAGTCCCATGGGTGAACAGGGCATATTTTTTTTCTCTTTTTTTTATGGGGTAGTGAAGTCAGGTAGTGTGGAAAACAGCCTGGGCTAACTCAGCTCACATGGGCTAACTCAGCTTACCTGTGCTGGCTGCTTGGAGAGGTTAACTCTGGCCAGGTCAGAACCAGGACAATAAACCAATGATTTTCACATGCAGGAAGACATGAAAAAATCCAGGATTTCAATCAAAGATGGACCTAAATTAATTTCAAGATTAGAAGTACTTGATAATATATCACATCTCTAGAAATGCCATTACAGAGTTTAGTAACTCACTGCAGAACATGTACATTTTATTTTTAATCTGAATTTTTAATGCTTGGGTCTTAGCCTGTTCTTTTTCGTTACCTTTAAATGGTCATCTGCTGTAAGATATGTTTCAACACTTCTTAAACCTTATTTGGAAAAATATTTTAGATTACAGTGCTCAGGCCTCTAACGAAAAGAACTTCATCTTTGGACCGTAGATCAAGTAGTTCTTAATTGTATTCTGTATACTTCCCATTTGTTTTAACATCAGTTAAAGGCAAGCTGACACATTTGTCTTACTTATTTCATGTGCAGAGATAACATTAGGATCATACAGATTGCTGTGTTTTTGCTCACATACATAAGAATTTGATTCACTTTCTCAACTGTAGCACTGAAATAAGTGTACATGTTCAATTGCTATTGCCAGTATTTTACAAAACTTCACAGCACCAAAGTCTTCCAACAGTTTGTATACTGGGTTTATCTAAATTTCAGGTCACAGGAAATAAAGAGTTCAAACACCACAGAGACTAGAATTCATCAGTATCCAGAGAACTAACGGGCTGCTTTGGAGCAGCTTATAGACACTGTTCACTTGAGCAAGCAGTGAACATGGGAGTCAGGATATCAGTTTCTTCCTGGAGAGAGAACAAGAATGCCATTTTGACTTAATTATGACCTACTGTAATAATGGAGAGTTTTCCAGTGGGAAGGAAATCTTAATCCCCTGTCTGTCACTTCTTCAGCACTAGAAAAAGCAGTGTGATACATCTCAGATGTCCTGCAAAAATTTGCTGATAGGCAAGTGGCAGAAAAGCAAAACTGCTGAGGTTTTAAGCCAGTCTGTCTAGCCCTTGGTCATCCTGCAGCCTTGATATCTACAACCCCTACAATAGTGAGTCCTGTTATACTTACAGGACTCAATAAAATTCTGAATTTTTACATTCATATCAATGGACTATTAACCTTGGTAATGTTATATAAAGTTAATACTGTGACCTCCACTACTTCTAAAGAGAATAATAAAAAAGTGGTCAGTCTTATACAGGAAGCCTCAGCATCCTCTTAACAAATGACCTTGGTTTTCAAGTGACATTTTATTTTCAGCTACAGTGTAGCATTAATATCTACTACCACATTGTAGAGTTAATACTTACTACTTCAATGTTTACGCTAAAGTGATCCCTATCATCTGGTTTGCATGATGTGTCTGAAGGCTTGTCCCTTTTCTAAAGATATAAAACTCAGGTTTCAAATGCTCTTTGATTTGTGAAAGGAAAAAAAATAAGAAATAGCTGGTTTGGAATTTATGTATTTTGTTTTCATACCTTTGATTAAAAAAATGAGAGAGATAGAGAGAAATAAAAGACATCTTACCAAAACTTTCAGCATTTTCTGTCTGCATTCTATCTAGAAATAAAGCAAGAATACATTTCTGTGTGAGATTCTGGCATTTCTTTCTTCAGTTTCAGTGTTTGCTGAAGAAAACCAAAGAGAGTAAAAATGAATAAAACATGGAAAATATATACTTAAAATTTTCCTGATTTAAGAAAAGCTTCTGGCCAAGCATTTCTCCTTCCTTGAGTCAAATTCATACTAGTTTTTATTTCTATTTTATTCCTATTTCTGGATAATGTCCTAAAACTGATTTTTCTGTATCTTATTAACAAAAAAATAACTGAAAAAATCCTCAAAAATAATTTTCAGAGGAGTGATGGTTTAACATCTCTCAGTTCCTAACCCTGACTAATACATGGCCAGCAAATAAGTTCCCAATTAATTTATCATTTGTAAAAATACACTCCAACAAATAGTTTCAAAAAATTCTCACTAGTTAACATTTCCCACATGCACTGAAACTAGATCTGTTAAAAGGTCAGAGGAAACATTAAAACTCTCAGGTTTCTGTGTGAAAGCTTTGATAAAAAGCTATGAACTGTATTAATATGAAAATCTATATTAATTAAAGGGAAATACAAGAGGCAGGGTAAAATTCCAGCACACTAACAGAAGTGACAAATTATAATAGAATTTGTGCCACCACAAAAGTGTTCACTTATGTGTACATAGCTTAACGATTAAGTACAAAAGTATTTGTATTTTGAATAACAAAACAACAGAGCAGAGATCTGAATCTTTTAGGCAACTTTCTTCCCTTCAGAAAAGGCAACTATAATGACACCTTGTGCCAACTCCAAAATCACACAGTTCTATGAAATGCCTCTACAGTACCTACATAATATAAGGCAATACTATTACAGGTACCACTTGGTTTTCTTCACAGGACGTAGCACTGAGCAGGTGGTGGTACATCACTAGTCTGAATCTGACAGTTTTGTTGGCTTTAAGTAACTTCCTGTGATGTACAGCCACTAAAGGTCAGCTGGAATGAACAGAATTGTTCTTACAACAAATTAAAATGACTAAAATATAAGTTATGTAAGAATTCCTGTTTCACAAGATGTCACGATCCACCACCAGATAGACCAATTTGGGAGAGGTTAAACCCCCTTGTGTTCCAACCGACCTCAGATTGCTCTGGGTGGCTGGGGGCGGCTGGGCTTAACCCCTGAGTGATGTCCAATTAGGTGCTTTATCTTGAGGAGGTCTTCACAAGTCTCAGGAACAGAATTAAGACTCAAAACGGAGTCAAGGTTTAAGTCACTTAGCCTGCAACAAGCGTGGAAGAGAAGGGGGGGAGGGGAAGAAAGAGATAAGAGTGAGAAAGAGAGAGAAAGTGAGAGAGAGGGAGAGAGAGAGAGAGAGAGAGAGAGAGAGAGAGAGAGAGATTGCAATCTCTACCACCATGGAGCTGAGGTGTCCCATCAATCCAAATCGACTTCACGTCAGGTGGGGGGTTTCAGCGCTGGGTGCACGGGAAGTTGCTCCACTGTGGATGTGCACAGGGCATTGCTCCACTGTGGACGTGCACGCTAACGTGGCAGTTCTTCTTCGTTATATACAGTTCAAAGATACTTATTCATTAGGTTACCTCATACACCTGTACATATTAATAACCTGTCCCGTTTCATATTAAAATGAGTTCCAAGAAGCGATTTCCATAAACTCCTCCCAATTGCGCCTGCACACTGCTGTTTGGTGGTGGTCGTTGAGGGTTGTTGGGATGAAGTCGTATGGTTCCTCTTCGTCACCGCAAGTAACCTTCTGTCTTGTGCAGACTCAGTTACCCCTTGACTCTGATCCAAACTACAAGTTTGGTTTCAGCAGGTTTTGTATACCTTCAAGGACAAGGGGGAGCTTGAACTAGTTACAGTGAAATGCTTTGCCTGCATTTGTGACCAATGAGAGACAAGCAAGGAATTCATCGAACAGATGAGGAGGGGGGCCTGAAACTCGTCAAAGAAGTCATTTTATTTTCACAGAGCACATAGCCCTTGAGTATGTAATTTACTCAAAATATGGTGTGGACTCAAACTTATGTCCCAATTGATGTTTCTTCTTTATCAGTGAGGCAGAGTTGTTCAAGTGAGGCATTGTTAATGGGAGGTCACCACTATGGCATTTCAAACCATCCGGTTAGCAAGTCTTCCTTAACCCTTTACAAGCATTTAATGTAATATTTCAGCAATCTTGAGACATAAGTCCACTGGTACAGGCATTCGTTGAGGGACACAGTGTGTCACACAAGACAACCATGAGAATGAATGGTTGAAGAAACATTCTCACGCAGCTCTTTGCTGCTAGAAAAATTTCAACTCCATCACAAGGTGTTAGAACACTCTCCCCATAGATCACTTTCCTCAGAGCAATGTTTGAGGAGCTTGGGCAGTGACAAATGGTGAAAAAGCTTAGAGTTTCAGCTGGAGTGGGACTGTGAAGGGACTGCTAAAGAGGGGCAAGTTCTCACTGGAGAAATGTCTTCAGGCTACCGCTTCCAGCTCCACTCCAAACTGAAGCTCTAGAATATCTCTCTAACAGAACTAATTATAAACCTGACAACAGCCAAGGGTTTGAGCCTGTGTGATGTTTTGACCCTAGCTGGAGGCCAGATGCCCACCAAAGTCACGCTATCACTCCATCTTTTCAGCTGGACATGTGCAAAAATATATATTGAGGGGCTTAGGAGTCGAGATAAGGACAGGGAGAGATCATTCTGCAATTAGTGCTGCAGGCAAAACAGACTCAACACGAAACAAAGGAAAGAAAACTACCGAGTGTATTACACTACACACACAGTGAAACTAGTCGGGTAATGAGAAGCGTGACCAGACCTTAAAACATCTCCCACCACCCCTCCCTTCTTAGCAGACTTTAGTCATGATTCCTCTCCCTTCTTCCATCCCATTGTGGCACAGAGGGGGCAGGGAACGGGGGCTTCAGTCAGCTCCTCACGAGTTGCCTTCCTTCTTAGCTGGGAGGAGGGGGGACACATATGACACAACACACCCATTCCTCACACCCTTCCCCTGCTCCAGCGTGGGGTCCCACCCATGGGAGACAGACTTTCACAAACTTCTCAAATGTGAGTCCTTTCCCACAGGCTTCACCTCTTCACCTGCTGCCCCAGCATGGGTCACTTCTGTGGGGTGCAATCATAAATCATAGAATGTCTTTCAGTCTCTCAGGCCCAGACTGCTCCAATCTTGTCCTCCATGGGTTCACAAGCCCCCCCATGCCCCCTCCCATAGCAAACTTGCTCCGGCATGGATCTCTCTCTCTTTCATTCATCTCTGTGTCTCTGTCTCTCTCCACAGGTTGCAAGTACTGGCAGGGGCTTGCTCCAATGTGGGTCACAGTGTCTCCTGCATGCCTCCACCTGTTCCAGCATGGGACCTCTCCACAGGCTGCAGGTGGAGTCCTGTCCTTTTCCATGGGCTGTGGGGGGGGACACCTGCTCTACCATGGTCTTCTCCACAGCCAGCACCTGGGGTGCCTCCTTCCCCCCGCCTTCACTGGCCCTGGTGGCAGCAGTTTCTTACATCTTCTCACTCCCTTCTCTAGTGGAAAAAAGCTGCTGCTTGTGGGTTTTTTTACTTCTAAATATGATTCCCTGAGGTGCTATGACCATCACCCATTGGCTTGGCTTTGGCCAGCAACAACTCCAGCCTTCAGCTGAGTGGTGTTTGCTCTGTCGGGCCTGCAGAGAGCCTCTAGCTGCTTCTTGCAGAAGCCACCCCTGCAGCCCCCGATTCTTCACCAGAACCCAGCCACACAAAACTACAACAGCCTGTTCCACATTAAGAAACCTTTGGGGAACACCTCTTCATCCAGCTTAGCCCTCCCCTTGTCAGACCCTTTGTAACCCAACCCAAGTGGACCTCTAATCTTTTTCTCTCTCAAGCGCAGTCCTAATACTAACTGTGTTTAGTTTGACTGGGAGGCATTTTCTAAAGCTCCAGATGGAGATGGGCTGAAAAGGGGTTGCCAAAACAAGGGGCAAGCTGCAATCTCATCTCTTCCCTGAGAACTTCTTCATTTGGCTTGAGTACAGAGGCCTTTGCTGAGACTGCCAATGGAAGGCTTAGGCTGCCAAGAGGAGCTCTCCATTGAGAAATTCCTCATTAAAGACAGGGATAAGGGGCTTGTGCTAAGGTTTAGCCTGGGCCTAGAGATACTGTTTATCTCTAATTAGGGCTTGGTTTTGCTGAGGGTTTGGTTTGAGAGAGAGAAAGCGTAGAGCTCTAGTGGGAGTGGAGCTGTACAGGGGGGTATGTTGCTAAAGGATTTGTTCCCTGAAAACTGGTAACTAATTCATATGATCCCTCTTTATCTTCTAATTCTTCCTGCAGCACACCTTAAAGTTATCTGTGACATTTTATATTGAAAAGGACATTTGCTACAGGCTATGCAATTAGCTTACCTTGTAATACTTCGTCATCTTCTCACACTGTTAAATATTGAGATTGCTTGTTCCATGTTTTCCTGCAAGCTTTCATTTCCATACACAATTACACTATCAAGGGTTGTCTGGATTTCTTTCGTGGAAAACGTGGCAAATGATATTTTCTCATATGTTTTCTCATAACAATGTATGAAAGCAGTTTTATTTGGCCTAGATCTATACCTTAGCAGTGTGCATTGTTAATCTTGACAGTGCTTAATAACCTAGGGGGACATAATACACACAGCAAGACTGGTCAGGGTTGGGAAACAGAAATGGTATGAGGAGGAAAGCTGCAGCAGGGAAATGCACAAATGAGACAAAGTTGCTGAGGAGGGAACCTCAGTGTGCCAATAGTTTCCACTTAGCAAATTTTTCAGGCATTTTCTTTCTAGTGAAAATATAAAGTTAGTTCTTCCTGGCCCTGGTGTAGTTGTTATTTCCATCTTTCTGCTGCTATCTGCAGTGAAGTGGACCCCCTAATAGGTGAAGGCCACTACCCATGGGATACTAACTAAATGGCCTCAACCCGAAACAGCAGGTTTTCACACAACTGTAGTTATCCCCAAAACAACAGCAAAATGGGTACCTGACTTATGTTTCCTGACATGAAAAACTAATACCAAACAAAGCAGAGTTGTCGGTTTTCTGGAGAGAAAAGGCATGTGAGTCATTTTGGGCAACTAGGGAAGGGCAGCCTGCAAGCCTACAGCCATGTTTTCAGCAAGGAAACAGGAATGGTCCAGCAACAATGTGCATAGTTCTGATTCTATTGGGATATCCTGAAAAACTGTATTCAGTGCTGGGAGCAGTGCCAGAAAGTCCTCACAGATGATCCAGCGTGTAATATATTGTTTGAGTGGCTTATGAATCAGCAGATGATTGACAAGAAGAACTGCCAAATGGATAATTATGTTGGGCTTTGTAATATTAACTAAAAAGTAAGAAAAAATGAAGCCTAATAGAAGTCATTCATAACTTTTATCGCTTTTCATGCAGCATCTATTAAGTGCAATGCCCGAATATATATTATTTTGCTATAAAGATGCTATAAAGATCAGTATTAACTGCTGCTGTAGAACAACAATGGTAATTTGTCCTCTACTTAACCTTCTCCTTAACCCCTGTCAAATTGATTCCAACCTGATAGAAAACATCTGGCTCCCAGAACATCAGTATGGGAACTGCAGTCCTGCTTGGCCATGCGGCTTGATGGATTCTAGAGATACAAGAGCATGAGGTTGACAACATCTGAATATCAGAAAAACATGAGCTGTGAATGGTAATATCTAACTGACTCCTTACAAAAGTATATGGTACTAAGAGCCTAGGTTTGTTCAAGACTGTCCTGACTGCAGCAGTATTAACTTAGGAACTGAAGATTTAAAAAAAGCTTTGGACTAGCAAACAAAGCATGCACTTGAAAAATAATCACTGATGTGTTAGTACAACAAAAAATTTGTTCTCAGACCACAGTCCCTCCTGATAAACTGAAATTAATGTGGTGGAGTTTTTTAACAAGCCAATGCATAAATCCCTCTAACAAGTCTCAAGTGACAAAGTATAGTTACCAAAACATCTCCCATACTTGTTAGCAAATCAAATCCAGTTGTTCTACTTTTTCTTATCATCATGTCAACATTATAATTCCCCAACCAACCTTAATATTTGCTTTAGAATTATAGAAAACACCTTAATTCAACTCCAGTCCATGGTAAATGCACAAACGTCACATTCTAGAAAAGGATTTTTGATCAGTTTAACATTCTGTTAGTTAGAAACTTTTGACCAGACACATTAACTGCATCATTGCTAGTTTGCTTGTATGCATTTCTCCCCTTTTGCACCAAGATTTTTTTCTGCCTGTGAGTGTATAATCCAATTGATCTGCTTGTCCTCACAAGAGCCTGAATTGTTGGTAATTCTCTTAAATGCGAGCTCAGTGCACTGCACAATGTGGAGAAAGCATCTGAGCTTACAGTATTCAAATAGCTAAGAAAGCCCTTAAGAACTTAAAAAAGACTATGCTGAATAACTCATAAGTAACAAGGAAAGGTTTATTGTTCTCTCTGATAATTTGTTGCAGGTTTGCATGGCTGGGTTGTGGTGGAGAAGGGGGGGTGCTGCAGAGGTGGCTTCTGCAGGAAGCAGCGAGAAGGTCTCTGCAGGCCTGAGAGAACAAACACCAACTGACTCAGGGCCAGAATGTTGACCAAGGCCAAGACAATCAACGATGGTCACAGCGCCTCTAGGAATCACATTTAGGAGAAAAAAAAAATATGCAAGCAGCTGCTTTTTTCCACCAGAGAAGGGAGTGAGAAGATGTAAGAAACTGTGCAGACACCAAGGCCAGTGAAGAGGGGGGAAAGGAGGCAATGCAGGTGCCACATTAGTCTGAGATTGAGACAGTGAAAGACATTCTATGATTTATGACTACCCATCATAGCACTGACCCACGCTGGGGCATCTGGTGAAGAGCAGAAGCCCCGTGAGAAAGGACTCACATTGGAGAAGTTTGTGAAGGACTGTCTCCTGTGGGTGTGACCCCATACTGGAGCAGGGGAAGGGTGTGAGGAACGTTTTTCCCCCCAGCTAAGAAGGAAGACAACTCATGAGGAATTGACTGAAACCCCTATACCCCCATTCCCTGCCCCTCTATGTGCCACAATGGGGGGAAGAAGGGAGTAAATTCATGACTAAAGTTAAGTCTGCTAAGGAGGGAGGGATGGGGGGAGGTGCTTTAAGATCTCGTCACACTTTTTATTATCCAACTCTGGTTTCACTGTGTGTGTAGTGTAGTGCAATAAATTAGATAGATAGTTTTCTTTCCTTTATTCTGTGTTGAGTCTGTTTTGTCCACGATGCTAATTGCTGACTGCTATCTCCCTGTCCTTCACAAAATATTCTTGTAACGAAAAAAGAAGACATTTATTTCTTTCTATATATAAAACTACTTCTTATAATAAGGCTTATTTCTGTATATAATTTTTTATATTATATAAACACACACACACACCAGATGACTCACTGCTCTGATCCTTTTCCTAAAACAGGGAAGGTTTGTCAGTAACAATCTGGGGTTATACAAAGCTGTAGTCAATGAAGAAATAGTTATAGTCTTTCAGCAAATATTCTTCCTCTATTTTATGCCATTAAATTAACAAAAAAAGAAAAATTAAGTCAGATTTCATGAAATAGCAAAACCAGGTATTACCTGTTCTGACCAGATCTGGTCTGTTCTGATCTCTAAAAACTCAACAACTTATTTCAGTATCAATTGTCTCTTTGACATAGGTGGGAGCTCTATGTTTTGAAATGCTTTGCCTTGTCTTGAACCATGGCAGTCCATTGGAAAAGAAATGGCATTAGTGGCATTACTAGGCTTAAATACTTAGGGCATGTGAGCTATTTCTGAGTACACTTGTTTTACATTGGTAATTATACACATAATTGCCTATTTCTGAGAGCAGGTGGAATGGTGTTTGCTCACCTTAATTTTTTTCCTTTTGTTTAAAAGGAATTTTCTGGATTTCAGCTTGTGCCCACTGTCTCTTTTCCTTAAGAACTGGAGGACCTCATATTTCAAGAGCGTTTTGTAGTTTCAATCCTAAGTATATTTTATACAAATCTTCTGTGTACAAACACAGTCTAAGATTAGATAGCCTTTCTCCCACCCTGGTATTTCCCTTGACCTGTTTATAGAGTAGAATCGTATCACCTCCCTCCACAAACCAAGTTTGTTTACTCTCTTGCATATTCTTTCCTTTCTGTGATCATTCTGATATTCTGTGCTTGCTCCAGTATGTATTAATTGTTCTTTTATATGAACAAGCAAAATTACACATTAATTCCAAATCAATTTGCATTGCAGGATAGTACTAACATTTCACCTCTTCTAAAAGGCTCGTGACTTGCACATTTACAACTGCAAAATAATAGTAATATCCGTATTGCCCACCCCAAATGTACACAAAAATTTTCAACCAAAATGGATGTTCCATAAGTTTTCATGTGCAAAAGTAAACATAGGGAGCAGGCTCATTAATCTTGCTTTTGAAGGAATATGGAATTGTATTTCATTCTACATTTATCTTGCATCTTTACAGATTGTTCCAAAATCAAACAAAATACTGCTATGAGATTAACAGATCTATAGTTTATCTACCTACATTACCACCCCCCCTTATTTTTTAATCACATCTGGCCTGTTGCAGATTCCAAAATAGAAAAAAAATTCGAGAGGACTTGTACTTCTGTCCAACGTGCCCATTTCTTTTCAGCGATATTCACACTGAATAATAAAGGACTTCCTTTATAACTTTGTTTAATAATATATCCAGAGTTCTAGAACCATCTATGTAAATCCCAATGAAAAGTACACGTAAGTCAGGTTGCCCTTACTCATACAGTTCTTTGGACATCCCTGCAAACCATCAAAAGTCCAGATAGGGACTTTCCTATCCGCTCCTAGTCCCTCCCATCCACAGCACACACGTGTCACCTCACTCTGCCCAGCGTGTGAACTGCAGCAGAATATTGCTGAATGCCACAATGCATTCCCTGCTGTGGATGGCTGCTGTGAAACATCATTTTGAATCATGGTTAATCACCACCTGCTTGACCATCACAACTGTGCTATATAGGTACAAGATGTCAGCTACAGAAAGGACACGTAAGTCCTTTTTCTCTACCTACTTTTTAATGCCATATATTCCAGAAAAACAAAATGTATTTGAAGCCTGTCTTTTGTTTGCCTTTTATTTTACTTCTAACATGAGGTTAACATACAACATACAGACTTAGAACTGTGTGCTTTATTTCCAGAAAAGAAGGTAGAGATGCTCTGAGAAAACTACAAAACTGGCAATATTACTGAATATGCAACTGACATCAAAGATTCATCCCTTCTCAAATTGCCTTCAGAAAAGACTATTAGCATCCACAGGAGCTTTTGAAAATTATGGAGCTGTGATATTTAATTAGGCACTTTCTTATCCATGGTCAGGTGGGATGCTGTGGCCTTCTCACAGCAAAATGAAACACACTATATTTGTATGATTTTCCTTACAGGTTACTATGTAGTTTTCTACTTGAGGAAGTACTTCAAAACAATTGAATTCTAAGATAAGCAGAATTTTGGGTGTCCTTATTTGTAGCAATATTACAGGCCACCTTTAACTTCTAAAAAAATGTAACGTCTGTTTACTTGCTTCTGGAGAAAGTCAAGATAAATATTTGCTATAGTCTGCAAAATCATCCTAATGACAATAAAGTACTCAGAAGAGTTTTGTTATGAATAATGCAAATATACCCAGGTATGTTTATGAATTTTAATTGAAGAAATGTAGAACTGGATGATTTTTTATGGTCTCCCTCACTCATTGACCACTGATGCTCCTTAAATCAGGCTGTCTATTTTAAAAATGTCTGAAAGTTTTCAAACAGCCATGACATAAATATTAATTTTTAATTCTATTTTTATTGGAGAACTTTCAGGAACACAGTTGGCTTTGTTAAGCTAACAAATGATACTAAAGGTGCTGTAAAGAAAAATTCATTTGATGCAATCAGTACTTTAAAGCAGAAAAAGTAATTAACCATGCTAGGGACAAAGCCAGCTATTCAGGGTTTCCTTTGGTACAACACTGAAAACAAGGGCATAGTCAATGGTATAAGCAATAATGAATCCATGAGAGGAATTTTTTTATTTATTCAAGGTGTACATGACCTGTGTCAGTAATTAGCATGAACTCTTGGCTCTGCAAGTATTTCATTCATGGGAATATTTGATGGATAAACATTCTGAAGATGAACTGAACGTAGATAGAAGAGTCAGAGTTTAAAAGCTTGATGGATTTGTTTTCTGCTTGTCAGTGACAGGAGTATCTTACAATGGTTTAATGATAATTTTACATTAATGGCGATAATAATTTTAATTAAAGAGAATAGCTACAATGTAATTGTTATGTATAATATATATACATATATATGTATATATACATGTCAAAACTTGTACCTAGTATAAGAATGGGTTTTTGCACATAAACACTTTATTGCAAAAATTCTATTATTTCACCCAAAGTCTGTATCAGTGACCCTGGCACAAGAAGTGTACTAATGGAATGTATTGATTCCACAGCTACTGGGAGGCATCATCACTATAGAAAAGGGACAATTCTGACAATAGAATAGCAGAAGTGGGATGAAATTTCACTGTTAAGGGAACTCATGTTGCTCAAACACTGGTAACAATTTTCTCCTAATAATTTGGATTAATAATCGTGGAATAAAAGATCTAATTTAATAATTAAAATTTTTATATTAGTCAATCTTAAGTTGTCATTTTATGCCTAATATTTCTTAAACCCAATATGAAGAGAAATAGGAACACTGATCCATTAAAAAAAAGAATAGTTACTATTTGTTTTGATTGTTTACACCTTTTACTTTCATAGGTGAATACAGTAGTAATAAAACATCTCTATCCAAACACAATCAGACTTCTTTTGTATCACAGCATATGCTGTATATTTCAGAATGGGAGACAAATATAACTAGTCTCTTGAGCCTTCAAAAGAAAAAAGTATGTGTTTTATCTGCAGATATTGTAAATAGGTGAGGTCTTAATGAACTTTTAAAGAATCCTCTGAACCTCTTTCAAATTTCACTTCATTAAACTAAAACATTTCATTGTACATTCACCCTATTTTCTGATTTGAAGATGGATGGAATTACCTTAGCTCACTTCAGTTTCTTACTAGAAAATTTTGGTCACTTGGTAAAAAGAAATTCCTCCACAATTTAAATTTAACAGATGTGGGCCAGAGTTCAGATATAAACAAAATATTTCACCATTTTGTGTTTCTATCCATCCTCAGAAGGAGGTCTGCATTGCATGCTGAAATGAAGGACAGAAGACTTACCTGATTTCCCAGCCCTGCTGAAAACACCTGGAAAAGACAGAATAAAATAATGTCACACACACCGAGAACAGATTGAACAAAAGAACCTTGAAACAGCATTCTCTGGTGTCCCCCTTCTGCAGACTTGGGGAATGTTGCTTGTTTTGAACCTGTGAAAAACAGTGATTTTGTTGCAAGTCTGCATAGTTCATTTAGAGCTTTGTTGTAGCAGAAATAGTACCCATATTTCCAGCAAGTAGTCTGAATTTGAAACACGTAAATGGAAACACCTAGCACAGTTAAAAATCTTATTCCTTAACTATAATGGTTCTACAACACCCTTCCATAGAGTAAATGCTAATTGTTTTACCATGTATCTCCCCAAATTAGGAGCAGTTTAAGAGTTAACAATCACAGCTTTGTAAGCTATCATGCAATTACAAGTACTATGTGATTTTTAAAAGAATTAAAACTTCTATCATTTCAAACAGAAATAACTTTCCTCAAAACTCTTTTTAGAGCTGCAGTGAGGGATAAGCTATATCGATTTGATTAGAGGAATATTTTCCTTCCCTTGAGATTGCCTTCCTACACATCTCTTGCAGAATGATTCATAGGGCTCAGTCATTTAGAATTGCAAATGCGATACGGGACCTCTTGTCAGTTGACAAATGGTTGTAGTCACATTTAAACAAAGAAAGAAAAGACAGAAATTATACCATGAAAGAGATTAAACTTCACTCATTCTAACCATCACAACTCCAGTGCTCCACACTCATCCATTGTTGTGATTACTCTAATTAAGGAACTTCACTAGCTCACTGGGTCTCGTAGTTCACACACATGTTGTTAGAAGTGTATCTTCCCTATCCATGGCAGCAGAAACTGAGACAGAAGCCATTTTGGCTCATGAAATGCACAAAAGTGTCTGTCTGCACTGCCTATGCTTCAAAATTTGTTGTGCAATATATTTAGTGTGCTCGAGTAGTCGACTTGGAACAGCAATGTAGAAATGTCATTCACCTGTCATGTAAGCTGAACTTAATTATACCATAATTGCACATCCGATACACTGAAAGTGAAAGGAAGCAGCATTTCCTTGTACTTACCATGAAATGAACATGTATTATTCATTTACTTAGTTACTGAAGTACTATTACAGGCATTACCATTTTGCTTTAAGGTACAATGAGTAATTTATTAAGTAGTGATGCAGATGTTTATAAAAATACTAAACTGAGGTTCTGAAATGAACTGCAAAGAATACACAAGACTGACAGTCTAATTCATGGTCAGACAAAATAGGTGGTTATTAAGGTTGGGTAAGACTGCTCAAAGGAAAATTTTTTTTCACTTTTCTACAACCCAAGGTAGAGACACTCAGGAGGTGTCTGTCATTAAAAACAAATAAAAGTAAGTCTCAGAAAAGTTTCAAGAAATAAATGATCAGGGTTTCACAATATTTTGCTTCTGGGTGTCAGCAGCTGCTGATTTGCTGAGGCACTATCTCATGCCTCCTTTTGCCATTTCCCCACCATGGTTTACTCCAGAGCATTCAGAGCGGTCAGTACTGATAACACTTCTGTAGCACTTAACAGTGATGCTACTGCCTCTGTACAGTTTCTTCATTTAGATCCTCCCAGCAGTTCCCGTGTAGCATTTGGTACTGTGTTGACTACCTCTCCACTGTTGAATTTTATCCTAAAGCCACTGAATAGATTGTTCTGCAATAGGAGGGACTTCATGGAAATCACAACAGATGTGACAGCTAAAAGAAACAGGAAGGAAAAATATGCCATTGAAAAGCAAAGATATACACAACTGTTTAGAAGTTTAAGGAATTTGAAATATTGGGCCATAAAAATACACAGCTAGTTCAGAATGCACCTATCTATCTCAAAAATAGGGCTTACATCATTCAGTTGCCTCAGTTTAATCTAGTCTGTCCTGAAACAATCACTGCAGAAGAGGAAAGAAATGTTGAAGATGGATGTATTAGTGAAAATCAACATCATGAATAGTATTAAACAACTACCAAAACATTTGTTCATGTACCCACTTTCAGCTTACAAGATTTTTTTCTGCCTGGTTGACTGAAACAGAAATGAACACCTGTACTCTAAGTGATACGAGGTATTCAGTTGTTTAAATTACAGACAACAGGCCCTGCATAAATACGTATACTTCCTTTTTTTAAAGTATACCACAGTCCTTGAAAGGGCCATAGGATGAAAGCTGAGCCAGTGTGGGAAGAAACTGCTCTTTACAAAAAACTGTTCAGAAAGTAAAGTGATAAAATAAGAGTTTGGGCTAAACATGGACCTAAAGAACTAGTTAAATCCCACGTGAAAACCTGAGACCTGCATGTGATGTTCAGAGCATTATGGAGGGTGGATACTCACTGCCACTGAGAAATACAAGTTACCCCCAAGGATGAAATATTCCCTTTTCTGCTGCATCACCCCCAGTGCAGATTTTTCTTTTCCTTCTTATTCAAGGAAGTACCTACCCATATAAGAAAAAGGGGCCTTGCCTGTTGGCTAGTTCCTCTAAATCTTGCCTATATTATTGATGTCAAAAATCTCTCTTAGTCCAGTTTGAGAGAAGTTTCCTGTCAAACTGTAATAGTATTGTCATATTAATGTAAGGGTAAAGATCACAGATTTGGCATGCAGAAGGAAAAAAACAAGTGGGGAAAGACTTTTAATGCTTCATCATCTCACTATAAAATAATTTCCTTTTAAATTGAGGAGGAAACATGAGCAGCTTTATTAGTTTGTATGTCAGAGCAAAATGCCTGAGCAAACTGTGACAATGGACAATTCAAACATATTATTGCAAGTAATTAAATGCTCTTCCACATCTTCTTTCCTTCTCTTTTTAGACACATATATAGCAATACACTGCACCATATAAAACTGATTTTTCTACTTATAAGAGAACATGAATAAATACAAATTGTGTCCAACTTCAAATGGCTGAACAGGATATTCACAGGCTACCTTATTCAATCCATACACATGCCTGAAACAGAGGTTTGATTTCCATATAGTCAGTGACACTGATATGGCACTTGAGTGCTTTACCTCATCCTCTGGAAACTCCACTGACTGATAACTCCACTAAGTTGGAGTTCACTAACTCAAGCACCCGTTTTTATTGATGTGTACTGAAAGAGGAAGGTTCTTTTCCATGATACTCATCAAAGAAAAATGGGGGGTTGTGCATTGCTAGTTTTACACCCTAAACCCAAGAGGCTTTTAGAGAGATGGAAACTTTCGCAAAACTTCTAACCAGATTTCAGTATGCCTTTGGAAAGATAAAGTTTTGGGCTCAGAAAACCAACTGCACCATAAAGTCTTTCATTACAGAGCTCAATCATAGTAACTGGAAGATTCATTCAACTATTCACATTCTCCAGAACAATCTATAAATAGCAAGATCCCTTTATGGTTAGGTATGGCTTGATTCACCAATATTCTTAAATGAAAATGTCTGAATGTTTTACAGGTGGGTAGCCTTTGGGAATTCATTGAACTAGGGTTGGGCTAGAAGTGATGCATACGAAATTTTCAGAATTCATGTGGCATTTCTAAGACCATGACAATTATTTTCTGGAGTCCTGTCTACAGGAGGTGAATATTTTATAAGTTACCCTATTTGGATCACCCAGATGTATTTTAATATCAAAAGGAAATAACTCATTCAGCACAATAACAAGGATTTATTTCAGCCTTTGTAGGATGAAACTAAGTGGAGCAAGCAATTGAGGGTGATGCCATTTCTAATGGCATGATACATATGCAAGGTTTCCCAGTGTGCTGCACCAACTAATGAGTGAAGCACCAAATCAAGCATACAGAACAGCTTCATGCATTCAGCAGCAGCTCACTCAGGGGCATCAACTTTAGAATTTAGAAGGACTTAATATGATATACTTGTATACATAGCTAGATATGTATAAAGCCAAATATAGTTTCAGATGAGAGCAAGTATTGAAATGCTGGGCAAGAGAAATGCCTTTAGATTTTTCAAAAACAGTGAAGAATATTTAATTACAACTTCTACAGGTGTTAAAAATTAAGAAATTGCTATGCCAGTCTAGCATCTTGCTATTAATTCAGCACAATGTGTATACCTCTGTGTCCAGGCCCTTTGCTTCATCAAGGGTGTAGGACAGAGGACTTAAATTCACTTACCATGTTATTTAAAACTGCAGGAATTCCAGAAATGCAAATGTGATCATGTTTTCCTACAGCTACTAAATTGTCACAGCTGATGTATACTTTAATGATATGAGCACAGTGAACTATAGTTGCTGCCACTCCCTGGTGCTCACTCCTTTCTTGCCTCTCAAGGACAGACTTATAGCCAAGGAAAGCATCAGACAGTGGAGGTGTGAGCTGGGAATAGTACTATATTCAGAATGTTGCCCCCTATTGCAATTTTATCACACTCTTTTTAATAATTTGTTATTTTTCCCAGTGGTCCAAATTCTTGTAGTATCATGTAAGTATACATTCATTCAACTACATGAAATTTGCAGTTTTCATTAAAAACATTGAAAAAGAAGCCTGGTTGTAACCTTAGATCAGCAAGATTGGTAAGAGAGAAGGGCTGAGAGAAACCAAGAGGGTGTTTAAAATTATTGCTGCATTTGGCCTGCCTTAACAGCCGCACAGAGGGGTGCACACAACAGCACAACGGCATTGCAAATCCTACCTTGGACAAAGAAACACTACCATAGTCATGAAACCACCTTATACAGGTCACTACTGTCACTCCAGGCCAGGGGACAGCAGTTGTTAATATTCTGCACGAGGTAATGAGGGGTTTTAAGTCATCACTTTAAATCAGATTTTGGAAAGCAGAGTGGGAGTGACTTAACAATGTGATTCAGATATTGTTAGCTCATATCTAGCAAAACTCACACTTTATTTCTCATGTTACTTTAGCAGCAAGTAAGTATTACCAGAGTGTTAAGGAAATGGAGCATAAGATTTATCTCATGTGAACATGCAATATATAGAACACTTACCCAAGACACTGGTTTTACCTGTTCATAGAGGTATGGGTCATATCATACTATGGAAACACATGTGGTTAATTAGCATTGATATTTTGCTAATAACACTTACTTCCTTTTACTTGCAGGTCTCCATACATACAGTGTATGTATGCACAGCTGGCTCATGGACCTGCTTGTGATGTCACTGGTAGCTCTGCAGCTCTTAGGGCAGGACAATGCAGCTGTTGCATACAGGTGTTTATGATGTCATATATGTGCCTGTATGCATACGGGCATACACTGTATAAAGTGTTTCCACTTAACCAGAAGCCAAGACTGAGACAGAGGATTGACATACAGCTCAATATGCCAGTGGGATACAGAACTCTGGTCCTGGAGTACTGCCGAAGCCCTTTAAACAACTGCTCTTTCTCAAACTGCTAAATCCCACTAACATTTTTCTTAGAACACTGCCCTATCATCATGAGAATTACTCATTTGATTATAGAAGTTATGTAAAAACCCAGGGTATTTATTACCTGTGTCAGCGAAACTTGCTATGATGCTATGTTCCATTCTAAGTATTAGGACTACAGCAAATACTGCAAGCTGGTACATGTCCATTTCCTTAAAAGAATCTATCCAAATGACAGAGTTATTTACTGCATTATTTTCATAGTGATGGAAAATTCAAGAAAGCCGCATAAAAGTAGGACCTATTTTTAAACTTCATTCTATTTTTTCCCCCTTTAAAATTCAGTATTTTGCTTACTTCTGCATATATACCAGCTACAGTGCCTTCTTTAAATTTGGCTTATAGTTTAGAATATAAACAGACACTACAGGCAAACTGCTATAAGAATTTCCCACCCAGGATATTTAAAAGACCAGTATATTTTTTATGCCAAAGATAGTTCAAGACTAGTTTTATTTAACATTTGCTGGCTGAGTTGCAAAAGACTCTCAAATCTCCACCTTCAGCTGAGCCAGTTAAAATATTTTGGCCTTGATCCTTACCCAATTAATAACCCTGCCTTGGAGATGTATCTTCTCAGTGTTAATTCTTCACATTTGAAAGAACACATAGAAAACTCAGTCTCTCAGCAAACTTCTTGTTTTCTCATGTGGTATCTTAAGCATGTCTTTGTTTCTTTAGTTTACAATATTTTATCATCACTGCAGCAAAAAAATCCCACAGGAGGCCATAGCAACAGGTTGATTTTATGTGGAGAGTGATCAGTCATCCACGGCTGGAAGAAACAGTGAATCCCAATTTCATTTCAAAATCTAATGAAGTTGGCCTCTCAAATCCACTTGATGTATCTACTAATATTAAGCTTAGATTGAAATATAATTTCTTCCTCAAGATCCATCATGATCATCTGAATCATGGTTGTTTAGAATAGAGGAAAGGAGGCCAAAAAAGGGGAACACTTTCAGTGACACAAAAATTGTCTGGACAAAAGCACAGGATAGGGGGAGGGGGTTCTGATTAAAAAATAAATCCTTTTTCAATGATAGTAATAATGAATTACTGCCACAGATTTCCCAGGGAAGTCCCAGAGTCACTGTCCTTGGCAGTTTCTAAGAAAAGGATTACCATTCATATCATTAAGACTGGAAAAATCCACCAGGAATGATAAAGGGAAAATATTCCCATAGTGGACTAGGTGAACTTGCAGTCCCATGCCTCTATGAGTCTGGTAACTTCTACTTATATAGAACATATTAGACTATCAATCTTGTCACATATTTCTCTCAAAATACTTACTGTAAGACATACCTATAGACAGCTATAGATTTGAAATAAAAGTATTAACTTAGCCTTATATTGGTATTTGAAGTTTAAAAGTTTAAAGTTTAATCCACTTCCCAACAAGTATTGGAGCACTTAGGTTGCCACTCTTTAATAAACTAATGTCAGCTGTGGGGATTGAACAGCTGAGTTAGGAGCAGATGTTTCCTTTCCTTTGCAGCAGCCATAATTCATTTCCATTAAGTTTCCTTTACCTTCACAGCACTAAGGCATTGCTTTTTGTGTTGCATTGTCTTGTTATTACTCAGACATGTTACCCACTGACTTCGCTGACTATTTTATCAAGCATCAGAAAGAATCACTGTATATTTTCTGCTCAGTTTTACAGTCAAGTATCCCAGGACCTTCATCAAGTCCAATGTCATTACAGCTGCTGAAGACCTACTTTAGCTTCCAGACTGCATGAAACAGAAAGAAATCAGAATAAGAGTGGGCATTAGTCACAAAGCTTTGCTGATGTCTTTTTCCATTTTCTCTTTTGACTCTTCTTTGGCTTGTTTCTGATGTCAGAACTGAGTAAGGAGATAATACAGTGCGGCTCTGACAGCCCTATGCTAGCTGGAAATGCATGCATGTTCCCGCACTCTGGAGGTCATTCCTATCCCTTACTGTAGGCATAGCTACAGCTCTATGTTCAAGGTGATTTAAAGACAATTATTTTAATGAAACGGTTACTGCTGGTGCCTCTGCTACCTGTCTAGATTTTATCGGTTGAGAAAGTATTGCATCATTTAGCAAATACAGCAACCAGCAGTTGGTTGTGGCAAAGAAACAAACCAACACAAAAAGCAATAATAATTTAGCTTGTGATTTGAAAAAAATAAGCGATTGAAGGCAATGTTTGTGAGTAAGCCTGTAATTTCGAGCAGAATACTCAATTGTCTGCTAAAGCTAATTATTAGCACATTTCAGCACATACCTTTCCCACTTTTATGGCCATATGGCGCCCTTACATGCACTCTGAGTACATATGAGAGGTCTAATTTAAATTACCTCAAGCACTTACATAACGCTTTGTATATTCAGAAATCTGTAAGATTCTTGGCTGGATATACTCTAATCTTTTCAACGCTATCACTAGAGGGAGAATCGGGAGCCAGCCAGAACCTCTCTCCTAGCAAATTATAGTTAGTCCTTGCAGTGACAGAAGGTGCAGGTGCAGAAGCTTCTTTCCCCAACTCTGCTGCTGTGAGCCAGACACTAGCAGTGGCTTAACATCAGATATTTCTCTTTACCAGGAGTCTGAGTTTTGATTCTGAACACCCTATTCATGAGTCCATCTAGTGGATAGTATGATACAGTATATTTCTACATATAGTACACGTGTGTATCTAAATTCTTCTGCTCTTCCTCCCCCATTCTAATTGTAATAGTTGGGGTTCTTTTTAAAGATTAAAAATATATCAGTTTGGCATTGAATTGAATAATTATCTAATTATTAAAAACACAACCCCCACAAAAATACCTGTATATGTGTCTTGCTTAGAACTAGTCTGCAAAATCTAAACAAAAACTTTTCCCTTCCAAAGGGCAGGGAAATTTTGGAGATGATGTGGACTCCAGGGAACAGTTACTTCCCTTTGTAGATGATATGGCATTCCCCCTCAAGAAATTTTTGGGGAGACCGAGATTCTTCAGAGCCTTGTATAATCTCCCACACATTACCCTTGAAGCCTCCCTTAGTGTTCAGATCATGCTGTATTCAGGGCTACAACTAGTCAGTGGAATCCAGGGGCAAACGTAGGCGTTTAGTGGTGAGCGCACATTCACTGGATTCTCCTGATTTAGCCTTCAAACAAGCCCACTGACTCGGTTTCCCTCCTCTGGCTTAGACTTTTCAGACTTAGGACCACAGGAGCTTCTCTTACTTTTGCATTTATATAGCACTGGGTGGTGATTATGTTGGAGGATAGCTACAGGCAGGAAAAGAGTTCAGTGTCGTGCAGGATCCACGGGCTGTACAGAGTTCATGAGTGCACCTCCAAAACTCTGCAGGTGCAGAAATAGAAGGTGACTTTTTGAATATCCTGTTTTTCAAAATCCAAGATCAACTCAGGCCTTTGAAACACTTCATGTAAGTTAGAAAAGGGTATGCTAGCCCTTAATACATTTCTTTTTGTTTTCAAATTACTATAGCAAGCAACTAATCTTGCGTAAAATTGAAGTTTCTTGCAAATACCTCTGACCATTCCAGTTTCTGAACTGCACCACAATTTTGCTGCTAATAAAACATGATGGCCATCAAAATTAACAAACCAACCCCCAGTTCAGAAAAATCATTATGCTGAAACATTGGCCCTCTATGTCAATTTGATGCAAACACCTATAAACTTTTAAAAAGTGAAAATAAACAAACCACAAACTACACAACCAACACCTCATCCAAAACCCAGTTCATATGTTACTTGAAATTTGCTGAAAACTTCCAGTTTTTCTGCATTTGAGTATTGTTAATGTCCTGTAATTTTTCTGTGAATACATTTTTATTCTCTATTATTTTTCAGGCTTTTATTTTCCACCACTACTCTTGTCCCATGTGTTCTTATTACTGAAACAAAAGTCTAGCTACACTGGATGCAAAATAAATATTAGTCATTCACAGTATGGGAAAGTTGGTTAAAGATGAATAAGGTACCTTGCATATATTATAAACTTTGTTGATCCTTAGTGAGTGCTCCGTGGAGATGAGTATCATGTATTTAGGAAAGTCTCCCACTCAAAAAAAAAATAACACCCATGCCAAGAATAATATTTTAAAGAAACAGCCTTATTATTTCTGTTCAGGGAGAAGCTGAGGGAAGCTGTTCCTTCCTCATTCCAGTTTCAGCCCCATCTCAAAACCACAAACATTTCCCACAGCACCACCTGCAGAGCCATCTAGTTGGGGGCTAGAATTATACCAGGAGTTAAGTGTTAAATCTAGTATGTTACTGCAGGTCAACAGTAGTGCTACTTCTGCAGATAGCATAGCTGCAGTTAATGAATGTAAGAGTTCAGTTATCAGTTTGCATCCAGGCATATAGACCATTTGTGTATCATAAGGTGGAAGTAAAACTTAATAGATGTCTGACTAGAGGTAAGTCAGAGTAAAACTGAAAGCCCTTTGTGATATAACAGTATCATCAGACAATTTTTTGAAGACAAATGCTAACTTTGACTTTACTCTTGCTTCTGTTGAAAAAACTATGAATGAAATGTAACTGTATTTCTAGTACTTCAATAAGGGATATGCATCAAATGTCTCTAATAGGGAGAATACAAGTATTTGCTACTTTGTATGCCATTTTATGTGTGATGCGTCTCCCATCTGGTTTCTAGCATCTCCTACAGAAGTACATCCAACAAGACATCCACTCCTTTACCTGCTGGCCAAATTCCTCAGATACTCAAGGACATGTAAGGTGGCACTAGATAGCTATGTTTAAGAATCTGGATCAGTTCCCAGATTACCTGCTGGGCTTGCTGAAAATAAAAGTGTAAGTGTTAGTATTTGAGATCACCATTATTCTTTACTGCTGATGGAAGCCTTTTTAAAATACATTCTCTGGCTAAAAAGCAGTCTTGAATTTGTAGTTTCATACCAACAAGAGCAGATTACACCAACTGGTCCCACATTACTGTAAAAAATACTTTTCCAGTTTTGCTTTCTCATGCTCTCTGTTCTTCTGTGCTGAGTTAATTTGAAATCCTACCAAGACTGTTTCAGTTTAAGTGACTAAATTAAATTCCTATCACAAGTATTTCATTGATGCAGCTAATCATACTTAATATTACCCTTACAGACCTCCTAGCTGGTCTTAAACATAAGCCCACTGCTAATGTGTTTGCATACAATATTGTAAATCAGCATAGATGACAGTTACAGGAAAATTTTCATTAGTTGATGAAAGAATCTTGTTCTTAATGTAGTATTTTTGGGGTGGTTCGTTTTTTCTTGTAAGAAAGCAAGGAAACTAATATTTCCTGTCAGAGACTAACCAGACTACACAATTTTTTATTATTCTTTAACTTAAATTAAAACATTGTTTCGTTTGGGTTTTTTTAAATTGTTATTATGTTGGTGAAATTTTTATTCCATATTGCCTTTTTGTCTGTGATTTCTACTTTCTTTTCTAATTAGAAAATCTGAAGTAAAAAATTGTCACCATTCTTTTATTTTCCTTCCACAAATAGTTAGTTTTCATTGAGGTTTGACAACATTGTGTGAAGAATTGTTTCAGGTCTCCTTCATTCACTTCTTCAATGATTATAAATTCCGGAGTCAAGCCAAAAAATTCAGAAGCATTGAATGGAAAAGGGAACAGAGACAGATGAGAAAAAGTGGCCATATTTTTGATTCTTGAAATGCAGCCTTCATGCCTTCATCCCTTTCATCTCTGGAGCACCTTCTAGACAATGCTTGCTGAGAGCTCTTATCAAGCGGTTGACTTCAATCCTTCTAATGTATATGCTTTTCTCCACAATCATGTCCATGAACTATACATCACTGAAAACCTATGCAATATCAGGTTTGAATACTCCTTTAAGTATGAGAAAAGATATTACTACTACAAATTCCTGCTCTTGTGTGTCTGATCTTACTGCACAAAACGTTTTGCAGTGTCACAGCTACAAACCATACTTTTCATAGAAATAAGATTATTGAATCCCTTGGGAAAGGAATATGCACTTACAGGTGAAGAAAAGGACTAAGAACAATAGAAGCTGACAGAGGGTAGGAATATATATATGAAATCATTTAACAGTCACTGCTTACAGAAGTGTTCAGTTATTTTCACATTCAAAATACCATGCACAATGAGTGAAGGGTGAGCAAATTTATGCCATCCAAGGTTTGCACTGCAACTGAATACTTTTGTAAATTTTTTGCCTTTATCAAACCATGGAAAACCTTAGTCAAAATTCACTAATTCTGAAAAACTTTCATTATTGAATTTGATGAAAATGTAGGTGAAAAATCTAGTATCCATTTTTTTCTGCATATATAAGGCAACCATGAATGTTTTGTGGTTACTTCTGAGCAGAAATATTTATATTTAATCAAGGATGATATCTACAGGAATTAAAAAAAAAAGACAAAGAATAGCATGTGGCAGGCAGCATAATCATGACTACTTCACAAGACAGCTATTAGTGTGAGGGGCTTTTGAACTAGAAATTAACTACAAAGAACAAGAGCAGAGTTAAAGCATGGACTTACCCAGTAAAATAATTGTATTGATTTTTAATAAATATGCTTTTAATCTGATATCATAGATAAACATTATTTTTCTGAAGACAATTCATTAAAATTTTCTTATGGTGTCTAATGACTGGAGCTCAAAGTTGCTTTTATCTCTTTCTTGTGCAGGTATTACATATTAAAATACACAGGAGCAAAGAAGTGCCCTTTATTTACATATACCAGCTTCCAATTACTACAGTATAGGTTTTTTCATACACATTGCTATTTCTATTTTTGCTTTATATACAACTATGTAATCATTACAGCCAATCTACATTGGACACATGTATTACATCTTTAAAAGCTACAGGTGTTCCTCAGAAAGACAGGAATTTTTATTTAAGACAAGTTAGATGAATTGTCAGGATTTTTTTAAATAATAGTTCAAACAGGCTGGCATTTTCTTTCATATTCAAGAAAATTTACCCACTTTAGATTATTGGACTTCTAAAGCTAATGTCTGTGTGTATTATGTTTGACTAAAACAATGGTTAGAAAACAGCACTTCCATGGCTAGATGGATGATTTATCAGCCAACCAGTAGAGCTCTTCTGAATATTTGCCACAGGCAATTTAGCTGCTAATGAGCATTTCATTTAGCCTGAATGTGCATGCATTTCCCTCCAAAAAGAGGTGAGCATTAACTTGGTCCTCTGTATGGGTCTAGGCATGGGAGTGGAGGTGACCTGCTAGTTGTGCTACATGCATTAAAATGAAAAGGGTAGAAAAGGGATTTACTACCTTTTGTATGTATCTCACAATTTTAAAAAGCATGTTGCTGACATCTGTAAACGTAGAAAAAGATCTAAACTTTCCTTTAAACTATTCTTGGGAGTACAGGCTAGTTTAAACACACTGTGTATGGAATGCCACTCTCATTTGTTTACATGGTTTCGCATGCAAAGAAGTAGTGAATTGTCTGAACAGTTTTTAAATTTGAGGTCCAAGGGCTACTTCTGAAAAATCTCTTCCTAACTGGTCCACAGGTAATTCTATTAGAAAGGAACAGAAAAGGGACATGGATATTCTTTATCGGGCAAAGTACAGGTAATTTAAAAAAACAGTATTTTTTTAACTTACCTCTACTTCAAAGAGTTCATTAAGACACTTCATATATGGGTCAAATCAAGCAGTACTAATTTCCAATAAAGGAAAAAAAAATTGTCAAGAACTAGGAGTATAATTTAAATAAAAATTTCTACCCGTTTAAAATTTTAGGACAAATGACAAAACACTGTATGAAAAATTAATGTTCTGATACACTTTCAGGTACAGAAACCCTTCTATTCTTTACCTTTATAAATTATACTTCATTAGAAATATGCTTAGTTCATGCAAACTCATCTTGCTCCAAAGAGGAAAGCAAGTATCACATACAGATACATATGGATGAGATCAGCACAATCAACTTGTGTTGGACACTGAAAGCCTTTTAAAGTACTTTAACAATCAATACATGACTCATCATCACTTCACAGATTGCACAATGCACATTGAGATAATTATTACCCCTTTTTTCTCCTGCCCAGATGCATTGTACTTCTAATTCTTAATCTTAAATATCAAGCTTCCCATTATCCTTCATCTATATTAAACCATGAACATACACGATTAATGAGATTTTCTATTTTTCACAAATGATCAGTACGGCAAATACTTGTGAACAGTGCTAGGGGAAAACAGAGAACAAAATAAATCTCATACATACTATAACTTCAGCCTGCATATCTCAGTTTTACTTACTGTGGAGAACTCCACAAATAATTGCCACAGCTACCAACACTACTGTGGTTTTATCAGTGCTGGCAGCCTCAGTGTAGATGGCACCCCAGCAGCTGTCAGCAGCATCATGTCTATTAAACCAGCTCAGTGCCAATCTAATTAACACAGTGCTGAAACAGCTGCTAGTGCTGGAGAGCTGTGAGTATTGCAGCTCCTCATATCACTAATGTCAGTGGAGCTGCAATAGTGGGAATGTTCTGTAAATGTTCCCCCGTGCAGAACAAGCCTATGTTGGCAGTGACCTGAATTTCTGTCCTTGTTGGACATAATACTTAAAGGAAGTTGTCAAACTCAACTTTACTTAAAATGTAATTAAAGACTCCCCATCCTACATGTTTCCTTACAAATGTTGAAATCCTGGGTTTCTGACGACAAACTCCTTCATGTATCTGACTTTAGCACTGTATATGATGCCCCTGTTACAAAGAGACTTGTATAGACAATGCAAACCATGCAATTGTTCCTCAGCCCTGAAAAAAAACTTGTTCAAAGGCCAAGACTATTCTGGTAACAGATCCCGGAAGGGTACTGTCTGATTTTATAATATCTTAATGAAAGAAGGAGAATTCACTATTTTTAGACTATTACAATGAAGAACAATTGTGCATGCCTCAATAAGAGGACGCTTGCAATCTGATGCATCCCCTCTTAGTCACTTGGTTTAGTAAATGTGCTACCATAACTTCAGAGAGGGTTTCATAACTTGTCTGAGGAAATCACTATTATTGCTTTTGTCTTTTAAAAGTGGCAATTATGGAACAATGCTTCAGAGATGAGAAAAACAAATGAAATACCAAGTGTAATGAACTGTGTCAAAAAAACCAAATTGTAAAGGTGCTTCCTCCCTGGGGGAATGAGCTCATTGGAAGAGGCAAGAGGACCTTTTAACTGATGTAAGATCATTTTCTCCTTGAACAGAAGGGATTTGGGAAGAAGATCTCCTCTCTGTTTCTGGCATAAAACCCTAACAGTCTTCCCAAAGACAGGGCTTACAGAAAAAACATTATGAACCTTTAGGAGTGTAACAGGAAGACATTAAAGACAAGAGTCCAGAAAAAGCTTAGGAGAGTTCATATTTTGAAGGATTGAATTAAAGAGAAGAAAGCTCTGGCCGTTGCCTTTAAATTAATCAAAATAACCTTTTCTCTTGGAGTACTGCAGAGATACAGCTCAGGTTTAAGTATGATTTATTGCAGTGAAATCACATTCAAGACAAGCATTGTCTCTTTTCCATACTTGCATAGCGTAACAGGAGCCTCTTGAGTACTGCCACTATATAAACATCTGATGACCCTTTACTGTGGCTGAAAGCACATTTTATCCAGTGAACTGCATAAGTGACCCACTTAAAACATTGCCATGAAAATTTTCCTCAAAGTCCCACATTTATTTGGCAGTATTTATATGAGACTGTAGTAGAACTTCCATGTATTTTTTACGTGCAGACTGGATATGTGCTGTATCCACCTCCACAGCATGGGACTAAATGGCCATTTCTTACTCAGCAGCAGAACGAGGGGCTGTGAGATCTCTACCCCTGCCCCTGCCCCCAAAACATGATGGCTTGGATTGCTGGACAAAGAGTGAAACCCCCATTATATTAGGAATTAAGAGAATCTGTCTCCAGATACAGCAAGCAGTGCAGATGGGCTTCTGCTAAATCTCCTGCTGGCATGGAGTAGTAGCAGACTGTTCAAAGAAGGATAGATTTGGGGAGCAACAAAGGCAACAATGATAAAAGTTACATTCAGCTTTGTTCCATGTGCAAAAGGAGGTCCATTATGTTCCCCTTTTGTTTCTGCTGTTGCAGGAAGCAAGAGATTTTAAAGGACTAAAGTTTAAAGACAGATGCTATAAAAAAGTAAATATTTTTCTTCTCTTGACTCCACAGAAATCAGGAACTTTCATTCCACTGAGATTCCTGGAAGAAAATGGTTCATTTGGGACTCTGATGGTTACGCTGCTTCACAGATATAAATACCTCTAAAGTTTAAACTCTTGTTTCATTTTTAATCCCTTAGCAGACCCATTGTTTCTAAGAAAACAACAGGTTCTTTAAACTCTCTCTCTGTGGGAATATTTCTGAGTTCTTGTCTATATATATATAGAGAGAAATTATATGTCCTTTTCTGATAGCTGTGTATTTTGATCATAGTTATGCCTGTGTATGAGTGTATGGATCTATACACACAAATATATTCCACCTGTTTATGTTCATGCTCGATGACCCTCTTGTTATGCTCACAGAAACAACAGGGATTATGGTGCTTTTTTTGCCTGTGTAATCTGCAACGCTCCCACCAAGCCACACAGCAGGCACTGTCTCCCTGTTCTGTGCATTCAGTGATCAGGGACCTGAATCTCAACACCACCACAACAGAAATATCTATTCCAACAGCACAGGTTTTTATTCTGATGCTCAGATCAGAACCAATAACAAGGGATCCTTGGGAAGTCCTTCTCAAGGACTTCCACACTACTCCTCTCAGCCTGATCTTCTGCTATGACAAGATGCTTTGAAGGGCACAAAAATGTATCTTTCTATCCCTCTCCAATAACACTCTCATGCTTTTAAATTAAATTGCTTTTTTTTGTTGTTGTTTTTTGTTACACTGACATATTCAAAAAGCAGTAATTCCAACTAATTAAAAATATTCTATGTTGTATCATTTGTTGCTGAAGATAAATATTGCCTTAGAGGAGACCCCAGGAGCCATTCAATAGCATACCACAATAATAAATAAGACAGGAAGTGAAGCAGAATACATATGAAAGTGCATCTGCATCCAACACACTGTACCATGGCAAAGTGAGAGCATTGCATCTATAATTCAGTTTTCATAAATAAAGTATATCCACATGGTTATTCTGACCAAAGAAAACTATTCTTTATTAAGACAAAAAGTATAGAAAACGTATAAGGAAAATCGGCATTTAATTGTGAAATCTTACATGCCAGGAAAACAGCCATGAAAGTTCCTTTTTTTTCAGCAGTCTCATGACTTATCCAACCCTTTAAGTTTCCCATCAATGCCACTTAACTAGATAATAGTTTTTCATTCTTACTCACAATTGAATACATTTTTTAAAAATACCATTTCAATGCAAGTTATATAACTTGTGTTATTAATTTGATGTGTTAGAAAATATAACTGCATTTCTTGCTTGTGTGATATTAAGTTAATTGCATGTCAAATAGATTTACCTATGATATAATTAATAAAACTTAATGAGTATTCGTATTCTATTTGCATTACAGTTAGCTTTTAGACAGCATGAAATGTCAAAGCAATGAAGAGCCTGAAGCAAGATTTTGGCTCCTTTATTGGCAGACCTAAATAGAAATATCCTCCAGGAATGCCCAGAGTTGATTTAATACTCAATATGCCAACTAATCTTTACGATAAGTAAGTCAAAATGTGGTAAAAGAAACTTATCTTGAAAAAAAGCTTTCTTGCCATCAGCTTGCATTTTGAATTAATATCCAGAATATAGATGTCATGATTCACCAATAAAGTACAAATGGGGGAAGACACAATGAAAACCTTGTACTTCTTTTGGCAGAGGAAGGCAGCTGCTTTCTAGTACTTCAGTCACCTGTGTTGTTACCGTGGTTGAAGGTAACACAGAGTTTTATTTACTCTCACATTATCAGAATCAAAGCAAATGTTCTAGATTCCTTGGGGAAAAAAAAGAAACACTCCAAAAGCACACTCACAGTGACAAATAGTGTATTCCTGCAAAGTGTTTTTACTAGACTATCTAGGAATATTCCTTGATCGTGAAGTGTTGTTATTTATTTATTTACTTGCCCTGCTTCTCCCAGTGGTCTCCTTTCTCATGGAATGAATGTTTATGAAAAAAATTAAATGAGAAGGCAGACGAAAGTAAACATGCAGTAACAAACAAAAAAATCAAGTACCTCTTGACTGTGCTTTCTGCAGGCATTGAATGCAACGTTCTAAGCTGCTCCAGCTAAAGCAAGTGGCAGGTAATCTGGTTGTAGTTGGACCAGTGGAGCAGAAGTGCAGATGATAGGAACTGCAAATGATTCAGTGACAAGGAATACACAATAAACACGATCTTAGGAGTTTATACAGGAAATTATGCACCATCATTTTACCATACTTCACATTTTTAATTGTTTGGTTACCCCTAGTAAAACGTCAAGCCAGTTTACAGTTCCTATAAATTAAGATCAGGGGAAACAATGGTGAAAGATGGGAAAAACTGATATAGGAGCTGCTTCCTTCTGAACTTGGCCATACATAAACCACATGTGCACATGGACAGACAAAACACAGTTCTGTGAGGCTCACCCAGGTTCAGCAAGGAAGCACTGGGCTGTGCAAATTGTTGCCTAATATGTTGCCACAAACACAATCATTTTCAACAGGCTATCATGTCTATCCCCAGTGCAGCATCTAAGCAAGAGCACGCATGAAGTGGACAGGAAGAAATCTAAGCCTGCATAATAAGCTGATGCACAGAGGCAGCAGAAACTGAACCACTTCACCTATTTGATTTCAGCAGGCCTAGCTGATACTGTCTGCAATCTTACTCGTTACCTAACAGTGGGATTTTTGTTTATGTACTTACATTTACTACTCACTGTGCACCTTATTGCTCACAGAAGCTCATTCCTACACCTTTCACTCAGGCTGCAAAATGCATTACTTTTCTTTGGTATATTTTTCTTCCTTTTCTTTTAAACATGCATTACAAAAGGTATTCTATAAACAAGAACAACATATTCCAGAGTCATTTTCTGAATGGAACGATCACTTAAAGGATATTTTTTTGTTCTCACTCAGGGAAGGGTGATGGAGGTTCCCTTTAAGAGACTTCTAGAAAATAGACTGATCACACTATAAGTTATCTGGTATTTTCATAATTTCCCATTTTAAAAGACAAAGAACTTCTTCCTTAAATACTTCACTCATGCTACAAAATGTGGTAGAATGGAAAAATACTTTTGTCTAAATTAGCTGGATGTTGATCAAGGGAACTGATCTAATTTTGGGAACTTATTATGCATGTGGCACGAATAAAACAGGTACAAAAAGATTTTGTACACGTTAATCAATACTTTATGGTAAATGAAAGTACTGTTCTTGCAAAATAATCAAGGAACACTCAGAGCAAGAATTTTAGTTCTGAAGTAGTCCTATGTAGAGTCACCAAGCTACCTCTACCTTTGCTAACCCAAGAAAAAGAAAGGAACTTGCTGGGGTGGCTGAGAGCCAAGGTACCGGGCCATGAGTTGCCTCAGATTTGAAAGCTGTTTGTGTTCTTGCTGTGGCTCAGTGCATCTCAAGAAGTTATTTTACATGTTTCCTAGGGACCCAAGCTGATATATATTCACAACATGGACAGTTTGTGTTAGGCATTTCAGCAAAAATTCTTTGCCATGCTGTAAACATACCACAAGAAGCAGTAGCAGAGAAAGGGATAGATAAATGAGATGGCTGGGGTTGAACACACAGACCTGAGACCAATGGACATGCACATAAACATTCAAATACCTTGAACTTTGCTCACTAAGCACAAGAAATGTTAAAATGCCTTCTGAATCATTAAAATCTGAACTAAACCAGGAAAAACTAAATGGATTATTTTGCAAATATCCGGTCTTGGGAAAGGAGAAATGGTGTGACCTATTAGTTGTTTAAACTGAAATAAGTGTTGATTATGAAGAACAGATTTGTTTCCTACAGAGGACACAACCTGAATTAAAATGCAATTTGTGGCTATAATCTGAATTTATTTCACGCAGGCATTACAGTCACTAAAGGTGAAATGAAATTAAGTACTAAGAAAGTGGTCCATTCTACAGTGGGGTTACAGCATTGGTAGATAAGAGAAGAGAAACTGACATTATGTACCTGGACCTGTGCAAAGCATTTGACACTGTCCCACATGACATCCTTGTCACTAAATTGGAGAGACATGGGTTTGACGGACAGACCATTTGGTGGACAAGGAATTGGCTGAATTGTCACACTGAAAGAGTTAAGGTTAATGTCTTCATGTCCAGGTGGAGACCAGTCACAAGTGGTATTCCTAGGGGTCAGTATTAACCTCTTTGCCAGTGACATGGACAGTGACACTGAGTGTTACCCTCAGCAGGTTTGCTAATGATACCAAGCTGTATCGTACGGTTTAAGTGCTGGAGGGAAGGGATGCCATCCAGAGGGACCTTGACAAGCCTGAGAGGTTGAACCTCATGAAGTTCAACAATGCCAGGGGTCCTGCAAATGGGTCGAAACAATCCCAAGCACAACTACAGGCTGAGCAAGGAAAGGACTGAGAACAGCCTTGACGAGAAGAACTTGGAGGTGTTGGTGGATAAGGAGCTCAACATGAGTTATCAGTGGGCACTTGCAGCCCAGAGAGCCAACTGCATCCTGGGTTGCATGAAAAGTGTGACCAGCAGGTCAAGAGAGGTGATACTCCCATTTTACTCTGCTCTCATGAGACCCCATCTGGAGTACTGTGTCCAGCTCTGGGGTCTTCAGTACAAGGAAGATGTTGAGCTGCTGGAGCAGGTCCAGAGGAGGGCCATGAGAATGATCAGAGGGCTGGAGCACCTCTCCTATGAAGACAGGCTGACACTTGGCCTTCTTCATCCTGGAGAACATAATGCTCCAGGTACACCTTATAGCAGCCTTCCAGTAATTCAAGGGGGTCTACAGGAAAGCATGAGAGGGACTGGTTACAAAGGCATGCAGGGATAGGACAAATAGGTAATGGTTTTAAACAGAAAGAGGGTAGATTTAGATTAGATATCAGGGAGAAATTTTTTACCCTTGATATGCGGGCATAGAATTACAACTAAATATGTAGTCATAGAAAGTAGCTCTTAGAATTTAGGTAACCATATAAAACAACTTATGGAGGAGGAAGTCTGTTTTTCTTTTCATAACAAAGGGCATACTTGTTGCATGGTTTTACCCCGTCTGAGAGCCGAGATCCATGCAGCTGCCTTTAAAGGACAAGAGCAGGGGAGAAGAGGGGAGGGGGTGAGACAAGGGAAGGGAAAAGGAAGGGGCAAATAACAACCCCAAAACCAAGAAACCAAAAGCCCGTGAGTTGGGATAAGGATAGTTTACTAAGATAGCAGAAAGATACAATGTAACAATGCTAACAGGACTTTAGAGCAAAAACTATATGAAACTGTTGATACACAATGCAGTTCCTCACCGAACCACAAAACTCAGGGCGTGCCACCCAGAGCCGCCCCTGAACCCGACCGTCCCCCAAGAACTGCGCATCCCAGAGCCGCCTGCTCCTCCTCCCATCAGCCTCCCTTTATACTGAGCATGACGTAATTGGCATGGAATACTCTGTTTGGCCAGTTTGGGTCACCTGTCCTTTCTCATGAATAGAGAAATATGAAGAGCTGAGAAAGTCCTTGACTGTCTGACAGCAACTAAAACCATCAGGGTGTTATCAGCACTGCTTTCATTTTAACTCTCAAACACAGCATTCCATCCGCTGCTACAAAAGAAGTTAACTCCATCCTGACTGAAACCAGGACACTTGTGAAAGTCTCACACTATCTCGAGGAAAAGATAAAGAGCAAGAATTTGAGGGCTGGATGACATCCACCACAGATACGTCATTTATCTCCTTGCTAAAGAAAAACAGATGACTAACAAGGACATGAATTAGCTCAGACCGATGAGAACACCACAAGCTTGCAGAAAACATCACATTCCAGATAAGGGGACCACCACTCATATTCCAAAGACATTTGACCACAATCTTTGGAAGGATCTGCGCAAGCACAAAGGACTAATAAGCTAATTGTCATGTTAAGTGAGAGTAGGCGGGTTTAGGTAATAATTGTGTATAGGAATTAATAGACTATTCATTGTTTTACTGTATAAATGTAGGGTTGGTCCGCTGCTTTGGGGTGCACGTCTGTGGTGGAGTGATCCCCCGTGCACTCAGCACTGAATAAACATACCTACTTTATAACTTTTGAGTTATAGAGTCTATTTCCGTTCATCACCCTGAGGGTGATGAATTGTGGAACAAGTTGCCCAAAGAAGCTGTGGCTGCCCCCTCCCCAGCAGTGTTCAAGTCCAGCTTGGATGGGGCTTTGAGCAATCTGGTCTAGTGGAGGCCATTCCTGCCCATGGCAGTAGCATTGGAACTAGGTGGGCTTTGAGGTCCCTTCCAACACAAACCAGTCTGTGATTCTATCTTTCCATGATTATTACTGCAAGATTACCAAAGAGATAATGATGCAATGAGTGCTAAGATATTAGGGGGGTTTTGGGTATACACACATATGCACACACATTCTCACACAGGAACCAAGGAAGGGATGGAAAAGACTTATCCTAACAGAGGAGAAAGTATGCTACACCTGATGAAAAGATGGTACAAATTGCTTCCCCTTGGGGAAAAGGGGTAACAGGCATCAAGTTACAGCTCCTGCAGCACTGCTGCATGTTGCTCATCCTGGAGATATGGACAGGCACATCTTAGCACTGACTTAGAAAACTGAAAAGGAAGAAGAGACAAAGAACACCAGTCTCTGTGGTTATTAGCCTTCATCTTAAATGCCTGATATCTTGTAGCTCATTAGGTGGTATCATTTTGTCACAAAGTTCCTTAATGTCACTGAACATTGCTCCCAAAGGTGGAGAAGGTTGCAGTAACAAGCAGGGGCTTCTATGCTTTTGCTGATGATTAAAATAACCTGCCAGTCTGTAAGAACAAAGCCATGGCCATAAACTTTCTTTTCTGTGATTTCATCTTTTCATTAGAATCAAGATCTTTGTTCCAGACCTGTGGCAGTGAGCTGGGAAACCGGGACTTCAGCAAAATACTGAACATTCAAAGACACCTGACAGAAATTGCAGTAGAATACTCCTCTAACGCTTTGTGGAAGTAAAAGGAGGTGAAAAACCTTCTAAAGACTGCAAAAAATGGTTGCACATTAAGTCCTCATGTCCAGCATAACACTAGAGACGTAGTCAGAAAACCAAACTATGCTTATAAAACAACAGACAATAAATGGGGGGGGGGGATGATAAAAATTGGCTTCTCATCCATTATACTGATTATTTTTTTACAATTTTAACTCTATAGAGAGGTAACTTCTTTTGTATACTTTGTTTCAAACTACTGATATAGCCAGGCAGATTTTATTTATTTATTTTTAAATGTAGAATCAGGGGGAACACTTGTCTTTAAACACAGAACTCCTGACTTGAGTAATGTGGCATGGAAAACTCATAATAAGAGACAGCTACAAGTGACCACCTAATAACAAACAAGTATAGGTAACTCAACTCACTCCCCAGTAACAATACGAATCTGATATACTGAATCAGTTATAGACAAGTAGAAGTCCCAAAGAACTTTTCAACCTGATGATTATTTATCAGGATGTAAGTCACCCTTGCAAAGACATAAGCAACAAGTGTTGAAAAAGCTACAACAGATTCCAGTTCAGCTAAAAGGGGTCATTTTACTTACACCCACATTCCAAGCTAAAAAATTATATTAAAAATATATAAATAGTAAGAAAAAATATTAAGAACACTGATCACTTCAAATAAGTGACCCACACATAATTTGGCAAGAACATAGAATTGAAACAATTGTTTTAAAAAAATAAAAACCACAAAGAAGCACAAATAATATTCAATGATCCATAACCTTGATTTTTTTTTTTTTAATTTTAATGGGTTTTGTGGTTTATGTCTGCTTTAATCTACATTCCTTTGGTCATAAACTCTCTTAGTATGTATTCTTTTAATATAGTTGCTGTTTTCTGCCTTTGAAAAAGGAAAACTGTCTGTTCCCTGTGTTTATTATTGTAGTCAGATCTGCTACATCTTCAAAGATTCTTTGGTACTATTAAGGTGAGATGAACAGGGCTACAGCTACTTGCAACCTCTATCCCTCTCCATCTTTCTCTTGCTATGTTTGTCATCCTTCAGTCATATGGAAACTCTGCACTAAAGAACTATCAAAAATTATTTTTAATTATTGCTATCAAAATAAAAATAACTGTTTTAAAATTTGTAGCTATTCATGTGGTTCTAATTTGGACAGAGAACATTTTCAGTGTTTTGCCTTAACTCTCGATGTGGCAATATGCTGATCCATACTCAATTTTCCATCAGCTGCACTACCTCTGTGTCGTCATCTTTACCAAAAACTAAGGCAAAACTGGGATCTAGTAAGGCTAGTTGCATGCAACAAGTTTAGTACGTAAGTCAGCCTTTAAAAGGCCATGGCTGCAATGTGTGGTCTTTCACCTCTAATTAAATAGCATATTCGGATAAGTTGTGTTGATGAGGAAATAGCCGATGGCAGGGATATAGCAATGGATTCTGTATAACCTGTTCTATTTAACTCACATAGGATCATTCTCTTTTTCTTTTCTTTTTTTTTTTTCTTTTCTTAAATGAACTGGCACAACATATTAGCTCCATGTTTGTGACTATTCATCATTCAATGAAGACAGAATAGCACATATCAAAAGCTTAAACAGCATCACTCGTATAATACAGATGTTTGGACATATATATATATATAATTTTTTTAAAGGACCTGTATAGCCCTTTGCCTTCAAGCCAAGAGACCATCAAAATACACTGGTATTCCCTCTGTTCTTGCAGATGTACAGTTCCCACATAGCCATCTTTCTATACAATATATGTTTCCACTGATTGTTCTATCAAATTGGTCTGCTGTGTATTCCTAGATGAACTGTGCAGGACCCAGTGCACCCAAAATGAATATTGATCGTTTGGTTAGAGCGTCAGCCTGGATCTTAAGGGTTCTCTGATGCCCTTGGTTTAATAATTTCATGAGTCTTATTGTGACACAGAGCTGAGATGAATTTTCCTAAGGCGTTTTTCTTATTCCTGCATGAAAAATACCATATAAAAATTTAACATTATTATTAATAGTACTAAAATGGAACATACTGACAGAAAATCATTATTTTCTGGATTGACAGTTACAAGTATTTCTCAGTTATTCTTCCTTTAAAAAAAAAAAATACTATGAGGTTTTTTAAGTGTGATGGGTTGACCCTGGCTGGAGGCCAGGTGTCTACCAAAACCTCTCCATCCTTCTCCTCAACTGGACATGGGGGAGAAAATATAAAGAAAGGCACATGGGTTGAGACAAGGGCAGGGAGATTACTCAGCAATTACCATCATGGTTAAAACACACTTGACTTGGAGAAAATTGTATTTCATTTATTACATTAATAAATGTAATACATTATCAGAGCCACTCCCACCATCACTGATGGGCTCAGCCTTGGCCAGTGGCCTGTTCGTGTCAGAGCAGCTGGCTATCAGACCTAGGGGAAACTTCTATCAGCTTCTCACAGAAGCCACCCCTGTAGCCCCCCTACTACCAAAACCTTGCCATGCAAACCCAAAACATATAGTTTTAAGAATATTTACTCAGGTTACAAAAAACATGTATATGTCTGCAAACCTAACTTGAAGCTGCTTAGTTTTGGCACTATAGAGGAAGAACACAAGTAAGATTCTTTCATCACTCTCAAAACTTTCTTCTCAAGTAGAACATGACTCCAGTGTTTGTGTTGCAAGTAGACCTTGTCATATACTATTGTCTGAAGATATTATTCCACAAATGTTGCAATTTTTCACTGAATATGATTAAATTAATATCTTTGCAGTATACATACCCATATAAGTTATTCAGATAATAGCAGCAGTATTTCTCAAATAATTAATCCTTTCTAGTGTTTAACAAGTCCTAGCTGCAGACAAAGTACACAGAACAATTAATAAAATGTGGGCATTTGTTTCTCCTATTCTTACAAGCCTATGACCCTGCTCTTACTATGAGTATATTGAAGCCTCTTCCAGCAATTCTTGCAGTTAGTGGGAATATTTCCACTGATTTTTATGGTCTTTGGATCAGATGCTGATGCTTTGGTATTGCTGATGGTACACACAGACGCCTATTTTTCTAAAAAACAAACAAACAAAAAAAAAAGGAATTCATATTCAAGTTCACAAAATCATCTCTACTCAAGAAAAATACTAAACATGGACTTTATTTTAAACAGGCATTTAAGCCATTTCTAGGAAGAAAATAAATGGGATTTAAGCTTATTCTAACCTGATAAATATGTACTACATTCCATGTGCCACTGTAAAACATAATCTTTCCTCACAATTAAATGCAAATTTCTGCTTGACCAGTCAGAACCCAAATAATTACCAAGACTAACTACATTTGTGTTACAGAAAAAAATTGACTAACCTGGGTCACTTAATAACAATGACCTGTTCTGTGTTGTTCTTTTATCTGAATTAGGCTTTGCAAAACAAGTCACTTCTTCAGGCTTCTGTTCTAACTGATTCATCATCAAAACAGAAGAATAGTACACTTGAAAATAAGTTTTAATACCACACTTTAAAAATCACATATAAAAATGCAGGCATTTGATTAGAAATAAAATTCCAGATCCCTATTGCCTTGCAGATACCTATTACATTGCAGAAAATGTAAACCATCACCCCCTCCCCAACTCAGAGTCAAATTCCACTCTCCCAGTCTCAGTCTGTACCAGAATCCAAATCTCACATGAATTTGCCTAAGACAGCGAAGCTGTGCAGAGATTCCTGTCTAGGATTTCTTCACACAAACATGTATCAGACTACATATTTTGGTAATTGTTCTTCGCTTCTCATAGAATTGAAAGAATTTTTTATCTGCATGATCCCTTGAACATGAAAGAAGCTGATGTATCCTTTAACTGGAGTGCAGGCAGGTTCCCTCCTGCACTCAGCATGAAATATCCTGTGAGATATTTTCCTGTCACTAAGAATCCCAAACATTCATGAAATGCAAATTAAACCCATACCCACAATCCGACATGTAATGAGGTAACAGAGACTTTACAATAGCTGATATATTTTCAACCTATATCTCAAGATAAGATGATAGCTTTTCTTTCAGACTTTGAGCAATACAAAACCAGGACTAAAGCACCCTGCCAAACACCACAAGATTCAAGATAAAAATCACAATTTTTGCTGGCTATCATCAACATACTCTTTTTTCTTTTTTTCTTGGAAGACTTCAATTCTTCTACCTATTTTATTATTTTCTCATTGAATAACACTGTTCTAGATGCTTGTCTTATAAAAAGGCTTTAGTGAAGAACTCTAGTTTTAAAGGCTACAACCAAATGATCTTTTTCCTCTTTCCTACTGAGAGTCCTGACTTTTCTAAGCCTCTGGATTTCATCTCTACTGAGAGAGAACAATAAAAAAAACTTCTTCTGGCTTATGAATTTTTAAAATGTGAAATGCAAGTGCAAGATGAATAGAATTTTGAACACACAGTATTACACTATGAGCGATTACTCAGAAAATGTAGGGAACACATACAAATACTTATGCATTTAAGATGATTGCTAACCTTGTCGTAGAAAGCTGTTTTTTCCTGCTGCTTTATTTTGCATTCCCTTGGTCATAAGTTAGCTCATTGCATCCTACTTTTCACTGTAGTTGTTTTCTTCCTTCAAAAGGGAGAAACCCCTATGTATGTTGTTTCCATTTATCCACCAGTAACATATCTATAGTTCCTCTGCTAATTTTTTTTGTTTTGCCTTGAATTCACTTAAATTCCATATAAACCCCATTTTCCCTTTATAAAACATATATATATATATATGGATTTCTGATATTTTGACTTATGAAGCAAAAGCAGCTCCTCGAAAACTTCAGAATGTATATTTCATGTCTAATTGACTCAGGTATTTAACTATTATCTCACTTCACTTCAGGAATGGTATGTAAGGATCTACGTACTTAATAAAATGGTGATTAAGGTGGAGTTCCATCATATCTCTTCATGAAACTTTAAGCACTCTGTGTTTCTCAGCTTTTACAAATAATGTTTTATTTACATGGAACATATCTGAAATTTATTTTGAACGTGAAGAATTTATCCCTTACACAAAACAATGCAAAGTATTGTCAGACACAAGATTATGTTCTCCTAATTCTAAGATCTTTACAGCTTAAAAAATCACCACCTAAAAAGAAATTAATGTTTTTGCCTCTAAAAAGAAGAATTAGCTGCATTTTTTTCCTTAAAAGACATCAACAGACCTGCCTGTCAGCTTCTTACAATTGCAGTAGGTATTTGCAGAAGCTTTCTTTTTCTTAATAGAAAAAAAATCCAAATCCATAAACCAGACCACTGTAAGGGGGTACATAGTAGCTGCATCTATTACTGTGCCATCTGCAAATATTCACATGGGATTGTTTGGAAGAGAACTAAAAATAAATAAACAAATAGATAAACATACATAACATCTACTTCATATCTACACTTTTAATTGAGGAGATGTTTGTAACCTGGGATGCAGTGAACTGCATGCTGGAAATGTGGGTTGATAATCAAGGTTTTTCATGATTGTCTTACAAAACCAAGGTTTAAATTTCTATGTGTTTGAGAGACACCAATTAGATTTTTAACAGTAGTTCTGCATAGGAAAACTCCAAGTAGTTGAGTGTTAGTAGAGCAATCCTCACTCAAGATCAGCCTTTTTTTCTATTTATTGAGGAGCAAGTGCTGAAAGACAAAGCAAAACAAACTGCCTTGTGTGGCACAAGAATATGATCCTTAGTAATGCTACTAATGATGTACTTTCGTGAGTGAATTGGCTCCTGTGTGTAACTTCTAAGTGGGTTCCATAATGATTGTGCAAGCAACTTCATGGGATTCATCCCATAAATAGGCACTCACTATAGTGACAAAAGGCTTCATGCTTTGTTTTTCTTTCCCTTTAATATGACTCCTGTAACTTGTAATGCAACACAATTGCAAGAAAACATCAAAGAAGAAAAAAAATTATGGGCTAACTTAACAGAGTGTGCAGGGAGTAAAATTTCTTGTTCAGCATCATCCTGACATTCTGTAGGTTGAGACAGCTTGAACTGACAAAGGAATAACTGCAGCGTGTGCTATTGCCTGTATTGGGAGGAATTATGCTGCACACAGTAATTTTTTCCTGTTGGCAAATGACAATCCTATGCAAAAACACGGCGCTTCCCATTTTTTTTTTCTTTCATAGCTGTGTAGGTATTTTGTAAAAATAAATTGTATTCAGTCGTTTATTGCATTTATCTCACAGCCGATATTTCTTATGCAGTTGTTGGAACTTACAGGTGCCAGGGCAGGTGGGCTCCAGCTGCAGCAAGGCACTCTTTGGCCAGCCCCTGGCAGCCCTTTGTGGAGAGGACCAGCAATGGAGGGCATCTTCTGCAAAGCTTGCAAAGGGACAGCCTGCTGGGAGCTGCGAGAGGCCCTGGACTGCAGGGATAACGTCGACCTGGGCAGCCAGCCTGTGCTGCTGCTGGCCGTCTTCTTGAAGGTGAGTGAGCGCCTCTGGCCTGCCACTGGAAGAGCTCCTAGCTGGGCTGGAGGCTTCAAAGGCTCACCTGGAGCCCTTGGCAACACAGGACTTCCTCCAGAGCATCCCTGACAAGCTCCTCATCACCCACCTCTATGAGGACTGGATGAGAACCATGAAGACCAGTGAGAAGGAAAAGGTGGAAGACAGGGCCGCGAGAAGAGCGACAGGTGACTTCTCCTCCTGCAAGAGGAGCTGGTCATCACCAAGTTTCAGTGAGATCCTGGGGGCCCAGCTGCCTTTCCTCTATCCCTGGCCCTGGGAGCACTGAAGGGACTCCAGGGCACCCAGCCCCAGGCCCTGGGACCACCGGTGTCCATCCCAAGTGCAGCTGTGGGGACAGACCTCTCTGCCAGTGGGGACCCCAAGGAGGCTGCCTCCAGCTCACTGCCCGTCTCTCCCGCCAGCAGATGTGGCAGCACCATGCACTGACAGCTCCACCATGCCCTGGACCAGCTGTGGATCCTGAGCAGCAAGAAGAGGACAGTGTGGGATGAAGAAGAGCAGGAAGGAAGCCCCAAGGACAGCACCTCCATCGTCCTCGCTTGGCTTGCGGGCTCCTGCGTGGCCACCTTCGTCTGAGTCCTGCTGCCGCATCCCAGGGCAGGCAAAGGCAGGGCACGAGAGCGTGTCCAGCATGACCACGCCATCCTGTCTAAGGGCAAGAGTGGCTGCTGGAGCAGCAGAGAGGGACCCAGGGCTTGGCCAGCGCCTATGTCCTGCTGCGTTGGGCTTCGTCCTGCCCCCGTGTCCTCCCCTGTGCCCAGAGGCCGGGCGCAGCGGGGCCTGATGCTCCTTCTGCTTTCTTTGTGCAGCTCCCGGGCGCAGAAGGAGCTGTGCTGGCCACGCTGCAGGGGTGAGCCGGGGGGATGCTGCGGGCTCCGCCGGCCAGGCGGGCGAAGGAACGCGGCTCGGCGGCTGGGGAGGGGTGTCCCCGCCGCTGCGGGCAGCTCTCGGGCAGAAAGCGAGAGCCGCAGGTACCGGCTTAGGCTACAGCCGACTCTTCCCTGTCCCTTCCCGCTGCACAGCACGCCGGCAGGGGCAAAGGGAGTCCAGGTGACCTGCCTGCCAGCCATCGACCAGCTGTAGAAGCAGCTGAGACGCCGCCACGCCCTGAGTGTCCCTGGCTCCCTCGCTGCCTCGGCCGGCCGGGCGTCTGTCCCCGAGCGCTGGTGCTGCAGCCGAGGAGCGGCAGAGGCATCGCTGCTCACCTGCTGCCACTCCTTCCTTCTCTCTTGCCCAGTGGAGGACGTTCCGCGCCGGGAGACTGGAGAGGCTGCAGCAGGGCCAGGCAGAGGTGAGAACGGCTGCCTTTCCCCCAGCTCGGCCGCGCTCCGGCTGTCCGGGCCGGGGGGCAGTTGGCCCTTGCTGGCCCTTGCTGCGCAGTCAGGGCTGCTCACTGAGCACAGCCTGCTTCTTGCAGGGCCATCCCCAGCAAGGGCCTCCGCACGCACACCCCGTCTGGCCACGGAGGGGGACTTGACCCCCCCGCTCACCAGGTGAGTTTGGGAAACGAAGGCAGCCTCCCGCAGCCTCCCGCAAGCGCTTGAGTTGCACTCACTTGTCCCCGAGTGTCACCACGCAGGTCAGTCACCCCGAGGGAGGGAGAAGGACGTCAGCGAGGGGAGCAAGGACACCTGCCTGCTGCCCGGCGACCGCTGGACGTGCCCCCACCTTAGAGGAGGTCAGGGCGAGAGCTGGGACGGACCCTGCCTTCTCAGAGCCTCCCAGCCGGAGACGCTGAGCTCCAGCTCCTGCCTGCCCGTCCGGCCGCAGCGCTCAGCACCGTGCTGCGGGCAGAGCAGGGCAGGGCAGGCTCCGAAGGGCTGGCCTGAGGGGCTCTTTTCCTTTGCAGCAGGAGGAGAGGGGGGCTACCCTGGCCCTTGGCTCTGCGGCGGAGCCCGGCCGCTGCCCAGGCGCCAGGGCAGGCGAGCTCCGTTTGCAGCAAGGCGCTCTTTGGCCAGCCCCTGGTAGCCCTCTATTGAGAGGACGGCGCGCTGCCCCGGCCCATCCAGGTACGCCGGCCTGGGCAGGGAGCCCCCAGCTGCTGCCAGCGGCACTGTGGCCAGGGTCTCTGGCGCGTGGCTCCTGCGGCTCTTCAGCCGTGGCCCACGCAGCTGGTCCCAGCGGGAGGAGGGAGCAGCTCAGCGTGGGGCAGAGCTCGGCCCTTGGCCAGCGCCGTCACAAGCCCGCTCCTCAGCCCACTCACAGTCCTCCTGCTGCATCTCTTGCAGGAGCTGCTGACTGTCCTGCAGCGCGAAGGACCGGCGACGGAGGGCATCTTCCGCAAAGCTTGCGGCGGGACAGCCTGCCGGGAGCTGCGGGAAGCCCTGGACTGCGGGGACGATGTCGACCTGCGGGTCCTGCCTTGGCAGAGCTCTCGGTGCTTTCTGACTCGGTCCTTGCAGGTGCCGATCTCCTGGGACTGGCTGAGGACCAGTGACTCTTGGCCCAGGCCCCCACCGGCCCCCCACACCGTCTGACACCACAAGAAAAGGATCTTTTCCCTCTTCCAGCTGTGTGTGCCATAGGACATTCTGGGCTGGGGAGGTGGGGTTTGGGGATGAAGCCCAGGGGAAGAGTGTGGGCTCAGCCCTCACCCCAGAACCCGTGCCAGCAGGTGTCAGGGCTGAGCCCAGGTGCTGTACTAGGCCAACCACAGCACAGGAACGCAGGACAATGGAGGTCAGATGGGGCCTCTGCTTGTGTGCCGGTTTGCTCAGCTCCTGCTTGGATTTTGCCTAATGCACAGGTCCTGCGAAGGCCTGAGGCTTGTGCTGAGCGGTGCCATTAGCTCAGAGCAAGGCCAACACGCTGGCTGTGCAAGGCTGGAGGTCCTTACACAGCCACTGGCAGCTGGCCATCCCCTGTGGCCGTCACCCTTGAAGACTGGTTGTTGGGCAGTTTCTTTGAACAGATGCACCAGTCTGAGCATGGACTGAGGCTTGTCACTTCCTGAGCTGCCTCCTTCTTGTTATTTTTATTTTCTTATTTTGGACACTTTATGAAATGTAGGGAGTGTCAAATGGAAGGCACTGCTTAGTTCTCTCCTCTTGAAATCAATACTTTCCTACCTGTAGGCTTCCTCAATGGTATGGTCAGGGTGATGGTATTCGTACAGGAAATGTCACTACTGATACTCAGCTTTTGACCTTCACTTTCACTTCCATCAAGGAGATGCTTTGTCATTCCTGCTCCTACCTCACTGTGATTTCTAGTGGGGATGGGTATGACATGCTGTTCTTTCAGTCCTTCCCCCATAGCCTCTGTCTGGCTGCTGCCTCTTGGGGCATGAATGCTTGGCTCTGTAAGATAAGGAGAATCTTGAGGGTAGGTCTGTAACTTCAAGAACTTGCTGACAGAGATGCCCTTTTGGAAACTGGTTTCATTCAGTGCAGCAGACATGACAGAAAACAGGGCATCACAGGTCCATGGAGACAGCTGTGCTAAGGCTTTTGGTGGGTTTTCTTTGTTGCCCACTTCCAAAAAGTCACTTTTCTGCATGTGCTTTTGCTCTTCAGGCTTGCTTCTGAAAGAGGAATGTGGCCCTGAAGGTGATGCAAACCTTGAGCATCAAACAAAGGCTTTCCTGGGCACACCGCTCTCTCTGCTTGTTCTCCACAAAGAAGCAAGTGTAGATATGGTGGTGGAAACAGAAATGGAAGATGAATGGCACGTCAACACTGTGATGTTTTTCATGTACAATTTTAATTTCTGATAGGTTCAAATAGCTTCTGTGTCCCTTCCTGGCATTAGAGCTCACAAGTGTTTGGGGCTTTTTTCACCCTGGAATGAAACTTAAGAAAACCCAGAAAGGCTTTTTATCGGATTCGTGAGGTACATGTATCATCAAACTAAATATGTATAAAAAGTCAAATATGAAGGGCCAATGGTATCCTGGGCTCCATCAGGAGAGGAGTGGCCAGCAGGGACAGGGAGGTGATTGTCCCTCTCTGCCCTCGTGAGGCCCCATCTGGAGTACTGTGTCCAGATCTGGGGCCCGCAATACAAGAAGGATGTGGAACTGTTGGAGAGGGTTCAGAGGAGGGCCACAAGGATGATTAGAGGGCTGGAGCACCTGCCCTACAAAGGGAGGCTGAGGGAACTGGGCTTGTTCAGCCTGGAGAAGAGAAGGCTGCGGGGGGACCTCATTGCAGCCTTCCAGTACCTGAAGGGAGCTTATAGGCAGGAGGGGATTCGGCTTTTTAAAAGAGCAGATAATGGCAGGACAAGGGGGAATGGACTAAAGCTAAAGGAGGGAAGGTTTAGATTAGATATTAGGGGGAAGTTTTTTACAGAGAGAGTGGTGAGGTGCTGGAACAGGCTGCCCAGAGAGGTAGTGGATTCCCCGTCCCTGGAGGTGTTCAAGGCCAGGTTGGATGGGGCCCTGGGCAGCCTTGTTTAGATCCAGGCCTGGAGGTTGGTGGCCCTGCCTGTGGCAGGGGGGTTGGAGCTCTATGATCCTTGGGGTCCCTTCCAACCCAGACCATTCTATGATTCTATGATTCTTTGAAAAGACATTTAAAAAGAAAAGGCTCAAATGGTACTCAAAGGAAAGGCCCTTTCAAGAAAGGACATAGTTTTTCCTGCCAAGTAAAACCCTCTGAAAGCAACCGCAATGCCACCAGTCTGCAGCTCTGCAGAAGTGAAGGCTAAAGCCAGTGCAGACTGGCCATCGTGCTTTGTGAGACAGCCCCATTAGAATTTGCTCAGCTGAGAGGTTACTGTACCTGTCAATTGCAGAGTTTTGATAACAGCGTATTTCATCAGCGCTTCATTAAGCCTGTTTTGGGTAAGGGGACTGTGTGAAACGTGGGGATTGCAAACCATCCAAAGGGATCTGATATTAAAAGCTAAGGTAGCAATTTGGAAAAGGGCAGCTTAGTAGTTCAGGTGTCTTGCCACCTGTTAACTTCCACATTTCTGGTTCAAGCACCTGCCACCAATCACCCCAGAGAGCACTGAGGACTTCCAGTGTCCAGAAGAACCAAAAAGCATTCCAGAGGAAAGAAGTTAAAATGAGCTCGCTTTGGTTAAAATAGGAACTGTTTTATGTCAATCATGGCTTTACCTATCTAATGACACTGAAGGTGGATTATAAAGGTTTGCAGGGTCTTCCAAGGAAATTCAAAAACAAAGACAGGGAACACAGGTCTGTGGAGAGGAAAGTGAAAGCATGCCAGAAGAGAAAAAGAGGAGGAGAAAAAGAGCTTTTGGGTATCGACAATTGAAGAATGGACAGAAGGTCAAGAAGCCCAGGTGTGTAACAGACTCTGCTGCCCATCGTTCAAAACTCTGAACACTGTGTATGCACGTGAGCTATTTCTATGGTGTGTGAAGATGGATCCATCTAGGAAGCATATTCCTGTCTTTTGGAAAAAATCTCTGTCAGAAGGAAAACGTCATTCAGAGTTTTTCAGGTTTGGTTTTGCACTGAAGTTCTGTTTGCTCAAAGCTAACCAGACACCCTGGAAAGGTCACAAGATTCATCGTTCTTTGCTGTTTCACCCCTTATCTAAATACTCACTTTTTTATCCATGTTAGTAGGCAAACCTCACACTGCCTTGTATCATCTCAATCCCAAATATGCAGCAAGCTTTGTTCAAAGTCACTTTAGACAAGATATCAGCACTTTGAAACAAGACCAGATTTCACCTGAAGTAATTTAGAGGAGGAAAAACTAACAAGTTCAGACAAAAAATTTCTAGTCCCTATATAGGAGAGCTCTAGCCATGTACCTTCGTATTTTTCTCAGTGCATGGCACACTAGAGAGTAAAGCAGTCTGGGATGGATCAGTTTTGCAGAAGGAGTGACTTAAGCCGTGGAAGCAAGGCAATACCAGCCAGCTGTGTCGCTGTGCCTGAGGGAGCATGTTTTTCCTGCAAACCTTGCTTGCTTGCAAGGGGCGAGGGATGCTGCTGCACAGGGTTGGAAATAACTGTTGTGGCTGTCCAGGGGCTCCCTGTCAAACCCTTCCACATGGCACAAGAGCACTGTAAACCTCTGTAATCATACAGGTCTCTAAGCTGGCTATTACGCATGTTGATAAGGTCCCAAAGCAATCCTGTAGTCAATCCCCGTAATAGTTGTCTCTTCTGGGCTATAAGCATTGCTTTTAAACTGTATTTCCCAATGAAAAGGGAGCAAAATCACACCCATTCCTGCCTTTGTGGATTTACCAGCGTTTTTTGACTCGGTCCTTGCAGATGCTTATTTCCTGTTAGTGGCTGAATTTCCTGGCTGAGCCACTGTGACTTGGGATCTTGCAGTTGGTATACATAATAAAATCCTCTTTTTTCTTCTTGTCACTCTTTCTGGCACATGATAATCTGGAATAGGTAGATTTTGTTTTATAATGAATCATACTGGAGGAGTTTGGGATCATCCATCATCCTAGAATCCATCCCAGCAGGCATCAGGGCTGAATTCAGAGGCTTTATGAATAAAACCAAAGCACAGAACCAGACAGAATGATTGAAATTGGAAAGGACCTCTGGAGGTCACCTGGTCCACTCCCTTTGCCCAAGCAGGACCACCTAGAGCTGCTTGCCTAGAACCATGTCCAGATGCTTTCTGAGTATCTTCAAGCAGGGAGACTCACAACTTCACTGGGCTTCCTTTAAAAAAGTGTCTCCAAACAGTCAGAGGGAACCTCCTATTTTTCAGTTTTTGGCTCTCATCCTGCTACTAGACACCATTGGAAAGACCTTGATTCTCTGCTCTTTACACCCTCCCTTCAGGGATTTACACACATTGACAGGTTCACTTCAGGGCTTCTCCAGGCTAAACAATCCCAGCTTTCTCAGCCTTTCTTCAGAGGAGAGGTGCTCCAGTCTCTTCATCATCATAGTGGTCCTTAGGAGGTGATCCTTAAATACTTAACAGCATTCTCGGCCTCCTCAACCCTCCAGGGCTTTCACCCTTTAAATCATCAAAATATTTAAATATTCAAGAGAGTCTTTTAAATTGCATGGAAATTATCTCTAACTAAAGGGCAATGTCAACAGCCAATCAAAATCTAGAGAAGCAGATGACTCAAATGGGTAGAAAATGTTCTCTCTGGTCTATCTTCTTCCTGCCTGCATTAAAACCAAACTTGCAAATTTAAACCCCTTATGACTGAAGCAATAGTCTTATTTCAGATTCTTTTTTTATTCAAAGTCTGTGCAAACCCATAACAGAAATTACATATGTGACAGACTGAAAGGGTTACTGTCTCAAACATTGTGGTGGGACACAGTTACAGAGAGCCACGGGGGAGGGGCTGGTTGGTGTGTGTAGGAGAACTAGAGGTTTAAGGTGCCTTGCACTCCTCCATTTCCCTTTCATCCTTTCCTCTACCCTCACAAGAACTGTTTGGAATATGCAGAGGCTAACAGAGGGACTTCACTGAACTTTGGAGATGAAGGTCCCTGAAGTGAACTAAATATGTCTTATAAACTACAAGAAAAGGAATTGCCTAATCACTAGTCAGCAAAATCCACAATAACTGGGTGAAAGTTAAAGGCAGCAGGGAGAAACCATGACTAGTGACCCATAGACCACCAACTCAAGAAACCCATGGACTCAAAACTTCATTTTTTTGAGCATGTGTGCTAATCTACATAAGAAGTGGAGATGGAGCTTATGCCAATGAAGAAAGAAATGGCAAGCATAAAAGAACAAGGCAGAGGCTTGGGGGAGGGACAACACACAGATAGACAGTGACTTCACATTAAACACCCATTGGCAGGACTGATGCTGGATCCAAGACTGATAGCTCGCTCTCTATCTCTCTGTCTCCCCCTCTCTTCTTTCTCCCAAAGCTGCTAAGTAACGCAAGGTTGACCTTGGTTCCTACCAAAGTCTCTCTTTCTATCTCTCTCTCTCCCCCCCCTTTTCTTAAAAGCTGTGAAGTTTTGCAAAGCCTACCCTGGTTCCCCATAAAGCCACATAGCTAAAATAGATCTAATTGTGAAGGTGCCAACATTAATTTTTTTTTCTGCTGACACTATCTCAGTACCCTCAGGAAACCAAGGGCCTGATCATGGAAGTCAGAACCAAACACGCTACTAAAACATCTATCTTGTGACTCAAATATGAACACTGGTGTATTTTGACTATTTTAAATTGACAAGAGGATATAATTTCTTCACACTAAATATAGAGAAAATACAGAATACAATAACAAGACTGCAATACTGATTCCTAATCCTGTTCCTTCAACATTTTCACAAAGTTCAAACCGAATGGAGGCTATTCAGTTTTTAAATTATTATTTCCTTCCCAGTAACAGAGGAATATTTCTCAAGATCTTGCATCTTGGTCTTCTGCAATATCTACCTACTTACATACCTACCTACCTAGCTATATACCTACGTACCTACCTACCTAATCTATGTATCCATCCATCCATCCATCCATCCATCCATCCATCCATCCATCCATCATGCAGTAGATGCTATAAATGGTTCAAAGATTTGTTTGTATCAGGGTAGTTTGCAGAACTTCCTACAGCAGATCTACTTCCTCATTGTCTCAAGAACTCTATCGTGTTTACCATCACTGCTACCAGCTGCTTTTTTCCTCGCCTCTTTGGGTAAACTTTGATTGGCATCTTTGGTGTGGAAACATAAATACTTCTAAAAATCTCACGGGAGTAAAGTGAAGTAGAGTTTAAAAAGATTAAGCACTGAAAATTTCTGAATTTCCCTAAAGAGTATTTTCAATAAGGGCGAAGAGCATAGAGCTGGAATTCAATCAGATTCTCTACACAAAACATGAAATACTTGAGGTCAAGAAAGAAAAGCTCAAGAAAAACATATTTCATTCCTGCCACCAATGGGAAAAGCGCAAATTCAGGATTGCAACAGGAGATCTTCAGACCACTGCAACATACAACCTTTAAATTTTTGCCCTTTGCTTATCTACCTCCAAGCAAACCTCAGAAAGCTGGCTGTATCTCTGAGGGTTGCAGATTTGTTTCACTACTGCTTCTGCTGATTTCCCCAGATGAGGAAGAGGAAAGTTGGGAAAGCCCTTGGCCCTGATGTTCCATGCTTTTTGATGTGTCTGACTCCAATCCTGGGTAAGGGTGATGCTCATGAAAATCGTATGTGGCTGTATTTATCATTTCTGTTATGACTCAGCACTCCTCAGAGCTGACATTAATCTACTGCTACACAGAATTAAAATACCCAGTACACCAGGAGGTGCGGTATTGCATGTCAGAATATTGCTGAAACTACAATTCAGAAGACAGCCTCAAGCAAATCTGACCTGAACAGATTCTACATACACCAATGTCTGAGGAAATATAGCACATATTAGTACTTTGTGGTTTGTTTGGGTTTGGGGTTGTTTTGTTTTAAATAAAAGCAATCAGCATCATTATGTTGGCAGAATCAGTTTGTCACGGATTGTTTCTGAATGGTCTATTTATGCTGCATCAGTGTGGACTTTATCCTTCTACATATGACTTCCCACAATTCATAACAGAGCAGCTTTTTTCAGTGGAAAAAAAAAATCCTGTTTTTTATTTCCTCCAAGTATTCATTAAAGCATTCAGAATTAAGAAAAAAGTTCTAAAAATTTAGAATTGTCCTCTATACTTGAAAAAGAAGGGTGTCCTACTTAACTGTTTGACCAAAAATAGTATATATCTTTTAGCTAATTATTAATACTCCTTTCCAATTAGCCCTATGATGGCAAATGAAAAGAAAAAAAGATTGAGCAGAAATGGTCAGCTGTCCTCAAAGAAAACTGCTTGGAAAATTACAGATGGAATTTACTCATAGAAAACTGGAAAAAAAGTTTTTCCATGGGTCTGACAGTAGCTCGTGTAGGGCTATATTTTGCATTTGAACTGAAAACAGTGCTGCTCACCCAGGGACACGTGAGTATTTGCTGAGCAGTGCTTACACAGCACCAAGGGCATTTCTGCTCCCCTGCCTGCCCCGCCAGCAAGCAGGGAGGGAGTGCAGGAGCTGGTGGGAGGGGACACAGCCAGGGCAGCTGACCCCCCACTGAACAGAGGGGTATCCCACAGCATGTAACTCCATGCTCACCAGTAATACAGCTGGGGTGATGGAGGCTGGGAGGGACTGCCCTTGCTCAGGGTTTGGGTGGCCATCAGTCATAGAGGGATGAGCAAATGCTTCCCTTTCATCTCCTGTTTTTCTTGGGCTTTAGTTTCTTCTCTGTTTCTTGGTCGCTTGGGTGTTCCGGTTTTTGGGGTTTGAATTTTGGGGTTTTTTTTAATTTACAATTTTGTATTTAATTATTAACCTGTCTTTATCTGAAGCCAAGAGTTTTCTCACTTTCACCTCGCTGACTGTGCCCCCACTTCACACTAGGAGCAAGTCAATAAGTGGCTGTGTGGTGCTTGGCCACCCACCAGGGTTAAACAACTGATGCCTTATCCAAGAGAAGACTCCAATTCATTGGTAGAATTAAATGCAGAGAATGTGATGTTGATGTTTAAACTGAGTAATGCCCTAATTATCAGACAATTATTTGAACTATATTTAGTCAACCACTCCTCTCAAATACCCCAAAACAAAAAAACCCAACCCACAACCCCCAAGTCTGGCATGAGGTTATATTAAACATGACAACCAGAATCGATTCTAACTATTCCATCTGCAATTCAGAAAGCTATCCAGTCTTCCATTTAAGTTATATATAAATACAAATTTTATTACTTGTAGATTTAAGCACAGGGTAAAGCCCTGCTACCTCCCATTGGGCTTGTATACACAATTAAAATACATGCTGAACCTATTTTGAGTAGCACTTCTGCTCTGAATCCGGGCTGTTAGTCAGTCCTGTTTCAAACGGGAGACATTGATAAAATATCTGGGGGAAATCTGAGTCAATACTGTATGACTATATGGGGTATATTCTTACTGATAAAGAAATTATGAAGGTTATTGTTCATGTCTTCCCTTGTAACAGCATAATCTTTCTTGACGTGCAAAATAATCTGCTTCTATCCCACAGAGAACTCCAAAAGGAGCTTCTAGCAAAAAAACTCAGCTATTTGCAACCAGCTTTATTTTTAACATATCCAAAAAACATACAGAACTGTGAGCAAGAGACATACGGTGTGTTCTATAAAGAGCAAGAAATCGCCTGCCAAGAGTTGTTATGATTAATTGCCAGTTCAACAGAAGGTAGGAGGTTCTGAAGCAAAAGAGAAGGACAAAAAAATGGTCTGGGAAAATTCAAGAGGGTCGAGCAATTTAACAGGCTTGAAAATTATTTGGTAACCAATTAAGGTAAAACAGAACATGGTAAAGGTGGGTTAATTCACAATGCTTGGTGGATAATTACAAGTAACTGATGTACATTTCAGACTATGAACGATTTCTTAAATTTCTTGTCTCTGCAGGTCTGAAGGTGAATAAGAAGACCAGGTAAAATCAGACTTTTCCAAAATTCACAATTATCTATATTCATAAAAGTAAATGCAAAAGACTTAATATGAAATATCCCACAGACACACCTTTAAGAAATCAATTGCTCTTCAGTTGTTCCAGTTCACACACACACACACACACACTTATATTAAAAGCATATCTAGGCTACAGAGTTAAAATTACATTCTTAATTCAACCCACCCTTATTCATATGTGCTGTGTTCTAGTCTGCCAAAGCATTTTACTTTTTTTAAGTTCATAGAATCATAGAATATCCTGAGTTGGAAGGGATCCATAAGGATTATTGAGTCCAACTCCTGGCTCCACACAGGATCAGGCGAATCAGAGCATGGGACTGAGTGTATCATCCAGATGCTTCTTGAACTCAAACTTGGTGCTATGACCCCTTCCCTGGGAAGCCTGTTCCAGTGCCTGACTCAGTAAAGAACCTCTTCCTAATATCCAACCTAAACTTCTCCTGTCACAGATTCATAATGTTTCCTCAGCAATTGTTATTTCATTTTATTCCCTGTACAATGTCTATGATAGCTTTTTAGTAAACAGGTAGAGAGAACTTGTTCATTGTCCTCAAAGGAGCCCTGAAGACTTCAAATCATAGAAAAGCTTAAGTTGGATGGAGCCTCAAGAAGTCATCTAGTCCAAACCCCTGCTCAAAGCAGGTCTAATTAGGTTAGGATACTTAAGGTCATGGCCAGACAAGTCTCAAACACCTCCATGATGGAGATCCCATAACCTCACTCAACTTTTCATTCATTACATTTCAGGCTCCTGACCGTCCTATTGACCTGGACTCCTTCCAGTATGTCAGTATCATTGTTATACAGAAGAGCCCAAAATCAGACACAATATTCCATATTCAGTCTCACAAGTGCCAAACATATGGGATGGATAACTGTCTTTAACCTGGCTAATAACTGAGCATAAGCAGTTAGCTTTCTTCAAAACAATCTATACTGGCAGCTACATTTGCAATTTACACAAACAGAAAAAATATATACCTTTCTTACTAATATAGCCTAGGATGCAGCTGGCCTTTGCTACATGATCATGCTGTTGGCCCATGGTCTGCTTGTTGTCCATGAGGACCTCCAGGTCCATTTCGGCAAAGATGGATCCTTTCCTTAGCCAGATGGACCCCCGCCTGTGCTGCACATGAGATTATTTTATCTCAGATCCAAGACTTGACATTGATTTTTATCTAACTTCATAGGTTTTTGTCTGCCCTGCTCTCTAGTGTGTGGACCATTCTCCCCCACCTCAATATGGTGTCATCTACAATTTGCTGAGAAGGTATTCCCATCCCATCAATCAGATTATCAATGACGAGATTAACTGGAACTGCTCCCAGAATTGATCACAGGGGGGGCACTACTAGTTACCGATCACTGTCTGGACTTTACACCTCTTTGAAAGATTGCAGTCTAATCAACTTTCCAACACTGTTGTCTATTTATTCAGCCTGTGTCTCACCAACTTGGTGATCAGCCTGTGAAAGACTGCATCAAAGGCCTTACTCTACAGCTTTAGGCTAGAACTCCCCCTGACCTCCCCTTCTCAACTCATCCCACAGAGCAAAAGGTGAGTCAGGCATGATTTACCTAACTCAGCCTGACTAAACTATACCTATGTTGGCTGCTGCTACTAACAATATCACCTTTTATGCATTCTAGAGTGCTTTCAAAGAGTATTTGCCAACATTTCCAGGGACCAAGGTAAAGTTGATACGGAGAGGCCTAGGAACATCCTATGAGCTGCTGCAGCTCCCCTTGCACCCCTGCCGCCCCCCTGGTGCACACTACGGTTTCGGCTTGTCCCTGCGGAGCAAGGGATAGCCACTGTGAGCTGGAGTCTCACTGAAAATAGGACAGTATATATATCAGGTGAAACATCAGGAGTGCCAGCCTCGTGTCCTGTGAGGCAGAACAGCCTCCTGTTACAGGAAGGTAAACACTACATACCATGGATATACAGAGAGCAGCTGTCATCAGTAAGGAATTGTGGTTGACAATGAGTGTGTGTCGTAGTTTCACCCCAGCTGGCAGCTAAGCACCACGCAGCCATCTCTCTCACACCCAATGGGATTGGAGTGGGGAATCAGAAGAGCAAAAGTGAGGAAACTCACGGATGGAGGTAAAGACAGTTTAATAAGTAAAGCAAAAGCCACAAGCTTAAGCAAACAAGGCAAGAATTTCTTAACCACTTCTCATTGGCAGGCTGTGCTCTGTAATGCCTAATAGTGACTTGGGAAGACAAATGCCATCACTCAGAATGCTGCTGCCCCCCCTTTCCCCTCGCTTACATCCCTTTCTTCTTCCCTCCCCTTCCACCTCCTTCCCTCCCTTTTCCCCCCTACCCCCCTTTCCCCCTTCCTCAAGGCCCTTGAAGTCTGAACATGATGTCATATGGTGTAGGATAGCCCTTTGGTCAGTTGGGGTCAGCTGTCCTGGCTGTGTCCCCTCCCAGCTCCTTATGCACCCGCAGCCTACTCGCTGGCAGGGAAAGGCCTTAGCTGTGTGTAAGCACTGCTCAGCAGGAATGAAAACATCTTGATGTTATCAGCACCATTTTCAGCACAAATCCAAAACACAGCCCGGTACTAGTGGCACATGTGAAGATACCGCACTGGTAAAATAGCACATTATAGGCATTTGTGGAAAAATAAACTGTGTAAAGGCACAGCAGTGTATAGATTCCCTTGTAGACAGATGCAGACTGAGGAATTGGCACAAGCTGTGAACATGAACTAGCAAATTAATATTTAACACCAGCCCTCTTCTAAACTCATCCTTGAGCTGTCAATGCTGCGATGGGCTTATATTTAACTTTTACCTTTGTGAGACCTGTACTTCTTCAGAGGCATTTCAGTATGCTCAATTCCTACTACCCCCAGCACCCCCTCAGTATATCGCAGGACTATGTCCGTGATTAGCAACACTGACCCACACTTAATTTTAAGGACCATTTCAGACTTACATGCTGTAAAACAGTCCTGCTGCTACATGACACAGTTTTCTTGGGTAATCCATGTCTGCGACATGTTATAGTCTAGTAATCAAAATACAGTACAAAACTCTGTTGCCATTGCCCCTTGTGCAACAAGGTTTTGTCAAACATTGTCATTAGACTTTCCTAAATGACTTTTCTAATTAGACATTCAAAACCCCCTGCAGGTTCTACCATAGATGGAGAGGGCTGGACTTTGCCTTGTCTGCCAGGTTTTCAGTTCTCTGAGTCCAAAGGTAAAATGTGAAAGAGGATTGTGCTATTCATTGACAAATTAGCTGTTATAAAAGATGAAACTGATTATCCTGTCATTTAACTGTGACGTCCCCATAATTTAGACATCTCTTGCATAGGAGTAGGACATTTAGGAGTTGAGGATGTGAGTAACTTTCTCTTCAATTCAGTGATGACATTTTCAATTTCTAAAGGCCTTCTCCCTTGTTCAAAAATAGTATTAGTGATTCTAAAGAAATATAACAAGGCAAGGCAAACCAGCTGAGGTGGAGCATGAAATTACATTTCTCAAATATCATTAAGATTGGGTTAATTTTGTACCACTGGCCATTCTTGACTTTAGTCACAAGAGTGGATTCATTTGCTGACTTCTTGGTCAGTGGGTTAAATTTGGTCATGATGATTTTAATCATTACTGTGAAAGGTTGTTATTAGTCAAAGGTGATGAGAGCAGCAAGAATAAATAGCTTATTACTAATTTGTGTCAGTTATATATGAACTCAGTGCTTTCCTTCTTTTTCACCCATGTGAACTCAAATTGCTTTCAGCAGGCAGGCCCCTATTTGCCTTTTAACATGGCAATTACTCTCTTTTGTCTTCTTTTCTCACAGTTGTGCTTTTCTTTGCAGATATTTTTCCTCCTTCTCTGCTGTGTGATACTAGAGATGTGTCTATTTTACAGATGGTCTTTGCCAGAAATTCATGATTCTTTTCTGGCAAGTACTTACATTCCAGTTCAAGTTTCTCCAATAACTTCCTACTTTTCTACATTTGCCTTGCATATACATATATGTAGTAAAAAAACCCCAAAACTTACTCAATTATATACCTGGAAATTTTACAAATTGATTCTTTAGAGCTGAACAAAAATATTATGTTTTCTACCTTATGAAAGGGAAAAGACTGTGTTGTTTTCATGCAATGTGCTGACCCTGACCGTCTTTCAAGGGCATAATACTGTTAGTTAAGACAGCAGTTAATCACTGGAAAGTCTTACCAGGTTAAGTGGAGGATTTTTTATCAGTTGGAAAATTTAAATCAATGTTTGATTTTGTTCAATCACTGGTTAGTTGAGGAAGTGGCCAGTTTACACTATCAAGCCTGTAATTTGCAGAAGGCCAGACATGTGACTTACACTTAACCTTACTGGTCTGAAAATGTCCACCTCTGAATGAGTAAGAAGAATGTGCATAGATAATGTAAAGCAGCAAAGTAACTGTTCTTCCTATGATTATATGTATGTTTGATTTATGAGTGGTGAGAAGAGCTTCTTAAATTCCTTTAGTTTTGTTAAGAAGATAAGAAATAACAGTTGAAAAACTTTCCTGAGAGAATTAACATTTCAGAAGAAAATCAGTTTTATTTTTTCTAGCTACAGAAATAATCAGGTAATGCAAAGTGATGTATATTATTTTCTTAGTAAAAGTAAAACAGTGCAAATCTTTGAACTCCAGACCTCTTGTGACAGAGAGCTAAGACAGATTCTCACAGTGCTCTATTTTAATTTTTTTGCTGGATCAATGTAAGTGAACACTGTATACTTCTATCCATTTCATCTTAATTAGGAAGGACAGAAGGACCTAAACACTTTGTTCATGTTAGATAAGACTAAATTCAAAATTGCTTTCAGATCTGACAATTTTTGCCAAATTTTCTGTATTTCTACTTTTGAATGGAATTAGGTCTGGAAGTACAACCATAGCACAATACAACCAACTTTCCTTCTAAACTTATTCCTCTGAAACCATGGAACATTCCAATTTTCAAACAGAAACATATCATCATTCCATTTTCCTCAGCTCTGTTTAAAGAACTCTTTCAAAAAGCACAGTTAACTTCTGTTTCATATGTTAATATCGTATTAAATTGCCTTATTGCTTTGTGATATACAGAAACTTTGACATCGTCTTCTATTTTATTTCAAGAATACTTTTTTCTTCTGAGCTTAAAAAAAGAATCTGCCACTTAAATAAGTTGATTGCAAGCAGTTTCAGTAATTGAATCCCTAGATATTTGTCTTTATGCTGGGAGGTTTTGTTTAACTTTTAATGGATTTTTAATGCTGAAACAGTTTCATTTAAAACTGTTGCCATAAAACATGCTAGAATTTTCTATTTTTGTTGCAGGATTTTTTTTTCCCCTCAAATCTTTTTAAAAGCTGAGGTTTAAGATGATATTATTGTACTAAGAAATAATGTAAAACATATTCTGAGAAAAGATTTCTAAGACTATCATGCTGTCAATCTGTTTCAGAGTATTCACCAATACCAAAATTTTTACATTTAAATAATATGACTAGTAGCTGGAGTGCATCTTCAGTATGAAGAAAAATCCTCTGTGACAAAAAAGTACAGACTCTCTAAACTGAAGGCCTATCTGTCACAAAGTTAAAAAGCCAGTGGCTGTACAGCTGCAGAGGAGTTTTGTTATCTGAATGGCTTACCTAAGCCCACCACCTATTAAAGGAGGATAATAGGCATCTGCTATTGTCTTGCTTTAATTGCACGTCTATATAAGTGGTAGCAGTTCACCCTACACTGTTCACTGGTGTGGGGTCAGAAGGTTGCATATAGCATCCTTCTGCTCAATGAATTGAGGTGTAATGGTTGAGTAGTCTGCAGAGGGGTAGGAAAGGTACTAGGGATCACAATCTTTGCCTCACAAGCCCAGGATATTCTCAGACCAAGGACACAGGTGGGTTACATAAGGTATCATTTGGGAACCAAAAGATGCTAGGGAACTCCCTGTCTACAACTCTGCTCTATTCTCTGTGGAGAAAAGATGTTTAATGACTCTGATGTTTATCAAGATGAGTGCTTTTTAAGTTCATATACTCAGAAAGCACTACTTGAAAGCATTTTCTGGGTGCAGAAAGTAGGAAGTTACTTAGTGGTTCTAAGCCACCAAGACAATGCAGCTTAATAAGATATGTCTGTCAGCTGAGCTTTGTTAACAACAGGCATGTTCTGATCAGACTGAGCTGCAAAGCAATTTGGCTTGATAAGTGTCTTTTGACAAATAATAGTAAGTATAGGACAAGCCTTCCATGGCTGTCTTGTAATTAAATCTTCCCATAGGTGTTTGATGAAATTTTGAAGTGTTCCCAAGACACATGACAAGAGACTGGATCCTAAGAGCACAGACAGTTCGGATCCAGGTAGGTAAATATCCGAACTACCTCAGGTAACATAAAGCTGAAGTTTTGTTCTTCACAAGCAAATAACACAAACGAAAAGTTACTAATATAATATGCAAATAGGGAAGTCAGTGGCTTTCCTACTTACTCATTTAATATGTTTGTTGGGTATTTTTATAAATCCTGTTTTCATCATTACTGCAGTGAAATTGTTCTCTTTACACATCTTTCATACTCTTATACATCAATGAAGATGAGATCAGAGAATAACAATCTTCAAGGAAGAGTTTGTAGCTCTTTCTTATGCAGAGTTAAAAAATTACCAAATCAGGATTTCTACAGACAAATTGAGAGGGATTTTTTTTCTGATTTTGTGTTTTGTTTGGGTTTTTGGTATTGTTTTTTAAAAATAAGTTGTTCCTGGAGGCCTCTCAGCTCCTCCCTAGCAAATGTCCTCTGAAAGTAATCCAAGTTAAGACAGAATGTGTTCTTAAGTTTCCGTATTCTGTTCATCCATTATCCTGTGTTTTGCTTTTGAGTTCATGGGAAAGTTGTTGAATGGAAAGAAAAATTATTTTAGCTCTTGCGTGTAACATTCAGCTAATCCTGTGATTGTGCTCAGGAAGGTATTCCACTGAAGTCAGAGCAGGTACAAAGAACTCAGAATTCAGCTTCATTGTGCACATTCCAACAGAGTATCTGGAAGATGAATAAGGCAGACTGATAGTTACAAAGATTCATAACCCTTCTCAGACAGTTTAAGATAATACGTTATTCCAAAATCTTTGGAAAATACCAGCTTTTGGTTTTAAACAAAGAAGTCTCAAAATGCATGTTTAAAAAAAAAAAACAAAAAAAAAAAAACAAAACATTAAGCCTTGTATCACTAAAGGAGACCTGAAAAATTAAGTCACTGTGACTTTGCAACAGTCGCCATGACAGCATACATTTATTTCTGACATTTACTGTTATTCCCATGAAACCCATAAATATTGCAGACAGCTAGCTGGTTGATCAAAAATTGCATAGTGTAGCTGCTTCTATGATTTAGTTTTTTTAACTTTAGGATTTGAAAAAAAATTTTGAACATTTAATATTTATTGCTTTGTAATCTTCAGCAGGAAAAACACCCCACCCTGTTCTGCTCCATCCAGCAAGCAGTTCCTCAAAAAACGATGTTTCCTATTGTGGCTAATTGGCTCTATAATATTACAAATTAATGTGGAATATCCTTTTCTCCTATTTATGTCTTTGACCATATGATTTCCTTCACCATTTTAGGATGTATCACTTAGTCTGTGTCTTTCAAAGCCATCACAGCCATTTTGTTTCCTGCAGCAAATAATCCCACAGATTACTTACATGTGTCAAATGTATTTCCCAATAATTGTAAAATATACCTTTTCTTTCCTCTTCATCTCCATTCACAGTGCTAAATACACCTGTAAAACGACTTCTAAACCTTGTTATTCTTGCAAGCATTTTAGCCAGTTTCGCTACATCTTAAAATCAATGAAAAGACATTTAGCAAAGTATATCAAATGCAACAATAGCATTGAAAAAATGAAGATATCATATGTTTGATTTTCCTCTGCTCATTTAAAAATATGGGTTGCTAACTTTTGGTGGAGGGTGGGCAGAAAGTGGTACTGCTATTTATGTTTGCTCCCATGGAGAGAGGTTCTGCCTTCTCAGAGCACTGTAATTGAGCTCAGTAGCATAACTATGAGATTGTTTTAGGTTTACGTGTTTAGTTCCTTCAGGTTCATTTTACTCTCTACTGCTTCTATTTTCCTCTGAAAGGTTTCTCAATCCTCCATAATAGTCACCAGTGCTACTGAAACACTCTTCTCCTGTAGTGTTATTGACGCTGTCCTCTGTCATCTTCCTTCCCCACATCTAATGTCTGAGTTTGTTTGAGTTTATATTAGAAATTCAATTTGTTTCTAATACTGATATGGACAATTCCATCAGCTACTGAGCCACTGTCATGTGGCTCTTGTAATGAGCAATCCAGTCTCACAAACCTGTAGTTTCTAGAAGGAGTTGACAGACATGTTCATAAGGAATGCTCTTAAGGAAATTAAGACAATGTAAGAAGGAAGACATTTGCATGGGTAAGTAACTGGGTAAAAGACAGGGAACAGGTTAGAGTGAATAGTCAGTAAGCGGCCAGGAGGCTGTTCATCACCTTCATAAGCAATTTAGGAATAGGTATCAATGAGAGGTGAGATATTCATGTTTACAAATAATGTTATTAAGAATGGAGGAACTGTCAAGACTTGCAGAAGGTGCTTGCAAAACTGAATAATTGTTTAAACAAATTTTGCACCCAGTTTTGCCTCATCTCAAAAAAACATATCTGGAAAAGGTTCAGAGAAGAAAAGAAAGATCACAAATGTGGATTATCGTCCAGTGAAGAATGACTGTGCAGACCAGGGCTCTTCAGCCTGGGAAAATTTCAAATATGTGACAGTCATATAAAACCATAAATAGCCTGAGAATATTTTTATTTTCTTTCCCAATGGAAGAACTAGGGTGTCAGTGAAGTTACAGAAAGACCCAGTAGCTGTGTATTGAAGCCAAGAAAGTTCAGGCCAAGACATGTTTTTTAAACAAATAAAGTAATTTATGTATGGAAACCCTTAGTACAACCATAGTGTGTTTCTGCTCATTGGCAGTTTTTGAAGAAGCACAGCTTTTCTCGAAACCCAGACGTGCAGATACCACAGGAAAGCCCCACAGACAGGTTGTAGGTTGGATGTACAAGTCCTGACACGATAGATTTTCTTTCTAGCCTAGAGGCTCGGCACAACATTACAGGCTTCTGTATTAAAAATGATCATAGAATTCTTCATTGAGAGTCAGATAACATGTAATGACCCACACCTTTAATTTCTAAGAACTAGCTTTTCCATAGCCATGAATAGAGCAGAGAATTTTTTTAATTTTTCAGATGTAGGCATTTCAAAAGTTGCATTTATTTAGACTCTTCTCCCTAATGAGTATCAATATATGCGATTGCAGGTTCAGCTGTCTATGTCTTGATCCCAGTAAAATCAAGAAGATTGTGTGTAGAGTATCTACAATTTCAGATAAATAATTAGTGGAGGAATGTGTCGTGTGTACGCTTTATTTATTTCTTCTTGAAATAAGCAGATTCTGAAGAGTTCCAAACCTGAAATTTAAAAAAAAAAAAACCACAAAACAAACAAACCAACAACACAAGTTGAAAATTAAGACCTGCTTCTTTGCCAAGTGACATTAATTTCAATATCAACATAACCAAAGTTTTACACTATCCAGAAAGGTCAATCAGTTCTAACTTTATAACTTTGCAGAAATAAAATTGTTGAGAGCCAAATTCTCAGTATGTTTTTTGTAGGGAATACACTTTAGTGTCTTAAATGTCTTATTATTTTCCTCTGAAAAAACAATGAGAGAAAGATAACAATGAGTAAAGACCATGCTTTCTTTCATTGAAGCAAATTACTTGAATTTTTTTGTGTTACCCATTGGGATCTTTGTAATGTTGCATTCTTAATGAACTTAATCATTTTAGCACCTCAGTATAAATACAGGCTTATCCTTCTAAAGTACAGATCACTGCCAAACTACTGCTTCGTTCCTGTTTCATTGTACTGCAATGGTAAAATTGTGAGCTCAGTGAGCTAGTAGAATCTGGTTTGAAATATGGCCTTGATTTTTTGGGAGCGGCCACTCAGCATTGTAATCTTACAAAATCAAATTCAGTCTATATTTGTCTCCCTGTCTATAACAAGAGGATAGTAATTTACTTCACAGGAGGGGTATAAGGATGGGACTGATCCTGTCAGTTCCTATATCTGTATCCTGCTCTACAGACAGAGGAGTTCAATACCTGGAGGAATGCCTGGTTGAGCCCAGTATTAGCAAAAGGCTTTAGAGATGAAAGCATAGAGTGCTATTTTTAACAGATACATTATTCAGCCTTGAACTGTGAAATCCCTGCTGCTATGTAAAGAAAACATTAATTTTCCTTTAAAAGAACAGTGTGTGGGTTAAACATTTCTGATGGCAGGACTATGCATGGCATGTGGGCTTAAAGCACAGATACAAAAACTCGCCTAGAATACTGTTTCCCATATAGCGAGAAAACTTGTACTATTTGGTTCAGCTAAATGTGTAGGATGAACTTTGAAGTTGACATCTACAAATATACCTTGACACTTGACTCCTACTGCAACCAGTGGGCATTAAGCACCTAAATACCTCCCAGGAACTGAATCTTATGTCTTGTGGTTGGTGCTCAGCTGAGGATTAGATCTAAATGACCAAAATTGCTATCCACAGAAACTATTCAACTGCTGTCTACCTCTGGAAGTGCCTCAAGTCCCTAGTGAGATCCATTTTTAACAGTAGAGCTCCAAGGAGACCTCCAGGTATTTGCAGAAACGTTTCCTCCTTAGAGATACGAGGTATCTTCCCCACACAAGTTCCAGCCACATCCACAAACTAAGTGTCCCATCCTTTTTTTCTCTCATCCTAATCTGGCAAGCAATTAACAGTAAGCCAACCAGCTCGTACTGTTTAAACCATGGTCTTTAAGACAAAGTCAAGGAAAGGAAGATTGTGCTGGCCCCCATCCCATCATCTGAAACAGCAACTGCATTTTTAAAGCTTTTATCCAGAAATACCCCATCTTCCTGTCTGGTGGGGTCAAGGCCATTCATCTTCTCTGATTTCAGTAATCAGCCAGAACATTATGTTAAGTGAGGAACATATATTCTCAATATTTCCACAGCAGTTAGTCATTAGCTCAGACTATGTAGTTAATTGGGACAGTGTGTACCTGCTTTCTAGCCTAATCCTAAAGATGTGCACCTGGAGGAGAGGTGCACACTAACACTCCTTAGATCTAAGACTTGTACCAAAGATTCCTCTTCCCAGGAGAAAACAATAACTGTGTACAGCATTTCCATGTTTTGAAAGAAAAGAGTGTGTGAGAGTGCACAGGCATCTGCCTGTAGGAGAATCCTGTGTGCAGAGCTATTTGTAGATACCAGTCAGCAGAATATTTAGACTCATACTTGAGAGATACTGAGGATTTAGAATTGAAAGCCATTTTTGCTGTTTATTTGTTAGCAAATCAGGTAGTTTTCTGATTGCTTTTCTAGTTTTCAGGTACTCTTCCTAGAGCTGCACAGGGAACCCTTAGTGTACTTTGCTTTAGCAGGGAGGTCATATATATATACAGAGGAGGTATTGAGGAGGTCACACATACACAGAGGAGGTATTGAGGCATTTAACTTTCTTTTAATACTACTACCCAAAGAAACTTATTTGACTCTCACATCGAACATCCTGGGAATTCCCAGAGATACCCATACTCCATTCTCAGCATGCCCCTCTCATTAAATAGTGGTCTTATTTCTGGTCAGGCTGCTTTCCTTTCCTCCTATGCTAATTCAGAGATCACCTGCCCCCCCCAAACCTTCACATGATATTTATTCTCAGCATAGAAAACCATCCTCCAGTATCAAATTTAATTCTATCATTTGTTTTCTCTTTTGAACATAAGATACAGTGAACCATGTGTCATGGGAGAGTCCACATTCATACATTGTGGCTAAGGAGGAGGAAAAACAACTGTTCCTACTGTTCATCTGTTATCAAGTTGAATGTTCTTCCGGTCACAATGATATCACTGACCTCAGAGGAAAGGGAGAGAAAAAAAAATCAAAGTAAAAACACATTTGCATCTCTTGAATACGGTCATGCAAAAACTTTGGGCATGAATATACTGCAGACAACCAATAGCCTTTTTCAGCAGGGACAAACCATGCTTGAGACAACCATGGCTACAGTGCTGTCTCTACCACTGCTAGCCTATTCAAATCTACTTCCCCAGGTAATCCTACCCATAGCCATCATGTGCCTTTTTTTCAGAGATGAGTTTTTTTTTTCAAATGGGCTTTTCAAAGATAGATGCAGAAAAGCAAAATGCAACCAAATTCTCCATTGGATCATTTTGTTCTCCCGGTATTTTGCTCTGTATGTCCATGTTATACTTGTGCTAGAAGTGACCTGTCACTTTTAATGCTAGAAACGCTTGAGAAATCAATGAGAAAGACATTAATTCTTCCCTATGCAGCTGTCTTGCTCCCACTCTAGGTGCAAAAGGACTGCTGGTACTAAGTACCAAAACTCCTGTCTATTGTTATATTAATGACTGTGTGATCACTTCTTCTCTGGTCAAATAGTGTTCCTCTGTCTCAGACTTTGATTATTGTGCTATAATTTCCCTGTAGGTAGCACTCATCTGACAGCATGCATTTAAATTACATTTCACTTTCTTTTCAATGAAAAAAAAAAAATTTGATTCACATGTAAAATATTCATGTCACAATCTCTGGAAAGGTAATTGTGTCCTTAAAGTTCAGGCATCGCCTCACCCCTGGGGGCTATATATACCAGTTTAGATGGTATACACTGTATTCAGCTACTGCTGTGGATCAAACACAACTGCTGGTTTGATTTCTAAGCACTGTCACTGTGTACAGTATGAATATATATCAGCAGCGTAAATTTTCTGTAAAGCTGGTACAGCTCATTACATAAATGTTTTGGGGGGGTTAATTTATTAAAGGAACAATAGAAAACTTAAATGTCTCGAAGGCTTTCTTGAGAGCTGTCAGGTAATCATCATACTTGTGGGGAAGCTGGTGCACAGTCTTGCTTCTATGAATATCACTCCTTTCAGATCTATCTTAGCTACACAGCTCAGCATGGAAACAAAACACAGCTGCCTGGAATTGATATAGTAGTCACAAGGAACATGATCCAAGCAGATCCAAATCCAGCAGCAGTGTTCTCCAGACCTCACTGCGACTTCAGTTAGGTCTGTGATGGGCCAGGTATGCCAGTGGGTCGGAGTGCACCTGGTTATTTAGGAAGATACGTGTAGGAGGCTGAGTACTAGTTGTCTCCTCTATATAAATCATTTGCAGAGGTCAGCTTTACTTTTAATGACGATAGCTCGATCTGAGCACTTGGATATGGTAGACAGGGCCACCATCCCCTGCAGGAGCCAAGAGGTCAACAAATCCAATACTCTGTGCTGCCACAAGATGTTTTTGGTTTGTTAGCTTGTCATCAGTGCAGCAGCTACAACATCTCCCTTTCCCATGGCTGACAGATCTGTCCAAAGGTGGAAAATATGGCCCTGCTTACATTTGTAAAACTTCTCCAGCACTGCCTTAGCACACTCTGGGACATTTTTCTATCCATTCTTACCATTGTTTCTATGTTTCAATGTGTGTCAGGGTTTGGTAATGCTCTGGCTGGTTAATATTTAAATTCTGTCTATACAGCCCTTTTATTCACTGCTGCAAATAATCCTGTGTGGCCTGACCCACTGCCCTGAAACCTTTGGCTCAAGCCCATAAATGCTGCAGTTAACTGAGGTATGCTTCTCTCTTGGGTAACACCCACAAATATGAAGAAGGAGCATGCTATGGCACTGTTGAAAATCTTAAATTAGTATTACAAAGTATTGACACAATTAGAACCCAGTGGGATTTCACTCTATACTGACTCCTATGAATAACAGATACCTTTAATTCATGTGTCTGGTTTCTAACCAATTCCTTTTCCATCTTAATAATGTATTACCTCACCCATATTTAGAGAACTTTTACAATAATCTATCAGGGGAAACTTTGTCAAATAGCTTTGTATAAATCCAAGCATATTAGATCTATTAATTTAATTTAATAGCTGCTCCACACTGTAGAAGGAACCACTTCCTTTTCTGTAATGGTGAGAAAAAAACCACAAACCACGTCAAGTCATTACATTAATCTCACTCTGGTCAGATTATATGATGTGGCTGCTTCAAAGAACATTTTTAATAAAAATTGCCAGTTTGTACTTGCAGAAAAACTGTGCTTTGGTGGTTGGTGTCGTTGCCTCCTACAATGCACATTGCCATTGAAGCTACAAGTCTGTCACCTTAAATAGCTCCTTAATACCAAAATAGAAAAAATTGTGAGGAAAATACCTTATTATCTGTGCCAAAGAGATCAAGCTGAGGGAGCTCATGGATTGTTCCCATCTTTTTCTCTTGAAGTACAGCCCCAGCAAAAAGTCACGTATTTTATTGAAGAAAAGTACATTCCAAAACCCTGTAGCTGCAGAGGGAAGTTTTAACATGTTACTCATCCGTATGTTTTCAAAACTCAGAATATGAATAAATTTAATTCTAAATTAATTATATTTCTTAAAACTCAAGTGTATGGAAATCGGACTCATTTAATCAGCTGAGCACTGATATTTTTCATTGAACAGCAACAGCAATTGAGGTGTTCTGTTTCAAAAGGACAACTAACCAATTCTTAAAGAACAGTATTTGCTTCAGCTGACTTTTTGGTTTGTGTTGATTAAAATTTTGTATTTTTATATATGAAGCCTTGTGAACCTGGAGTTAACAGACTCAGTATTGCTGGCAACTGAGAACTGTAAGATGCATCAAGCCTTGAAATACCGTTAAGAAGGCTTGATACACATCACATTGAAAATAATACTTGCTCACTGTTTAGAATGAGAAGACACAAGGACAGAGCAGCTCCTCTTTCATCTTGAAAAGCCTGCAGTACACTTTTTGTGTCACATACTTGGAATTGTTGACTAGTGCTAATCCAGATTTTAAAGGGGTGTTTTTGCCCTGAAGAAGTTGGTACAGTGATTCAAATTTCAAAGAGATCAGAGCAAACACTATTTTCTTCTTTGGATAACTTTGCATAAAATGTTAAGATGTGTCAGTGTAATTTCTGATAAATTAAAGCAGCTGATGCTTGAAAAAGTACTGTGGAAAAGGCTGGCTGGCTGTTCACGTACAGGGTGAGAATCAGCTATCAAGCTTGAAGGCATTTTAATGATGCTAAAGTATTATTGTTGACTGTTAAATGAAAATGAAGTTTTCATTTTTAATGTAGAATATGGAACTCATCCTAATGGTTTGTCTAGGAATTCTTGTTACATCATACAATCAGATTAGGCTATGAAAGATGAACTATTAGACCATATTCATTTTTGATGCAGTACATCCACCTGAAGTCATTGGAGTAAAATGGGGTATAACTTTGACCCAGCAGCTATATTTATTATAGTTAAGTCTAGGTTTAGATACATGATCTTTCTTGCTAGCTCTTCTTTTTATTCTGACAAAGAATAACAGGTAGGGCTTCATATTTCTAAATAATTAGTGTTATAATAAACTAATGTCTGAACTTTTCCTATTAGTAATATTGAAAAAACTCTCAGAAACCATTCATATGTGTTTCATAGTGCATAATTATTTAAAATAGTATTGATGTGTTTTACTTGGAGCCCACATCCTACAGAAAATTTCTCTATCTATTTAAAGGAAGAGCAGTTTCTAGGATTTAACGGAACATTGTTAGCACCTTTATTCTCCTTTAGAAATTGAAGAACTTTACACTACAACATTATAAATTAATAACTTTTTATGGTTTTGTATCATCATTCCTGTCCTTCCAATAGGTTAAATGGTGGTTTGTATATACTTATCAAGTGTATACTAATGCTTCTATGAGCAGACTTTTTCTTAAATCTACGGTACTTTGCCTTGAGTCAGGAATGGAAACAAGACAGGAAACTCACATGTCAAAAAGAAGTAGCATTTGAAAGAGGAATTCTGTTGCACTCCTATCACTGATGAAGGCTGGGTACTTTTCCAAGTGACTGCTGTTTTTACTCTGGGAAAATCACGTAAGTTTTTGTGCTACAGTTTTTTCCCCCGATGAAATAGGAGCATAATGCTTCCTTCAAGTACCTTCTGTCTCTCACACCCTGATTAGTGTTAATTCTCAGGATTCGTCTCAGACTGAATGGCCAAAGGAAAATAAAGGTCTTGATCTTAATCAAGAGCCTCTGACTGGTATCTTAAATGCAAACAATGGCTGCCATTTCAAAGGGAAATTACATGGACTTTGGTTTGTTTGTTTGTTTTCCTTCTAAGTGTTTGGGTCAAGGTTGAGATCAGCCTTATTTTACCTGAATGATTTTGTGTAGTTTTCCAGTTCCAGTTATGTCTAAAAAATATTTGGCACTGTAGTCTTTAATGTTGTTCTCCAAGGCATTGTAGGATCATTATGAGGCTGAATATGTACTAAATAAAATAAAATAATTGTTTTTTAAAAATATATTATTCTTTCTTACAGCTTGTGTGCTTAGGCAGAGAACACTTCTCAGCTCTGTGCCTTTCATTGAGTCGTTCCAACTTCAAGCTTAGCAGGCACAGTCTTTTTTTTACTAGGCCAACCTCAGTGCATTGTAATTAAACCAGATAATCTTATTTTAGCATGAAGTATAAATCCGGAGTTCGTTATCCTACAATAATATCACATATGATTTATATGTGGCAGACAAACTGAAAGTTTATAACTTAAAAGACAAAAGTGGTTTTATTCTTTCTTCATTTTTACTCTTTCATTATTTGGGAAAGGAAAGTAAGCAAGAGAGAACTTCCTACAAAAAGAATGCTTAGGGGTTTGGGGCATCAGAAAAATATGCTATCTTTTCTGCCCTTAACTATTTCTGGCCAATTAGGTTTCAAAAGTGCATAGAAGTTTCCATTACAAATCAAAGTTCCTGCCTTGTGATTCAACATTATCATAATTGAAATCTTTTTGTAAGACCAAATTCCTCAGGCCAAAAGTGCATTTGGCTCTGTATCATTTTCAGGAAAGGAGAGGGGGTTTTTTTAGGAGCTACTCTTTGGCACCTGTATTAAGTGAAACACATAACTAAGGTTCCCAGTAAAGTAACTTTTTTTTTAAAGTGTTCAGCCTCAGCATAAACTGGCATTTCCTGAAATTGAATTCTCAGAGGAAATGATGAGTGCTCTCAGACATCAGTGTTGCATCAAAGTACAAACTGGCTAAAGAAAACTTAATTGCTTGGTTCAAAAATACATGTATGAGAAATATTTTTTTAGAGGAAATATGGAAAAGCTTAAATGAAGAATGGAGCAACAACAGAGCTAAATGTCTATTACATTTTGACCCATAGCAGAGAAGTCATTTACAAAGTATAGAGAAAACTTTCCCTCAAGTATTCCTCTAAAACAAACAAGAACACACCCCCCAAAAAAACCCCAACAAAGCCCAAACCAAAACTCTTTGAAAGACCAAGAAAAGCTTATTTTAGCTTTAAAATCCAAAGATTGCAGGAAATCCTGTGCTTGTTCAGTGCTCCAGGTCAGCTATTTCACTAGTCATATCTTTTATAGTAGGCAATACATGATGCTTCAGAGGAAGCGTAAAGTGAATTACTTGCCCAGAGGGACTTTTTTTTTCTAATGCCGGAATTAGTGGGCTAGGTTGTGTTTGAAGGCTTCACGTTTACAGCCTATAGAAACAGTTTATCTTTTGCTTCACTCTGTTATAGCTCTATACTTCTTCTGGGACCAGAATCAATACAAATAACAAAGTAGTATGAGAGCCTGTAACTAGGCTGGCTGGATAAAGTTTAAGTACTAATAAATTAAGCAAAATCTCTTCAGATTTCCAGATTAATTCATTGACAGGAAAGCACTGGAGAAGCAGAAGCTGACTGACACTTGATCTCCAAAACAAAAGTCTGCATTCTGTTTACCGTGTCCATGCTGCTCTATTCTGCATCACCAACATAAGCTACAGAAAGCAACATACCAACATTTCTTCTTTATCTGTTTGCAGCAGTATAATCACATTCTTCTCAAGTGCTTTTAAAGTTATATTTTTAGCAGACGCTCTTTCCTTTTAAAGTAGTTCTGTTAGGAGTGTATCAAGGGTGCCATGTTAGCAAAACAGCTATTTTACTAAAATGTCAGAAACATACTAACAGCAACTATGGCAGCAGGAGGAGAGCCCTTTGTCTGATCATCAAAGCTGGGGGGGGGGGGGGTGTTTTGACAGAACAAGATGAAAAGTTAAGGAAAACACTGTGCTTGTTTTCATTTATCCTCATAATGCTCTTGGAGTTAAATGCCATCTTTATATTTCTTTGGTTTTTTTAAAAATTTTATTTAATAAAAATGGACAAATGAAGGGAAAGAAAATACTCTGCTATTTGGAGTATTTCTAGAGGTGTGGGGATAGAACTTATTCAGCAAATAGGGATTTTTAGCATTTCTGTATTGATTGAAGTCAACAGACACATGTGCTGAATTATTTGCATGCAGGAGAACTCACTCCTAGCAACATCAGTCAGCTCACACACATGCAGACACACAAAGAACTTAAGGTAGAATAAGTCCCTGTGAAGGATGGTACTAGGACTTGACTTCACACAGAAATTCACCTCTTACAAAGAGGCTGTCCTCTTAATCAGTTGTCATGGCTGCACTATATTGTGACAGTTAAGCCTTATCATCCCTCCTTCCCCATGGGTGTGAGATTTCAGAAGTCCCCTGCTTATGTCTGTGGCTCCTGTACAAAGAAAGCTACAGATGCAGTCCCACATTACCACATAGATCCCTTGCCACTACAAAATAGTACATGAGAAAGGCATAAAGAATTTCAGATAATAAGAAAGAATAATACAAGAGAAGCTTCAGAATGAATTGCGACAACTCAGAATGTGGAAGAACTTACTTGCTGCTTCTACCTTCTTAGCCACCTTGTCTATCAAGTCTAAAAGAGGAAGAAAAGCAAACACAAACTGTTGCAGTATGAGTCTGTGGTTTGGGAAGAAAAAAAAACACTAAATCCCACTCTAGAGGTCATGTATTTCTGTAAATATACAAATATTTAAAAAAAATATTCTAAAAAAAAAGAATTAAAGTTCCACACTGATACAAAAAAGGAATTTTCTACTTCCCCCCAACAGGAATGTAAAGCTAAGGAAAACATTTATAATTTAAAAGCACTAATCAAATAGTCTAACCTTGCATGACAGAAGATGTGTGAAGAAAAATAATTTTAAGCTTCTTGATCAAGCCAATCAATTTGCTATCCTGGTCTTTGTTTTTTGGATGCACTTTTGCAAAGTAGTATGGCCAGACAAAAAAAGAAAAAAAATATTCATAATCTAGGAATCCTTTATTGGCAACATGTATTTTTCTAACATGGACACAGAAATCCACTTGATATGGTATCAAAATAGAAGAAAGAGAACTTCTCTGTGTTTAGTTCACCTAATTCTAGAACAGCAAGGTCTTTGGGGGATTTCAGCATTTAAACTTGGCACAAAGAGTAATTCATATTTTTCATTTATTCAAGTCCTCCTCTGGTGTGCCTTTGAAAAGAGAACAAACATTTCTCACCTAAGGAAGGCCATACAAATATTTAAAGTTCTGTTTGGATTAAGATTTTGCAACAGGAATGTAAAATGAAATTGTTTATTTTCTGTTTCAGCAGGCAAGTCCTGAAGAAAATCAGTGAGTGAGTAGCATCCAATTTATAAATTTGCACTGTAGCACTTAATGAAGATATAAGGGAAAGGTACCAGGATAGCAAAGATTCCTTCTGCACTGATTTAGGTGCCACAGGTTTTTGTTTTGATGCAGGAGGATAGTTTGCTCTTCGTTTCAGGTTGGTTAATAGAAAACGATTATTTAGATTGTAGTTCCAGTAGAGATCTCAGCCCTAATTAAAGTCCTATTGTGCTACACATTGTAATACAGTATGGAGTTCCCGTTCTGAAGACTTGCTACAACAGGGTACTGAGGTATTAAGTGAATCACTGCAAATCACATAGCAGAGGCAATGCAAGCTCCAGTTCTCTGGAGTCACAGTTCAGTGTCCCATCCAACAGGCTACTCAGGCTTGTGCAAGGGTTTGGGATCGTCGGGGTTTTTTAGCTTCTTTAGTCTCTTAGGATTTTTCCAAAGGCTGAGCTCATGCTTATTAAAAGTTTAAAAGAGGGGGGGTTCGTGTGAGCTGAACAATTAACTGGTTGGTCAGCGTAGCAAAGCAGGATTCATTCCTATGTGAGAATAAGTTACCCATACAGATCCAATTATGTAAGTCATGGTTATTAAACAGCTACTGAGTTTGGAGTTACAAGTGTGATCCTGGAATAAACCCTTCCATCATTTTCTTTGCATGACCTTCAGCAACAATTGGCTGTTACTGCAGCTTACAAATATTGAGGAAGTAGTAGTAGTAGTTAGAAATAAATTCACTGTTGCAATTTACAGGTTAAAAATACCCATGCAAATTCTGCATCAATAAGGAAACTAATTTTTGACACTGTATGTCCCATTCTAGACGAGAAAATTAATTGTTTGATAGAAGGAGGCAAAATTTAGGTTTACAAGTTTAGATCAAATGTTAGGAATCAACATAAAATTGAATTCCAACAAATAATGCAGTGTATGCTGGCACTGTCATTTTAGTCCTCTCCAACGGTCCCCTGCCTATGTTTCTCACTTGCCTCTTCATTCCTTGCTACCACTGGGAGTAAATTACTGCTCCAGGTAGTACTGTCTGCAGACTATCTGCCCACCAACCTTGAACAGTACAAATGCAGGCCAGTCCCTTTCACTGGCTTTAGCATCAGTGTTCTGCTTTGATGTAGCTAACTAATACGGCACAAGTATCCAAAGCCACGCAGACACTTCACTGAAAGACAGTGAAAATGTCTGTTTAGACAATGGTTTCTGGATAATAAATCCTCTAAAGCACCAAGAAAAAAAATAAAATATTTGGCTTTTTAATGGAGGGCAATATATGGAAAGCTCCCTGTGGAAGGGAAAATGCCATGGAAATAGATACAGAGATGATGGAACATGTCCTGTACTCCCAAGGCCAGGTCCTCAGCTGGTAATGAACAGCTTTATCTTGTAGACTCTGAAAACACTTAAATCCAGAGAAGGATCTAAAACAGATTAACTTTTAGGGGCATTGCTACCTAATTTGCTTTCACCCCAAGATAGTGCTCAAAGCTTCTTTCTTAATACAGGGATATTGAGATGCTATTTATGAGTTGCTGTATATGGGAGGGGCAAGGGGGACATCAAATATGGTCAGTGGTAACATGGTAGCGTAGTGTGGTCTAAAGCACGCATTGACTTTGGATGTGAGGGACAGATCTCAAAAAGGACATGGGTATTGCAGTAGGAGGAATATAAATGTCTCAGAAGATTAATATTGAAGGGGGTGGGGCCACAGGCATCCACGTTTTCCTCCAATTAAGTTATAAACTGGTCAAATTTCTGGTGATGATTGGACACAGCCACACTGTCTCCTTGGTTGAGCTATGGTTTTCCTGCTTCACCTTGGAGATCTGAAGTTCAAGTACCAGCCATTTATGTATCTAAAAGCTGCTAGGGATAGCCCATTGAGTGGTAAAAGACACAAAATTGGGAAAGATTTTTTTTCTGTGCTTTTTGTTCAGTGTGCTTGTCCTACAAGAATGGTAGTGGTCCTACAAGGTTCTGGTAATGGCCATCCTTCAAAATGCTACAAATCCTGTGGAATAAAGTGTTACTGTTCTTTACGCAGGTATCTCCTCATATTAATCCTACCCGTAATTCAACATGATTCAAAACTGGGAAAAAGAGTTTGTCTTTCTCCATCACATTTGTTTAGACACTCTCTTGTCAACTAATAAGTGTTTAATAGGTCTTTCTCAATTTGTCTCCTGGAACTGTCCTTCTGAACAGTCACATGGCAGTTATTAAAATTACAATGGGGAATACTGCACCCTTGTACCACAGACATAAAACACAATGCAAGTTCAACATTGTTTACAGAGAAAATCAATAGATCTTCTAACAAAGCAAAACCTTCAGCAGTTTCTTATCCAACTTGCAAAACCCTGTGGTTCAGCAAGTACAAGATGAATGGCAGATAGCACCAAGCTAATTTCAAGAAAACCATGCCAAAGCAAAATCCTCAAATGCCTTATTATTCCTGAAACCATTCAATTTACACATTAATTTGTCATTATATGTGGGGCTGTGCCCTATGGTTAGGACAGTTATTCTACTGAGTAACTGGTACATCAATAAAGCCATCTAATGCGTCATAATCAATTCTTAACCTTGCAAGTATGGTAAAATATTGTTAGTACCTTCTAAATTAATTAATATTTTATTAGGACAGTGGTTTATGAATGTACTTATTCCCCAGCCAATCCACGCTTCCTTTTTGTTTCTTTCCTTTAGCTTTTTTAATGCTCCAGTAGTAAAAGTATGTGCCTCCTCCCAAGCCCACACTGAATCATTGCACTGCCACCTTACATATATTATCCATACAAGAAGAGTCCATTAAAACCTTTCTCAAGACTTGATTGCTTTCTGCTTACATATGTAGAAGCTCTGATGTTGGCAAAATGTACAATCGGCTGTTTATGGTGGAGGCCTTAAGCAATTACAGTATGCCAGTCTTACTGACAGTATGTTTCCATAGTTAAGAGAATCCCAGACCACAAAATTTCCTCATGAGGAGATGCGGCCAACTAATACCATCATCATTTGTGTCTTCTGATAATTTTCTCATTTTCATTTACATATTTCTTTCACTCTCCTAGCAACTGCAGAAACTACTCATTGTAGCATCATAGAGGAAGACTTCACTATTATTTCTCAGCCTGTTTTCTTACAAAATAACTTTTTTAATCCATGTAGTAAAGGTGAAGTAAAGGTGATGCTGATATATTGATTTCACTGAAGTACATATAAATTGTTTATTAGATGACTACTCACAACTAGATGTTACACGTGAATCTAGCCAGCATGAATCACTGAGATTGAATTCATGGCAGTACCATGAAGACAGGATGCCAAGGAAAGTTCTCACTTTTCACTGCACAGCAGAGAACTATAGTTAATATAGCAAGAAGTTGTGAAGTAAAACAGATGGAAGAAACATTCTGAGTGTTAGGGAAGAAGCCAGAGCAGTTAAGTAGTAAAGGGAGATGACTTGTTTTGCATGACATGCAGTCAATATTCTGGTCAGATTTCTAGGTCAGATTTTATAAATATTAATATTCTAATCCTATCTTTTTAACTATTAAACCAACAATATGATTATAGCCTCAGAGGGATGATTTCTGAGAATGAGTGTTTGTGGCTTGTCCAGTCAAGCCAAAATACGAACTTTTAAAAAACCAATTATTTATTTTTTAAAAAATAACTTTTTTACAAACAAGAAAACAAAGCCTAACAAGTCTACACAAAAGACAGTTCTGACTTGACCTACACAGTTGCAGAAAGGGTGACCAGGTAGTCCTAGGAGTCTCTGTGAAGAGTTGGCCTGCAAGAGGCTGCAAAAATCAGAGGTTGGTCATTCACATAGCTCCACCTACAATATTTCAGGGTCCTTGTTGCATTATAGCAGTAATATATGACTGTAGTAACAAAAAACTTTGCCACAGTGATGCTATGGCTACCGTACACATTAACCAAAGGATAATCTCCTCTTCTAAATCTCCAGCAGGTGAGGAAGACTTTAGAGTTGTTTATAGAGAGTATACGATTCATACAGAAAGGTGTAATGGTATTGGAGCTTGTGAAAATGAGAATCGCAAGTACTGATAATGGTGTTTCAGGAATGTATGATACGTTGAAAAATTTCTTATAAATCTTTCTATAAGCCCCAAATCAGTCACAAATACAGAGTATCTTTGGCTGTTTGACATCACCACTTACGATTTTTCAGATACCTGCTAGCATATTCTTAAATTATTTTCTCTCTATTGAGCCTATCACTGTTGTGGCTACCAACCTGAATTATAGCCAAAATAATTCCATCAAATTAGCCACTGAGCTTCTTCACTCTCTTGCAGTGCTGCTAAACATCCTCATCAGGTCCTCCAGGTGGGACTACCAAATGTTTCCATGGGTGGCAAGAACAAACCCCACCTGCTGACTCCTGTGTGCGAGTGAGGACAACATGTTTCCTACCTACAGGTTCCCTCGTACCCAATCCTAACGAACTGGCAAAGAATCAGTGCTAATTTGGCAGGGTGAACTCTTGTGGACTCAAAAAAAAGCTTTAATCTGATTTTCCAAAAGGCAAAAAAAATGTAAATCATGATATCCTGTTTCAAAGTCTATTAGAAGGCAGCAGTGATGTATAGCTCAACCTAGCACCTTTCACAGTGACTAATATGCAGCTTTCCTGGTGTTCACTAGGATGACTGGTGATAATGATAATGATGAATATCCATGCAAAAATATCCGAGACTTTTGGAAAGCAGATCCCTTTGACTCATTAAATATACAGGTTTCACCAGCAAGATAATGTGTCAAAAGCTATTCCTGAAGAACACAAGCTTCTGCTTTGTTTAAACAACTCAGGGTAATTTCAAAATGACTGAACGTTGCCTGGGGATTGCAAATGTAAAGGAAAAGTAAATTTTCCCTCCTTTAAGACTTGTCTTTACATTAGCCAAGAAAACATTAAGATTACTCTCACTGCAGTCATATGTCAATTTTATACTCATAGAATTTTGTGATGGTAATAAATTCTTTGAAAAATTAGTATCCCCAGTATGAAGAACTGCAGCTGATGTGCTCGTTGCGCACAGAGAGAACTACGGCAGCGTACTTGTAACATTTAACCTGGAAATGTAAGAAATAAAGTAGCTTATTCCCTGTGTAATCCTGACATAAACCAAAACAGACGCAAAATAATAATACACAGTCAAATCCAAAGCTTGGCTACGTGAAGCAGCAAGCGGATATGCCTGGCTCTTAACTGAGTTAATGCGTAGGCTGATTCCTTCACGGAATGGAATCAGATGGTAGATACTTAACTTCAGGCATGATGTGTCTCAAATATATAAAGCTTGAAATATAATGAAAGGGGTAATTGGCATTTACCCAAGAAGGGCCTGTATTAAGTGGAAGCAAGCAGCATAAAGCAAGAATAAAAGCTATCAATGCTTAGGTGCTGCTTTTTTCTCCTAGGGAACTGCAAGAATCATAGAATGTGTTAGGTTGGAAGGGGCTGCTATAAGGTCCCCCCAGAGCCTTCTCTTCTCCAAGCTGAACAAGCCCAACTCTCTCGGCCTGTCTTCACAGGAGAGGTGCTCCAGCCCTTTGATCATTTTTGTAACTTTAAAGAAGTTTGGACAACAAATGAATAATGAGAATAAAAGCACAGAAGAATCAGTGTAGCCAGTCTCAAGTATCACAATAATAGGGGAAAAAGAAAGGAGTAAAACCACCACAAACCAACCCCAATAAAAAAATAAAATACTACATTAATAATTGTAAAAAATATTTTTTCTCTAAAAGAAAATGACTGTATCTAGCCATTCATCTTCTAATGTTGTCAGCACATGCTTCTGATTCTGTCTTAGAATAGCTTCTTTAGTATTTAGGAAGTGCCACTGTCATTTTCTGGTTGCATCCTTTATGAGTGACTGCTTGTTGCTAATGTCAGTGTCCTCGGGGAGAGGAATCCTCCCCCCACTTCCGTTGCAGTCTGAGGTCAATGAGTGTGAAGAGAGATGGCCGTTTGAGGCACTCTGCAGCATGGAAACATGTCCAGCGTGGAAAAAGAAGGAGGACTGCTCAGCAATCAGAACTTTGGGGTTTTTTCCTGCTACTAAGTTAGGAAGATGTACAGGTGTGCATTTCCTTCTAAATGGGAAAATAAAGAGCTAACGCACCTCATGTTAATTACTTCAAACAGAAAATGAATCAGGAAAAAAAAAAGTTGTTATATTCTTGGAATTTAAAATATTGCATGTATAGTGCATAATAAATTAAGCAGGTCTTAATTTGCAATATTGCACTAGGAAGGAGAATTTATCCCAACTCCATCTGCCTTTCATTGTCCATTATAAATGTATTAATAAAAACAGGCTTACCAAATAATCTGACAAGGCCTAGAGATAATAACAAAATTTAATCTACCTTTACAGTTATATGGATATTCCTGCACAGCCCTTCTTGTAACCTGTATCCTTGGAAGGCCTGTCCCTGGGTTGCAGCCTGCCTGTTAAAACTATTGAGAGTTTGAGAACAGCCACTCTTAACAGGGAAAATGGGAATTTACTGCAAACTTTCCTGGTAATAAATAGAAGGGATCTCTCTGCACATACAAGACAATTCCCTCTCTGGCCACCCTGCTTCAAAGCCATTAACAAATGTGTTTTATCTCGTGACCAGAAGTAACTTGCTGTTTTTGCTTTATCCTGCTGCACTCAAGGCTGCTTTAATGACACTAACAATACAGACCTCACTGTATGCGCTAGGCTAACAGAATTGGGCCCCCTCTACATTACAGCTCAACCAGATACATGATGTCAAAGCTAGAAAATCATTTTGTTTCTTAAAGTGGACAGGAGATGTGATTTAAACATCCTGGGTTGGAGTCCTGTAATCAGTCATCCAAAATAAATTTTATTATTTAAGACTTATTCAGAGGCAGACAAGCTGAAAACCTATTTTTATACAATAAAAAAATTTATAGCCTCTCATAAACATGTAAATCACTTCTTCATACACATTCTGCACACTGATTTCTTTTGTTTCATATGTAAGAGTTTCTGTTGTTCTTTGTGACCATGCTCAGCCGTCTCTGCAAACACCCCACACTGGGGTTTGTCCTTAACAGCATCAACCTAAAACTACTCTCCACATGTAAAAATACTACTTTGGTGCACAGGTTGCAATTAACATGGAACATTCCACCTAAACTGTCCCACAGCACCTGACTTTGTGTAGATATGTGTCCACTGTTGCAGTTATGTTTGCTGTTGCTTCGCTGTGGGCGGGTGCAAAGCAACACTGGTTGTGTCACCTGTGTCCTCAGCTGGGAGATGGGATGCGCTGGCTTGCAAAAATGGTAAAGCAGGTACACAACTTTCAGGCTGAAACAGGAGTGCAGGAGATCACACCTTCCTTCTCGCACCGTCAGACATATGAGCAGTTCCCAAATCATACCAGCTTATGCTGTATGTGCTGCTGTGTGCTTACAACACAGGGCTGTAACAACCTGTGTTTGGTTACATAAGGTTACTGTGACGTGCAGATGCCTTGAACGTTTCTCCCATACGAACTGTGTGTTCTGCTCTGTGAATTGTGGCATATGGACACAGCATAATGTTCACTTCTGTATCAGTTAACTTGCCTCACGTGCACGGGAAGTCTCAAGGGCCATGTCACAGCATCTCAGGGAACAATGCTGGAGCCAGACCAGGTGTACGAGCCTCCAATGTTTGACTAGGTCTCACTCAGAAGCTCAGCTACAAATATCTCCTCTCCAAACCTAGTGTCCTAGCAGGGAGGAAAACAACACTCAGTGACATAAACCTTGCAACAAACCTTCCACTGGCCTTAAGTGTGTTACCATGTTTTCCAACTTTTATGAAAAGAAAGATTTTTCAAGAGAACATTTTAAAGAAGAAAAGTTTCTGCAGCAGCCTGTTTCCCTGAGTTCAGAAGAAAAACAAGAGCAGCTAAGAACTAATGGACATGTCTTACTGGTCAAGGGCATTTTTCAGAGAATCAGGTAAACCCAGCTATTTTTATTTCATTTCATGCCCTTATGGATTAGGAAAATGAGCCAAGTCTTTTAGAAAGTTGTATTGCACTTAAATAGGCTTTTGCCTCAAAATGAAAATATTCCCTGCCAACACATACAGAATATGAAACTTGCCAATTGGATGACGAGCAGGAAGAAGAAGATTGCAAATGATGTTGCAAAGATAGGGGATTAAAATACACAGCCTACTAGAAGATAAATGTATAAAGATTACTGCCATGCATATTTACTCCTGTGTGATCTGGAAATGACTGAAATAATCACAGTATTACTTCTACAGCTGCTTATGTATTTAAACATTTCTTTCCTGTTATTTTAACAGATTACAGGCAAATGCAAATAAATGCTTTTTTCATGCTATCCTACCAAAGTGAAAAAAAAATAGTTTTTTACTACTTTTTTCCTTTTGCTTCCAGGTAATAATCAGGCTTCCTCTCTGGAACGCTGCCTCTTGTGGTTGTCTTTCTTTCTTTGTAAAATGTGGGAACCCTAATCCTGAAAATATCTTTAGTTGTATCTCTGGACAGATCGATGCAGAGGTTAGATCAGATCTTAGTCACTTGCAGACATGCTTGTAGCCCAGTTGGAGTCACTGATTTGTCCTAAGATGAGCCAAATTTGACTGAATTGAAAAAGTTTTCTTTAAGTGATTTCATCAGAGGTGACATATTTGTAACGATGTTTTCACTAGTTTCTGGTACTAGTAAAGAAAAGGATTTTTTTTTCTCTATTCAGAGAATACACTAGAGAAGTTCACTTCTGGGTTTGGGAAATTATTTTTGGGTTTTTCTCTCAAAGTAAGTTTTTGGGCTAACAACGTTCAAGTCAATTTCATATCTGCTAGGATGTGTTCTATAATCTTTGTTAAATATTAATGCTGAAAAAGAATCATTGCTTCTCTGGGCTTATAAAAAATAGTTGTCCCTAGAATGTGTCATACAATTGTTCTTTTTTTTTTTTTTTCCTTTGAGATTGATTTAAATACTTTTAAATATGACATCAGCCTTGAAGCTTTTCAAAGGAACAAAGACATATAGGTCAGGAGTGTGACAAAATGACATTTAAATGTCAGACCAGCAATTACTTTATTGAGATATGAAGTAATGTCTGCCTGTTCACTGAAAAAGTATTTAAGTCTATTTCAAGTGATCAAAGACAGTTCTCCAGTAATGATGCCTTTGAATGGCTCCGTGAAGATGTGGAATAGAAATTGAGAGGGATTTGATTGGGAGAAATAGTGGGGAATAAAATTAGGAATTGTCTACCAGCCTGACATGAAGTCAACATGACCACATTACATCTGTACTCACACAGTATGAATTACAGCAAAGAAAAATCAAATAAAGAACTTACTTTTATGAAGCACCACAGCTCAAAAATAACAGAAAAGATCAAATGCCACAAAGCTGGGGACAGAAAAAAACTTCTTTAACATAGCTGAACCAATATTCACAGAGGGGGCCAGGGACTTCTGTGCTAGGAATCTGCCATCAGCGAGGACAGAGGATGGAGAAAGGAAAACTGGTATTGAAATGCAAAGACAGAAAACTATGTCCAAAGACTATTAAGCGGAGGTCTCCTGGAAGGTCTTGCAGGGAGAATATTATGGAGCCGCAGTTCAATTTTATATCCCCCAAATGAGGGACAGCCTTACAGCTTCCCCCTCTAAGTACTAGTTTGAGGTGAAGACCCTCTTCCTGGTTCAGGCTGTTCCAGCAGGGAAGATGAAGTGGACTTCAGCTCCCACAAGCAGTGCTCTGGCCACAAGACAGGTAGCAGTGAGTGATATCTGGGCAACGCCTTCCTCATTGGTGCCATCAGCCATCCCTTCCTCCTTCTGTCACACTTTTAAAAGTAGGTGTCACACTCAGGGCAGGACCCACACCCCTGGCAGAGGTGCAGACTTGTTTCTTGACCATTCTTCCAACATCCTTGTATGTATGTGTGTTTGTGTATGTGTGTCAGCACGTTGCAGTGAGGTCTGTTTCTGTGGCCTGGATGTCCTTGGCTGCTGTGGGACCAACGTGGAGGCCACTGACTCATTCTGAATGAGATACAGGTACCTATCTGCTAAAAACAAAATGGACCGCACTTATTCGCTAATTTCTCCTATGCAGGTCACACAACAACTGTCAGCTAATTACCTTCCCTGACTGGTAGTTTCATAGTCTATTCCAAATCTTGAGCCTTTTTACCCCTTCATTGTTGGAGTTGGGGGAGAGAGGACAGAAAGTTTCCATGTCTTCCCCTCCACAGACTGTCAGTTTTCACCCCAGAAATTCATCCTTTAAAGTTGATGATTATTTTATGGAAAATTATCAGTGTGTTTTTTTATGATGTACTTAAAAGTTCAGAAACTGTGAGCCTGCTGTGCTGCAAAATGCTTTTAAATTATGGGACAATCTGCATTCATGATGCGCTGCGAGTTGACAATATATGGATACCTTAACTGACAGGAGGACACTGTCCTTGTAGTCTGGTACACTTACTTTATGCTGGCTCTGGCAAATGCAGCAAGCAGACATTAAATGCTGCAGACATTCAAAATACCCGAAGTGCATTTTTCATCCAGTATTATTTTTCACAAATATGCTTAGGTGACAGCTTGTTTAATATACACTGAATAATATGGGTCATGGCATTTGCCAGCAAGTGAGAGAGCTCCACCAGCAAACATTTTATGAGGTGCATTACTACTTAGTGTTCACACTATCGTAATATTTACATTTCCTTTTTATTTAGTGAATTACCAAGGGCAGCACTGTGGCATTTAGGGAACCCCTACATTAGGGGCTTTGCAAAAAGTGAAGCACCAAGAACGTGCAGTCCCTAACAAAATGGAGAGCACAAAACAGGGTTTGTCTTCAAGGGATGGGGGTTCTACTTTATCTTTTTGGTGCCTGAATCCAAAAGGTTTTATGGACACAGAGGCTATTAGGTACCCAACCAACCCTAGCTGCCTCTGACTAGGAGAGGCTCACTAACTCCCTGAATTCTGGGGGCCATGTGCTGAGGTTTAACCTGGGGGTGAGCCTTGGGTTCACCTGAATGCAGTTTTCTTACACGTAGGTCACTGGGTTAAGGCACAACCATTCTTAGAGGGGCTAGAGGAGGCAGGGGCTCATTCTGCCTCCTCCTCCCCAGGTGTATGTCTAGAACAAAAACATGACCTTACAGCCAAGGCTAATTTAAGGAACATGCATGCAAAATACACTTGAGCAAAGCAGCAGAACATCAGGATTCTGGAATTCTGGTTCACCACGTCGACATGCATATTCCCACATATCGATCTGTTAAAGTTCATCACCTTCTTATTCAATTCAAAATAACTCCACAGTAAACTATCCAGAATATTTTAAAGACTATAGAAAGGAGACAAAACCCCTCTCTCCATACTTCTTTCATATTCTGGGTGGCTTTATCCCACACAGAGACATTCTTAGACTAGCACCCATACAAGATGTTGCATCCACATCGCCATGAGCAATGCCAAGATGAGGTGCTCTCTCAGAGACAAAAGCAGCATAGACACATTAACACTGTGCCCCACGCACACTAATAAGACCTGTCACTTGCCAGCACTAGCTAACACAGATTCTGCTTTGGGCTGACATAGCTATATTGTTCTCGAGGCCACTCAGAGCAGTCTGGGGATCCCTGCAAGAACTCTGTTGCTCAGTTCAGAGGACCACAGACAGGCACTATCAGGCCCATCAAAATGTTATGGACAGGATGTATCCAGGAACCCAGAGGCAGGGTGAAAAAGGTTGTTCTAGTTTGTGAGCATGGTTCTGATGGGCACCATGTTCACAGACTCAGCATGACAAATAATTCAGCAGACAATTCAGATGATGTGCTGCTTTAAGTATTGTTTTCTATTTTTATTTTATTTTGTTCACCTTTTCTAGTGTTTGGTTCATATTTCCCTATGTTTTGAGTTCAGTTTACCAAAATGAGCCCCAACATTGGAATTTTGAATTTGGGTCGTAGACAGGTTTTTGAATACAGTTTGCTTCTGACACAACATCCTTGAGATTGTCTGAAGACAAGACATGATTATTATTTTTTTAATTATTTTTTGGCAATACAAATGAACACCTGACTTACTGAGCTTCACCCACCATGACACAGCGCTGCACCACCACAGCTGCCAATCAGGATGCTGCCTAACACTGATTTTGGAGTCCAGCACCCCAGCAACCAGCAGCGCTGAGAGTAACAAGCACAGAGTTCATATTTTTTTCATGAGAAAGAAGTTTCCTGACCATCAGTGCTCAGCTGAGTCCTACTGTTTGGCCCTTGTAAAGTTTGACCCATTTAGGAGAGGGCAACAGAGTTCCCTTGCTATTTGTTCTACAAGGTGAATCTCCAAATGGGAACTACAGGCATGACAATGTTTGTGGACTGTTTTTCAAAGACACATACGGACATAGTGGCATCTGTTACTTCACAATGCCACATTAACACAGCAAGATTAGTCTTCTGGTGGTTATTTGCTCTTAGAAATACTGTGAGTGTGAATCTGAAAAGAGAGGAGCCTCTTCCATGCACTGAAGTAACGCTGGGGATTGACTGCATGCACCATTATCTTCGACATCCTGCCTGAGTCATCAGGGTTGTCAAAAGACTTTTAAAAGATGATCAAATAGCCTTTTTCTGTTTCTTTGTACCCCTTTTTATTTCATCAACACTACCCATGTTTTCTAATGCCAATTAACAGGTAGGGAACTGAGGCACAGAAAGTGAAATGATTTGTCTCCTATCTTGCAGCAGAAGTAACAAAGGTGAGAAGACAATTAGGTCTCCTGGGTAACTGCTGGCCATTTGCCAGCATCACCACCCTGTCCCAAATTTAAGTCAGGCCTACTTGCTCGGTTATAAAGCCTCTTGCTTTGCCTCTGATTTCTTCATGGTGAAGTCAGGATTTCTGTCCAAATTAGCATTTTGATTTGGAGCTCTGAAATATCTGTTCTGACATGTGGACGACAAGGAGTTGAAATAGTTTGATACACATTTAGAGGGCAAACTGAAACCAAAAATTGTGACAATCCACTGGCAATTAAAATGTCTTTGTTTTTTTATTTGGTGGGTCCTGTTGGTGCTTGGGGAAACTAGAGCTGCCCGAACGCTTCTCATCTACTTGAGATGATGGTTTGACAGGAATTGACTTTAGGCAATTTTAATGTGTGACTTAGGTCCACTTTTTATCATGTCTTTTCTATGCACGCCCTCAGGCTTGTACACAGACTCCTCCAACCTTGCCAGGCTTCTTTCAACAGCTTGCCCCCTTAACCTACACACACCCCCTTCTTCTTCCAAAAGAAAATCACTGTTAAAACTTGAATGGTGCTTTGCCTGTCCAGGTCCCACATCTCATCCTCTGAAGCAAGATCTCAGCTTTCTTGTAACACGCTATTTTTCAGAAGAATTACAAAAAATAATTAAGGTTTGTGGATTTTATGCTGAAATAATTATTGTACCACATTTCCAACATTAGTCTTTGAACCTCTTCCAAACTGATATTAGTTACATGGTATGGAACTTTTTAAACTTTCTTTCTCCTGGAAAAAAAATTCTTTTTATTGGTGTAACAGAATTTTTAATGATGGCATTTAATGCTCTCGGCTTTTGAGGATCTTGATCTAAGTGTAGCAACATTACATAAATAGTTGGGGTTTTATTACTTTCCTTATGGAAAATTAAACATTTATTTTACCATTGATAATGACAACTTCTGCTAAAGGGCTGTATCAGTCTACGGATGAAAAGGAGAGATAACAAGATATGAAAAAATCATAATAAGGGCAAGGAAGTGGGAGTTAAAGGCCATACATGTTAAAATTAAAGGTGCATCTTTTACCAGTAAGATTTTTGAGGTTCAGCCAAGGTGACAGCTGAGCACTATGCATCAGCTCGCTCACTCCCCCTCCTTCCCCCTGCCTTGGGATAGGGAAGAAAGGGTGGAAGGCAAAGGCAAACCGTGTGGGTTGGGGTAAGGACAGCTTGCTGGGACAGCACAGGGAGCAGGAAATAACAACAGCAGCAGGTAGAGCAGAATAGACAGGACTGGTGGTGCACAGTGCAGTTTCTTACCGAATAGCACAACTCAGACTGTACAGCTCAGACCCATCCCAAAGCCAAACGCTCCCCAAACCACATGTGCTGGAGCCGTGCCACCCTTCCCCCATAAGCCCCTTTTTATGCTGCGCATGAGGTCATTGCATGGAAAACCACCTTCGATTAGTTTGGATCAGCTGTCCTGGCTGTGTCCCCTCCCAGGTTCTTGGGGGGTCCCCTGCTTTCTCATTAGAAGGGCAGTAAGAGAAGCTGAAAAGTCCTTGACTGCTCAGCAACAACTAAAACCATTAGTGTGTTATCAACATGATTCTCATCCCGACTCCCAAACATGCATTACACCAGCTACTGGAAAGGTAATTAGCTCTGCCCTAGCCAAACCCAGGACAAATTAATTACCATTACATTTCTAAAGAAACTGCCAGGGTGTCTAGTTCTGAGTTTCATCAAGATTCTTGTTTCCCTGGAAGATCTGCCACTGTGAAGCATGTGATCCTGGCTTTCAGTATGAGGGCCTGGACAAAATACCCATATTATCTTGGAGGCGAAGCCAGATCCCTGGTTCCCAAGGGACATCTCAAGGGGACCTTACAGTGCTGCTGCTGGAGCCTGTTCCCAGTGCACCCTTTCTGCAAGGCAACCCTGCGGATCCTGGGCACATCCACCATGCTGGAAGAGGGTGGCAGATAGAGGGTCAGGTTGCATGCCCATGGATGCTGTCTCTCTGATCTGGGTCTACCTCAGAGTGAAGGTGTCAAAGATCATCAGCCATGCTGTAAGACACCAAAGGAGGGTGTCAGAGGCAGTAAGGAAAAGGCTGTGTGGGTGAGTGGATAAGTGTACCATGTGCATTGCCCTCTCTTCAAGCCCGAAGCCCAGACACCACAGAGAGAATGGAGACATGAATCTGAGCAGCAGGGTCTGGGTAAAGGCAAACAAGCAGTGGGCAGAAACCATAAGGACTGGGAGGACAACGGCCTGGGACAGATGGGATGGGAGGAGAGCAAGACAGGGCTGAGTACCCAGCAGTGGGGTAGGGAGAGAGAACAGAGATCACGAATCCCAGCAAACATAGAATGGGAACTGCTGCGCTGACTCCAGTTGTGCATACGGACACCCCTCCTTCAGATCACCATGTACCCTAATCACATAAAGGTATGAAGAAGATCTGCAGTTTGCCTGGGATTCTGCTTTGCCCTGTGTGTTGGATTAGCCTTGGCCAGCAACCAGACGTTCACCTGGCCACCTTCTCACTCCGCTACCTCAGCAGCACAGGGAGAGAAAATAGGATGAAAAAGCTCATGGGTCAAGTGTCATGCTTTAAACATCTGTCTAATTGTGTCCTGTTTCATGCCTCTGCCTCTCTAGTGCCTTAAACATTGCTATTTCAGGAAACTCTGTACTAGAAGTTGAGAGTCTGCTCTTTTCCCTTCTTTCATTGGTGAGTGAGGTAGCCATCAAGTGTGAGGTCACAGGACTGCATGGAGACAGACAGGAAGTCCTCTGTCCACGGTTTCAGCTGGCTGGACACAAGTTCAAAGCCTAGATTAGCAAAGTGTCATCTTCTGCCTTATCATAATTGATCTCCCTCATCTCCCAGAGGCCTAGGCTCTTGCATGGTAATTGCATCAATATAGACAGTAAATCTGGACTAAAGTTAATAGAGAGCTACATTAGTACTAGCAAGGTCTGAACCAAGCAATACTGGCAGAACCAGGCCCAAAGAAAAGCCCAGAGGAACTGACAGGTTCCTTCAAACAAGGGATAAAATTACTTTAAAAATTCTGTTGACATATTTCTCTCACTGAATATATTAGTACCATCTATTATTTCCTTCTTGTTTTTACAGAAATGTTGATATTCAGTTTCTGCGTATAACTTTCAAATGTGAGACTCTTGAACTTTAGGTTCCTGGAAGCTCATGACTGACATCAGTAATGAAAACTTTAAGTACAACTCATAAATGAAACGCTACAGCTAGGAGATGTTTAAAGAAATTAATACTGCTCTTTATTAATTCTCAGTGGAAAATAATAAAATGGCTTATAAGAAGTTTTAACAAAAATGCATTTGTAATTTTTTTCTTTGAAAATAAATGGTGTGAATCAATTATCTTTGCAGAAAAAAATGCAAGATTCATGTTTTATCAATCAATGATTGCACCAAAGAAACAATTAAAAATAGGACAGCAGATATAAAGTAGAATTTTTTATTAGTTTTGCTAGAACAGAAACAGAATGAAAAGCAGCACTGCAGGACAACTCAGTGTTTAGCTGGTTTGTTGTTCTGTCACAGAGTAGAGATTTAATTCCAGAGGACATAAAAACTTACCTGCTTATTCCTGTTTTTTCCTTCAGTGTTGGGTAAAGACCTGCTTGCAGCAAGCTATCTGTGAAAGGTGGAGTTTGAGAAATGGTTGCAAAGTGGTTTGCAGATCAAAAAAACCCCAAATAGTTTCTTAATAGAACAGTCAGTATTAGTTTTAAATTATTTATCTAGTCCCGCTGCCAACATTATGGGCAAGGTTGCAAATGACGGTACATAACTTGTATGTGGGATAAAAAAGTGCAAGGGCTTATTTTTGGGGGCATTCAGACCTTGACCCTCAGTGATGCAGTCAGTGTAGCTTTTGCACATGCTTACCCACCTCCAGTCCATCCTCCAGAACCCATGGGCTTTGTTAGTGAGAAGAAAGGGCCACAGCAAGGAATGGGCAAACAAAGCTCTACTATTAGTGCCATTTTAAAAAGCATATTCAGTTTATAAATCATCTCTGGGAGATATATCTAAGACAGCCTTCAGGAACAGATCATCAAAGTCATAGGTTGAAATTTTCCTGCTCCAAATAATTTGGCAAATTTCAATTGATATTTCTGACTGCTGGAAGCACATGGTTAAGCCAATATTTATCGACAGACTTTGTTTCCCCTTTAAGAAAATGCAAACCCTGAGTTTAGTTTCAGACTGCATATTTCAATATCTCCTTGTCTTGCTTGTCTTATTTTCAAGGGTTGGCATCCAAAGGCTGTCATGCTGCTGCTTAATAATTTTGACATCTGGTCAGGTCATTTTTCAGAACTAAATGACATGCAGCTTTCACATTTTCCTTTTTCTTCCTAGATAAACTAATTCTGAAGCTCTCCTTTCATATACAGAAAAAGCATTTCCATATCAAGCTCAGTTCTGTTCCTGTTTAACTGCAATATGAGTGGGATAGATCACAATATGGAGCATTGCCCGTGTCAGAAAAAAACACTTTTGCTCTGAAGAAGGTTAGTTATGCTCTATTTAAAAGATATCTAAACTAAACAAAACTAAACAAAACTAAACTAAACTAAACTAAACTAAACTAAACTAAACTAAACTAAACTAAACTAAAATAAAATAAAATAAAATAAAATAATCAGATTGCTTCCTGCCTGAACTTTGGAGCAAAATCCCAACCTATATGCCTAGAAGATCACTTGCTGAAAGTGTGAGCTTGGTCTTCCTTCTCAAATAACCCATGCAGACATTTATAGGTATTTTGAAGAAGTGATGCATTTAGCAAAAAATATCATCCCCATGGTTGGCTAGTAGTCCCAGATACAAACAGAATCACTGTGCCTTTATTAACTATGCCAGCTGCTACTAGTGATCAGCTTGTAGACTTGAACCTTACCATAGAAATTGATTCACTAGTAGCAGAAAAATAGTCACTCTGGGCTGACCTGGTCACATTTCCATACTAATACAATACTTTAAAGAAACAGCAAGCTAGACATTTATTTATCATCCTAAGAGGTTCCAAAAAGAAACATGGATATATATTTTAACACGACTCTCATTAGTATTTCAGTACAGGGAGCACTTTGGGACCCTCCAAAGTGCTACCACTAAAACCAATTAGTATCCTTGCCGCATGAGCTACCATTCATCATGAGAAAACATCTGCGATCTATTCTTGCATAATTAGTATGCATTTGTAATGCTGTAGATACTTTTATTTCTGAGTAATTTTTATGCTAATGCTGAAGGCAGAGAGACCAGGCTCTTGGCTGCTTGCTTTCTCCCATGTCTGAAGCCTCTCCCCCAGCTCAGCCGAGAAGGGGACCAGCAACAAGGGAGGGGAGGGTGTCTGGGTGTTCTTCACTGTGAGAGTGAGATGTCCACCCGGCATCGTGGAGCCCTGACCTTCTAACAAAGGGCCACACTGCTGCTTGACAGCCAGAGCTGTACGGAGACACTGGGCATCTGGAAAATACATTCATGAATAAACCAGTTGGTTGCATTTTTTTGGAGGCGGGGCAGGAGAGGAAGGAAGAACCTTTCTGCTTCTCGGGCTTGATCTGTTTCTAAGAGGAGAACTTAGTCTATTAGAAGACTGTAAATCCCAGTTTTCTTTTTTAAGTGGCAATTACTGTCAGCGTAACTCATACCATCATGTGTACTGTGTGACATTATGTTAAATTCTTTTTCAGCTAATTTATTGTTTGCTACTGATCTCTAGTGCCCTTCAGACTCTTGAAAATAATTATTTGGGGCTGTATTAAAATATTTTAATGAATAAAACCCCTGAAGTACTAGCCGATGACCACCAGTTGTATTTTAAATAGGAAGAGGCTTCAGGGCTTTGTTATTTTTAAAATTACTGGAAGAAACTGGAACAAAGCTAATGGTGAACAAGCTTTCTAATGCTCTCTAATCTTGTGAGTCAAAAGCAAACTTAATAAATTTATACATAGTCACTGTTTTGAAAGACTCCTGTCTGATTGCTGCGTTAAATTATGGGAAAAAAAAAAGATTAACAGAATCAGCCAAAAGTGTCAGTTCAGCTTTCCACCAATACAGTGTGTGGTTTTTTAAGTCCCACTTTGGTTGTTTTGAAACAAAGTGAGGTAGTGTACATTTTACAGTGTAAATTTCCTTTCATCCACGGAAACCGATACCTTGAAATTCTTGAAAAAAATTAATTGAAGAGATTAATTTGGATAAATTGGAGCCTGATATGAGAACAGACTGACTATGGGACATCCATCCAGGAGGACTGGGTGAAGAAAGAAAAACAAACAAACAGACTGATTGCCTTATTTTGGATTAAATTACTATATTTTCAAAATGGATAGAATCAGTTCAAAAGCAGATGCTTTGAACCTAGAACTAGGGTAACCAAACTTTTTGTTAAGAGACATTTCTCAAAAATCAGTAACGAGAAATATTTTTTTATAGTGACAAACCTTTGCAGACAGCTGTGGGAAAATGCAGTTATACAAATCAAAAAGTCAGAAATTCCAGATAATCAATAATGCAGCAGCTAGTTTTAGCCTGGCAATTTTTTCTTCATCTCTGTTCGGCTGCTGCTGCAAACGATTCTCACCCCCTGCTCTGAATGGCAGAAGATCAGAGAGTTAATGATATTACCAACATATATTACATTATAAAATTTCTGCTTCACAGCATGTTAGCTGTACTTATTCAGCCACCTCCGCCCTCCTCGCCCATTTTAGGTTGTGCCTGTAAAAACATACAGCTTGAAAATACTGCTAAGTAACAGATTTAGTCACAGTTAAATTTCAAATCTAGAAGTTGCCTGCAAATCTGAGTGTTTCTGAACCACATTCCAGATCAGCACGTTAAAGATAAACACTTTTTTCAATGAAAGCATCAACTAAAATAAAGAATTCAATCATAAAGAATATGATTTATTTGCCTTTATTTTCCTGAAAGCAAATAAAGTAGACTTTATATAACTAAAATATGCTTCTGAATGGTTATGTGTACTGATAAAGCCAACACCATCTTTGTTTACTTACCAGTTATGTAAAATGTTATGTGTAGGTATGTAGTTAGCGAGGACAAAGTCAGCAGTTTATGTTAAACTTTCTTCTATTTCACAGGGAAGCCTGGAAGAAACTGGCTTATCCTTAAGGGAGCACACCAACAGTGCAGTGCCAAACATTGTCAGGTTGTGACTAATGCTCCATTTTACATCTTAAATATTTTTATCTCATGTTTGTTTTGTGTATCTGAAGTTAGGCTTCTGAGTGGGCACTTCAGAGCAAATATAAGCCTGTATGCTTCACTTGCAGTTGGAGAGCTCTCTTCACCACAAATCCCCTCCTACTGCCTCCTTCCCATCTCCTCAGTGCCTTAGCCTCTCATGAACGTAACTCAGTAAATCGTTTAACACCCTTCTTCAAGCTCAGACTCTGTCACCCTATACATGTGAAACAAGAAGATGCCTCCTCCAGATGCACTCTGCATAAGCAGCATCATGAGCTTATCTCCTGCTGCTGGGAACCTCAGAAAATGACTCACATCCTTCTTAACCCCTCCTTTTATCTCTCTGTCCCCTCTTGTGCTTCTTTCTCTTCCTGCTCTTTTCACCTGACAATAAGTTGGATGGGGCCAAGTTGCATACAAAGCTGCAAAATGTGCCCCTTCCCCCACCAAATCTCCACCGGGCTTGACAGGTCCAGCAGGTCAAGGAGCCCATCTCTGCATAAGCACCAGAAGACCATATATCACAACAACTCCGTTGCAGTGGCAGGCAATCAATGAAAACACAATAATATCAATAGAATATGTACAGAGACTATGATGTTCGCTGTCTTGAGGCTGCATCATTGATAAGACGTCAGTTGTAAAGCACTAGGAGCTGCCACAAAGCCGTGACACATTGATTTTCCCAAAGTGGGGTCTCCAGCTGTATTTCTATTAAAAACAAAAGAAAACCAGCATTGTTCCTGTGCACCTGGGAGCTGTTGGCTAAGGACTCAAGTAATTCAGAATTTGTGCTATTTAATTTTAGCACTGCAAACTACCTAAAGCTCCTGTAAAATAGGAGCTCATTAGGGGCAAAATTGACAGGTAAGGTATTTTCCACAGCGAAGCGTCCAAGCCGAAATGCTTGTATCTAAAAAGGGGGGCAAGGAGAGGGCAGAAGAAAGTTTACTAAAAATATCTGGCCACATTTTCTGTATTGAAAAGGAGCTTCTTAATATAAAAATGCACTATAAGATTTAATCCCTCTCCGATGTACAACATCACCTAACATTTTAAGGTGCAGGATTTTAAGATGCAACCTTTCTTTCTGAAAGATTTCCAGATTCCCTGGAAACAAACCAATGTGCCTACATACTGAAAGATATGAAAAGATTCAATTTTTAAAATTTAAAACTAGAGCCAACTTCTCAATGCTGTAGTTGTGAATGGAAGAAATGCCATTAGCATATGAAAATTAAAAAGGGCATATAGCAGTGTACGAATTTCACACCCTTGCCTGTGCTCTGCGATGGTATCTCTGCTGCTTTGGCAGAGATGACTCTTGACTACCTTTCAATGACATTCAGTTTGAAAATATCCTGTTTAACTGTCTTCCTGTCAATGCCATGAGGTCTACTCAGCTCCCAGTAAGAGTAGAGACATTCCTACCATCTCTGCCATGAAGCCATCCTTGGCTTGTGTGCCACACAAGCAGAATAAAAGAAGACTTAGCAAATCAGGCTATCATCTCCCTGTTTCTTGGTGGGCATTATTTTATCCTAATACATGTACAGATTTATTTCTTTTTCAATGCAGCAGCCTTCAGAGGGTAGCTGAGAATGAAAATGTAACTGAGAAGAAGCTGCCTTAGTTGGGCGGGGCAGAGCTGCTCCCATGTAAGCTGACATAGTTGAGACAAGCAAACAATGGGAGTCAAGGAGTGCTCTTAGTCTTGTTCTTTTGGGAGAAACGAGATGGAGGAGACTGCCAAAAAACAAGGAAGAACCTTCTTCCATGGGAAGTCATCCAACCACCTTTTCCTGAGTCTAGTCTAGTAGCATGCCCTCAAGTCAGCTTCACACTATTATTCTATTTCAGTGAAATTTTCCAGGCACAAAACTATATCGCAAGATCAGTCCTGTGATGCCAGCAAAGTCTTTACTTGCTGAGCATAAATACATCCTCAGTAGTCCTTTGATGGAACCACATCTACCACCAGATCTGAAACTCTGGAGACACAGAAGGATCCAGTACTCCAGGGACCCACACTCCCAAGTAGTAGTCCAAGATTAGTACCAGGGTCAAGACAGAAGACCATGCATTTATTTTAGAGAAAAAATAAAAAAGTATGTATTAAACTAGCCCTTGTTTTTCAACACATTCTCTTTTCTTGTAAGTTATCTGTGCCCTATTAGTGAGACACGCTGGTTGAAAGGAAAGTTGAAGGAGCCAGAGAAATACTGACTGACAGTAGTATGCTCAAAAAGCTTTCTTTCAAAGGAAGTTCATAAAATATGTAGTCCAGCTGTTCTTTACTTTCTAATCAGGTTTTCTGATATAATGAAAGTTCATCCAGTACGACACTTCCTCATTCATGTGATGTGTCTGGCAAGAAAAGGGAAAAAGCAAATAATGGGAAAAGATCAACTTAATCCATTTCAGCTTAACTGTGCAGGTAAACTTGGGAGGAAATAATATTAAACTGAAATTGTGAAATTTTTGTCTCTTCACAAAAACTCTTTTTAACAGCAAATATTTGTTGAAGATTGCCCTGCATTATTGAAGCTGCTAATTAGCTAACAAAATGTAGCTCTGTGGTGCTGCACCTGGCCCTTCTATCTTCTTAGAACATAAAAAGGTGTACTCCCCACACATAATGTGATTTTTTTTTTTTTTTAATTGTGTGCCCTATGTTATACACTACAAGTATTGCAGCACCTTTCCCTGCAGGTATCAGACAGTGCCTTCCAGTCTGCTGGTCAGACTGGTTGTCCCAGTGGCAATAGGCTTGCAGAGCACGCCAAATTTAGTCATGTAGACGAGCATCACCTCGCTGACAGCTACAGTGAGATATTCGGGGCAATTAGAATGGTGTTATTAATGGTAATCAAGGATTGACATCACCTCCTGCTCAGCCCATGTTATTCAATATAAAAAGCAGCTCAATTAGTTCTGCCTTCAGAGTTTGGGTTCACATTAAGTTGTGGAAGTGGCAATTAATTGGGGCTTCTCATTTTGGTAAGCTAAAAAAAAAAGAAAAAAAAGAGGCATTTGGGTAGTTGTTTTCACTTTTAATAAGAGCACATTTTACTCAAGGTCAGAAGTGTGACATATGTTCTGTCTCATGTAACAAAAAATAATGATGTATCGGGTCATCTCAGATATACAGGGATGAGGGGGGAAAAAAGGGAAAAGCAAAACAGAAAGACAGCGAGACACTTACAGGCCTGCTGTTGGCATATAATCATCTTTTTCTGCACAGCCATCACTAAAATGCCAGGTTGCTAAATACCTTGAAAAATAAACCCATATACTAAAAGGAATTATTTATTGTTTTGGATTGCAAAACAAAACTCTTTTGTAGATCAGGCATTTAAAATAACTGTTTTGATATTCAGGCAATACCAAGCAGTGAGACAGCTTGTCAGTGCTTCCTTTATAAAACACTCATTTCTTAAAAAACATTGCATTTCTTGTCAGTTAAAAGGAAAAACCTTTAAATCAGCTTGTCTATTTTTGAAATGAAGATCAGCAAAAATCAAAACAAAACAAAACAAGATGTTTCAACTACTTCCAAGTCCTATTTATACTTCTTCCTAGCAAAGATATATTCTATCTTCTGAAGTAAAATACAAGAAAGCCCATATTAAAAATAATTTTATTTTAAACCTGATACTGCTAATGAGGCTGGTTTTTTGGCTCACAAGGCTGGGCAATGAAGATGCATTAATTTTAGGAGTTAGGAAGAAATTAGCAGTGTCATTTCCCATCGCTTTCTGGGGATTGAGGAGCACAGCCAGACTCAGTCATCTTTTTCTTCAAACTGAGTGCTCAGTTTGTGGTACTATTTGCACACCCAGAGGCAAAATAATCTGCAGAAAGGTGTCTGATTGTACTATGCTCCCCAAAACAGGCAGATAACCTGAGTAGCAGGCTATTTATCCTTACCCAAATGAAGCACTGCAGACCAGATTCCATGAGAAACGCTCAGCACCTTATTCCATGAAATCAGTGAGACTATTTGCATTGCAAGAGTATGGGCAGACAAGCGAGTTTCTGTGGGGCGAATTGCTCCATCAGCTGAAACGCTTGGAGGAGGAATCAGCATGAGCTTGCAGCTGTACTCCGACCCAGTGAGCTCTCAGGGAATTGGTCAAGTGCCCATACCATATCAAAAATGTTCCTGGCAGTGACTCACACGTTTATCTAGAAATACAGTATCTGCTTTTTAATTCATTGACTCTGGTGTTTGGCACTGCCAAAGTCAGTAGGGTCACTTGAGGATGAGAAGGGGATTAGGCCAGCGGTCTTTCTGAGCGAAAGCGAGGGCTCAGACTGAACGAATGCAGCATCCTGCACAAAAGGCTGCTGAAGAAACTATTTTTAGAAGCCTGCAGACCTGCCACGTACTGAGTGATTCCCTCTGTTGAAGGCACCCCTTGAACCGCCTGCGTTACCGCAGGTCAGATCCGTCTCTAAAGGCCAGCTCTGACAGGCTGGCTGCTGATGCCAAGCCAAGAAATGGAAATTTGCCGGGCTTCTTCTACTTCTCGTATGCTGATGACCTTTCTGAAGCCTAATACAATGTACAATGTACTTGGGGATTGCTCACTATGATTGTATGCTGCCCGTTTATAAAAACTCTGTGTGGCAACTGTTGTGCTTGCTAAGTATGTTCTATGGTATTTTGGTGCAGTGAGTGTGGTATGAGGTAAAGCATGCGTTACAAAATTGTGGCATCTGTTACAACATCAGCGTAAGTGCTGTCAAGCAAAAAAAAAAGGGGAGAAAAACAGAATTTATTTCAATATTATCACATTTTTCCAATTAAATGTCTGATAAAGAGAAGAGTGAGATTCCTCAGGCTGTTAGTGTGCTTTTATAACATCCATCACTCCTGCAGCCTCCGCCAGTCCTTGTCTGGCCATGGAAAACTAACAATTGTAGCTTTCATCATGGAAGGAAGGAAGGAAGGAAGGAAGGAAGGAAGGAAGGAAGGAAGGAAGGAAGGAAGGAAGGAAGGAAGGAAGGAAGGAAGGAAGGAAGGAAGGAAGGAAGGAAGGAAGGAAGGAAGGAAGGAAGGAAGGAAGGAAGGAAGGAAGGAAGGAAGGAAGGAAGGAAGGAAGGAAGGAAGGAAGGAAGGAAGGAAGGAAGGAAGGAAGGAAGGAAGGAAGGAAGGAAGGAAGGAAGGAAGGAAGGAAGGAAGGAAGGAAGGAAGGAAGGAAGGAAGGAAGGAAGGAAGGAAGGAAGGAAGGAAGGAAGGAAGGAAGGAAGGAAGGAAGGAAGGAAGGAAGGAAGGAAGGAAGGAAGGAAGGAAGGAAGGAAGGAAGGAAGGAAGGAAGGAAGGAAGGAAGGAAGGAAGGAAGGAAGGAAGGAAGGAAGGAAGGAAGGAAGGAAGGAAGGAAGGAAGGAAGGAAGGAAGGAAGGAAGGAAGGAAGGAAGGAAGGAAGGAAGGAAGGAAGGAAGGAAGGAAGGAAGGAAGGAAGGAAGGAAGGAAGGAAGGAAGGAAGGAAGGAAGGAAGGAAGGAAGGAAGGAAGGAAGGAAGGAAGGAAGGAAGGAAGGAAGGAAGGAAGGAAGGAAGGAAGGAAGGAAGGAAGGAAGGAAGGAAGGAAGGAAGGAAGGAAGGAAGGAAGGAAGGAAGGAAGGAAGGAAGGAAGGAAGGAAGGAAGGAAGGAAGGAAGGAAGGAAGGAAGGAAGGAAGGAAGGAAGGAAGGAAGGAAGGAAGGAAGGAAGGAAGGAAGGAAGGAAGGAAGGAAGGAAGGAAGGAAGGAAGGAAGGAAGGAAGGAAGGAAGGAAGGAAGGAAGGAAGGAAGGAAGGAAGGAAGGAAGGAAGGAAGGAAGGAAGGAAGGAAGGAAGGAAGGAAGGAAGGAAGGAAGGAAGGAAGGAAGGAAGGAAGGAAGGAAGGAAGGAAGGAAGGAAGGAAGGAAGGAAGGAAGGAAGGAAGGAAGGAAGGAAGGAAGGAAGGAAGGAAGGAAGGAAGGAAGGAAGGAAGGAAGGAAGGAAGGAAGGAAGGAAGGAAGGAAGGAAGGAAGGAAGGAAGGAAGGAAGGAAGGAAGGAAGGAAGGAAGGAAGGAAGGAAGGAAGGAAGGAAGGAAGGAAGGAAGGAAGGAAGGAAGGAAGGAAGGAAGGAAGGAAGGAAGGAAGGAAGGAAGGAAGGAAGGAAGGAAGGAAGGAAGGAAGGAGGAAGGGAAGGAAGGAAGGAAGGAAGGAAGGAAGGAAGGAAGGAAGGAAGGAAGGAAGGAAGGAAGGAGGAAGGAAGGAAGGAAGGAAGGAAGGAAGGAAGGAAGGAAGGAAGGAAGGAAGGAAGGAAGGAAGGAAGGAAGGAAGGAAGGAAGGAAGGAAGGAAGGAAGGAAGGAAGGAAGGAAGGAAGGAAGGAAGGAAGGAAGGAAGGAAGGAAGGAAGGAAGGAAGGAAGGAAGGAAGGAAGGAAGGAAGGAAGGAAGGAAGGAAGGAAGGAAGGAAGGAAGGAAGGAAGGAAGGAAGGAAGGAAGGAAGGAAGGAAGGAAGGAAGGAAGGAAGGAAGGAAGGAAGGAAGGAAGGAAGGAAGGAAGGAAGGAAGGAAGGAAGGAAGGAAGGAAGGAAGGAAGGAGGAAGGAAGGAAGGAAGGAAGGAAGGAAGGAAGGAAGGAAGGAAGGAAGGGAAGGAAGGAAGGAAGGAAGGAAGGAAGGAAGGAAGGAAGGAAGGAAGGAAGGAAGGAAGGAAGGAAGGAAGGAAGGAAGGAAGGAAGGAAGGAAGGAAGGAAGGAAGGAAGGAAGGAAGGAAGGAAGGAAGGAAGGAAGGAAGGAAGGAAGAAGGAAGGAAGGAAGGAAGGAAGGAAGGAAGGAAGGAAGGAAGGAAGGAAGGAAGGAAGGAAGGAAGGAAGGAAGGAAGGAAGGAAGGAAGGAAGGAAGGAAGGAAGGAAGGAAGGAAGGAAGGAAGGAAGGAAGGAAGGAAGGAAGGAAGGAAGGAAGGAAGGAAGGAAGGAAGGAAGGAAGGAAGGAAGGAAGGAAGGAAGGAAGGAAGGAAGGAAGGAAGGAAGGAAGGAAGGAAGGAAGGAAGGAAGGAAGGAAGGAAGGAAGGAAGGAAGGAAGGAAGGAAGGAAGGAAGGAAGGAAGGAAGGAAGGAAGGAAGGAAGGAAGGAAGGAAAGGAAAAGGAAGGAAGGAAGGAAGGAAGGAAGGAAGGAAGGAAGAAGGAAGGAAGGAGGAAGGAAGGAAGGAAGGAAGGAAGGAAGGAAGGAAGGAAGGAAGGAAGGAAGGAAGGAAGGAAGGAAGGAAGGAAGGAAGGAAGGAAGGAAGGAAGGAAGGAAGGAAGGAAGGAAGGAAGGAAGGAAGGAAGGAAGGAAGGAAGGAAAATAACATATGGCCTATACTTACACATATATTAGAATTTCTAGTTGGAGCTACTCCTGAGTATTTGAGGAACTGGGAGGCGGAGGAGATGTGTGATTATTTCTATTATCTGAATCCTTTTACCGCATCATGTGAAAAATTCCTATGTCCTATAAATGTATTTGTCAGTTTGTTGCAGTGTCCAAAAGTCTCCTTTGCAGCTTTGAGTTGCTAAATCCACTTGACAGAATGGTGCTGTGCAAGCATTTGAAAACAGTGTGGCCATCCACATGTGGAAGTGCATTTATGTGAAGGTTATAAACCCTCTGATCAACCCACAGGCAATTAAATCAAGCGTACTGCTGGGAAACATGTCCATGTTATTTCTTGAGCTGGGCTGGCTTGTACAGACACACTGCAGGTACCTGCAGAGTTATCCCACTATTTCTGGTTCTGGGCTATTTTTCTGTGTCCTACATCGTGGTGTCCAAAATCTTATTTCTTCCTCTTTATAAGTTTTGAAAGGAAAAGTAGTATCATTTATGGTGAGCTAAAAGCACAGCAAGCAGCCAATGAACAGGGTGTTAGAAGAAGTAAGCCAAGAAGAAAAGAAGAAGCCCTTTGGTACTGTTGCCTGAAGCATTCCTGCTTTCTAGTTTAACATCCCATATAACTCTCACCATATTTCTTCCATTGCTGCTACAGCTGCACTACATTGCACTGCACTAGGATAGCAAAAGTCTGTTCTACCTGAGGATTAACATCTATTGTTAAACAGATGTCCACCAAGACTCAAAGAGCCGTAATTCTGAGGTCCCCTATGAGTATCACTGTGGTTCAGTCAAATCCATCACTCCTAGGAGAGAATGACACCTCTGAGAGAGGATGTCCTGCATCCCTAATGATGTGGCTGCGCTGACAAAAACAGCTGGCAGAGGACAAGGAGACGCTGCAGCTTGCATAAAGATTCATAGCATCAATGGATGAAAAGTTGTGTACATCATTTCCACAATAAAACATAATTTTAGAAAATTATTTTGTTTCATCTGAACTATATAGAGAAAGAAATTTCAAATACAAACCAAATCAGATATTTTGTTTATGGACATTTTTCACACTAGGCTTTTAATCATAGTCAGGTCCCCATCTGGGAGAAATCATGTATGTTAGAGTTTTGGAATATCCACCAGAAGGGAAACTGTCCTTTCCATTAAGTGCCAAGTCACTGAAAACTTAACATCGAGTGAGGAAATAATTTTGTATCTGCAGCAATTAGTCTCTACAGTTATGGAATTCAGATATTTTTTCCCTGCTGAATTTACACAAAAGATGTAACTTACTCAGTTTAGCTTTTAAAAGGAACTGTTTTTTTCCTGAGTTGGCATTTCCCAGTATGAATTTGCAAATGCTGCTTTCTAACATCCACCAGCTATTATGTATTAAAAGAGCCCATCCCCAATGCACTCCAGCAATATAAGTGTATCAGCTTTTGCACACATTTATCCAGCTGTTCATTTATATATACGGTGTTGTGGGTCCCAGGCCTGCTTTGGCACAGAAAATACTGCCTGTGATTTTTTTTTCCTTTTTTTTCCCTTGCTTGTTCCTAACAAATAAGAAAGTCAAAGAATAATTAAAGCGCAGACCAGAACAAAAATAACCTCATAGTAAACAAGTGTGCTTGAGCAATATAAATGATAATTTATTTTACAAGCAGAGATTAAAAGAGCTTGGCTTGTTCAGCTTCTCAAAACAATAGCTAAGAAGGGATATGACTGTTCCCTATAAATATATCGGGGTATGTAAACATGAAGGGAGAGAAAAATTACTTGAGCAACCAGTAAAATATTGGCACAATGACAAATGAGTATAAACGAGCCATGAATTAATTATGGCTAGAAATTAGGATAAGCATGTGAAAGTAGAAGAACCTGTGCATTCAGGCTGACTTACAAAATAAAAGTGAGCTGCCCAGTTGCGCTGTATCCAGCCTGAAATGGAGTCTGCTGGTCTTACGCTTATTACAAAGTGTATGTGTGGGAATGCACAAACATGTGTACACCCAACATGTGTCCTGTAACATATACATCCTGGCATGTACCTTGTAACATTTACTAGAAAGCTATAAAGGTTTACTTCAATCTGCTTGTGGAAAGAAAAAATAAAGTGAAAATCCTTATGCCATCTGACTGTTATAGAACTAACTTTATATTAATCAGGGTCAGACTCCAACTGACCTTCCCACAGTGGAAGAGGACGAACAAGGAGCCTGTCCCTGGACTCCCACACCATAAAAATCCCACTCTTTACACATATTTCCCCAAAACTGAGAGCACTTCTTTCCCCAAGAGGGAAAACATGCTCTGATCCAAAAAATAAAGCAGTAAAAATTTTATCATGGCACAGCTGAGAGGTTTTAGAGACACTGGGCTCTGTCAAGGTAGTGCAAGTCCTTGTTTCCCCTACCATAAAGCATGTTCGAGCTATTTTTAACAGCTAGAGAAATCGTGGGGTGGGTTTTTTTTAAAAAAAGGTTTCTTAAGCTTGATTCTTTATTCCCCACCTACTTGTAAACTGTCTGTAAATGGATTTTAAAAATGACAGAGTTCATCTTATACTTCAAATTATTCACAAACATGTCCAATAAATAATTCTCGTTCTGCAGACTGTTTGTAAAATGCATATTTATCTGGAATTGAAAATTCATGCTATGCACCTAATTAGCCTTCACAGAGGACTTAAGCATGCCTGAAGGGTGCCTAGGGCTTGTGCTAGCTCTTAGCACTGGGATGCATTTCCCCTAACTGAATTTACATTTGTAAATTTCTTGGGCCATTTTATCTGGGAATCAAATCACACCCCCTCCCCTCCACCCCCGGCTTCCTACTTGGGTCTCAGTACAGTATTTGTTTGTTTTGATCAAGTGTCTCCTAGAATAATGAAATGCCCTCCGTTTCTTAGTAAGTTAAAGCACACTTAAAATTGTATCTTAAATTCAGTTTAGAAACAAGTCAGACAGCAAAAATAATGTATAAAGAAAATACATGTCTTCCACTCAAAATTTCTTTCTAGAGGTTGATATTTTAGTTTTCTCTAGTGAGTTTAGTTTTTCCCACACTTACCCCTTTTAGTTTATTTTTTTATTTCTCCATGCACTGTGCATTGTTTAACTCTACAGCATTTAGACCTCTTCAAATGCAACGAGACTCAGCCACTATTTAGCATGACCATTATTCTTCCAATACCAATCCCATTTGTGGATAATACCACATTAGGTTACAATGAAAATATGAGATAGGTAATTTATAAAAAGTGAAAGAAATTTGTTCAGTTCCATAATCTCAAAAAACACTCATGACCTTCAGATAAAAATTCTCATTTTTGCCTGCCAGGAGATAATACACACCATAGAAGAATGATTTTTGTCTCATCTCTCCCTCGTAATTTTCATCAATACTTGGAAAATTAATTCATCAACATCTTTTACTTTTCAAGAAAATGCAAATAGTTTCCATTGACAAAGCCCTGCTAAAACAGTTTTGGCTGGAATATTTTAAAGAATGTTGAATGGTCTTTGAGTGGAAAGCTCTGGGACCTGATAGATCTTCTGAATGTGTTATGCCAGTACTGTGAAAATTTGGGTGATGATACTGGAATAGATCTCCACAGCACTGAAATTTGGACAAGTTTTAAAATTACTGACCGATATTTAAAAGTATCAATGCTCAGTTGTGCATATAAAGACAAACTCTTACTGTTCAGAGAGATCAGAGGTTCAGTCAAAACAATAGCCATGTATGCATCTAACTAATCTAATGAAATCAATTAGAATTATATTTAAAAGAAAATGAACCACCTTTCAGGTCAAGTGAGCCCTTGAATAATTGAAAACATATTGCTCTCAAATCTAAATTCTGCCTTAATAAGGACGATAGGACCAGAGAAACTGAGAAAGTTGTAGGTGCATCCAGATTTTCCACAGGGCGTGTTTATTGAAGTTCCTAGAAGAACTGGGCTGCGTGCGGAAACATTACTTTTCAAGACCAAATGCCTGACTAGCAAATCTCACGTAGTCCCACCCGGCATTAGGTTCCTGCTTTTAATGGTGGTACTTTAAGGAATGAGTCACAACACAGAAGCTGAGATCACCTGAAAGATGTAATTACTGAGAAAGGGCATGGCAGGTAGAGAGCATCCAGATTCCACCTCGTTTTATTTCTGGAGCTAATGAAAGCTGCAATTTGTTACTTAGTTAAACCTGGCAGATTAATGACCTATCAAATTAGGGATGCTGCACACTGCATCAAAGTCTCAACCAACTTATTCAGATCCCTTACCTATTAAATCAAACCTATAACTGAGCAAATCACATCACTAGTGAAAAGCATTCCCTGATCAACCACACTGAGATGCTGATCGATATTGTCATCCCAGCCATGGACTTCATTGTACTGAAGTCATGTGGGACACCTATGACACTGCAAAGCCTTAGCAGTGGATGTTCCACAAATATGCACTATTTGGAATAAATATGTACCATTCCTAATGGTTGGAATTAAATTTAAACCAATGGCTACTGAAAACATTAGGATATGGATTATGAACCCCAGTAAATCTTTCAAAGATGGCAGAAAGAAGGCAGAAAGAAAAGAATTTCTAGCTACTTAACCATACGAGAACAACATTAGTTAACTTCCTGAGTCCTTGCATGGCTGTTACCTGCACCACGCATGCCACTGGTGCCTGTATTAAAAGGTGGAAGGAAAGCATACTACAGGAAAGAGAAACAGGAAAAGAACAAACTCCTCAGCTGAACTATCTTGAGGAACATGGGTAAATGCAAGTATGTTGCAGTTGTTGGAGCAAATAAATATACAACCATCTTTGTGATGAAAGAAGATGTTGACAAAAATTTTCCCCTAAGAATTAAGTGTCTGAAAAGCAATCTCTGGATAACTTCACTATGTGCCCTTAAAGAATATAGCATGAAATGCTTAGCCTGGAATTCCACTACTCTTGTTTCTTCTGTGTATACACCAACTCAGAATACAGACAGGAGGAGCAGGGGGAGCTCCAGTATCCCAAAAGCATTGAGTGTTTCTGAGAGTTGGTAGCTACCTCTTACTGAGCCTAACTGGCCACAAAAGAGTCCCCCTTTCTTTGTCTTCCCTGTATCTTGAGGAAAGAGCCTACAACAAAACGCATTTCCAGAAGGCACAAATTCTCTTTGTTAGTTAAAGAATCCATGTTTCTGCTTATGAGCTCTGGACTGCTTTTGGATAGCAGAGCTGGGACTGTGCATAGCTGTGAGCAAAACCACATCATCACCATCAAAGCATCAGGACCTTCAGAATAGAATGAAAGCTTGGTTCTGCTGCAAGACAAAGTAATTTTGAGCAGGAAAGAGAAACACGATGCTGCAGCTCACTGTCTCTGTAGGGGAAGATGCTGAAGTGGAGAAAGGGCATTGTTTTCTTTCTTTGGAAATACAACCCATATCATAACAAGCTGAGCTCTGGAAGAACAATTTCCAGGATTAAATAGTTAGTTTCAGTATTAATACTGCAATAGTTAGTCTGATTCTTAATTTTTGATTTGGACTCAGAGACAGGCAATTAATTTCAATTAGATGGTATTGGAAGGGATGCTGTTGTAGCAGATTTCTCATCTGTTAATTTAGAACCAGCAGCAATGGTATCCAGTCAAGTTTATTTTAATTTATGGGCACATTTAGTCTTCTGTTCAGAAGGAAGAGCAAAAGTGGAATTGATCAGAATTTTTCAACATTATCTTTCTTTCCACTTTTTATTTTGCAGCACTTGCTTCAAAATACCTGACACACAAACAACTAAAATGAATGGCAGAACCAGTGAAATTCCCAGATTGTTAAAACTGATTAACATTCAAGTATCCTGGATATTGGAAAAATTTCTTTCCCTTTCCTAATGAGCATCCTACAGTCTATAGGTAGGGATCTTTTTTTTTTTAAATTTGAGTATTCCTTAGAATAAGTTTATTCTCCCAAATACAAGAATATGTCCTATTATTTGAAATGTACTTGACTTTCAAAACTACGTATCATGTTGCAAAAGGGCAATGGTAGAGGTCAAAAGTGCCTTGCAGTGGTTTTCTTAATTTACTCCAGCATCCTCAGTAGACAATAAAAACCTTACCTGAGCAGCCTGCCATATTAAGAAAGGATCTTCCTGACTTGCTGTTCATTTTCAAAATGTTACGTTATTGAAACCTGCCTGTGAAACAGGTTTTAATATACAATGTTCTCAACATCTCTAACTCCCCTTTAGTGAGCTAGGCCCCAGAGTTGTCCTGCATATGCCTTACATCTCTTCATATAAAGAAAACAGGGTTTGCTAGAAGAAAATCAGGACACTTCCACAATTTCAGTGCATAAAAATTAAAATTTGTCAAAAGAAAGGCACTGAGATCACAAAACTAGTCATTGTAAATTGCAGTGTGATCTTAATCCAGCCCCCCAATGGCTGTTTATGCCATGACAATAAACATGATCATGCCATGGACATAAACTTGTCTGTTCCACAGGCGTTGTGGCTGCATTCCCCAAGCTACTGCTGCTGTGTGGTCACTTTGTCGAACCACCACTTCTGGCCGTGTGGCTGCATGCATGGCTGTGCCCAACTTCTCTGCTCTGGGTTCTTCAGTGCTTGTTACTGTATCACCCCAAAGGTTTACAAGTGCTGATAAGCCTGTCTGTGCAAGCAGGGTGTATCACTGCCCCATTTTAGGGTCCCAGGGACGCGAGAAACAGAAATACAGGATAGAATTGCAGTGATCGTGGCCATAACAGCTGACAGCTAACAAACCCAGATACTTTATGGCATCCTATAGACTCCTGCACAACTTCAGTCAAGCATACAGGCCAGGACCACATCTCCTATTTAGGAAAATAGAGACAAATCTAAGAGAGAGTCAGTGAAGCATGAATTGTAAGGCTGCAAGATGAGCAGGAAGGTGCTTGTAGCCATGCCTTGAAATGCTACACACAGACCATCTGTAGCCTCTCATTCTTCTGGAGCTTAGGCTCTTGTTTAAGTACTGTATGCTAGTAAGCACTCAATTTATTGAGTATTCTGCTTAGGATGAATTGCTACAGCAGTCATCCCACATCTAGCATGTGCAAACAAATACATAGGAAGAGTTCTTACCCTCACATTTCTGAATTTGGACATCTTAATTGTACCTATGTTGCATTTTAGGCACAGAACTTCGTTTCTGATCTTACCTCTAAAACCTTGAGGTATGAAGGGTCTTCTGGAACTGAGCCAAGATTAATCTCTTTGTCAGATCACTTGCTCATGTATTTGAAGATGTTCAGCATTGTGCTTCCAGGTAGTTATGGCAGGTACTGGAGTGGCAGGCATGCACTTTGATAACTCAGAGGGAAACAAGACTGTAGGAAACGGGATCAAACTCATCACCAGACCTGACTGCAGTTCACAAGTACTCTCAGATCACACATCTTGCCTACCAGGAAAAGCACTGTTTGTCCAGACTTAACCACTGTAACAGGAAGGCTGGCTCAGGAGAAGCTGAGCTAAACTCTCTCCACAACTGTTATTCTGTCCCACAGGCAGCAGAATACCAAAACTCTATCTGGGAATAAATATTTTGAGTTCATAGGAAGATAACAAAGATATCACAGCAAACTGATACTGTTTTGGGGCACTAATTTTCACCTGTAAACATCTGCTATTTTGGTCTTCACTAGAGGAGAAATTACTTTGACTGTGTCACTTAAATTGACTAAGATTTATCACATTCTCCTAGCAATTTCTTTAATGTACCTTTAGAGCATTATGTAAAAACTGAACAGGCAGAAAAGTCTGCTCCAGAGCTGTATGCAACCAGATGTCTTGCAGTATCTTTCCAAACTCCTATCCCCAGTTGGAAATATCAAATCTGCAATGTCCACTCAATGAGACTGTCAAAGTCACCTCTCATCAGCAAGGACAGCAGGACAAAGCTGTCATGGAGCAGTTCCAGTAATAATGACATCGACCCCAAATTAGGCTCTCAGGTAGCAGAGCAAACAGCCAAGTGAATACAAACATTAAGGAAACAACTTTCCACAGTCACAACCCATTGCTGGTTTCAGAGGAAGAGATCAATCTCAATCTATGATTTCTATGGATGTTTTAATTATATGCAAAGTTAAGAGATTTTGTTCTGTGTTTTTACTGAGCCCATTAGGGACCAAGAAGGTAATGTTCTAAAAAAGCACTAAATTACCTAAAAGACTAAGTTTTTAAAAAAAATATTTTAACCTACACTACTTACTGGTCCAACCTGTTTTGACAAATACATACCATCTCAGCTGGGATGAGGAGGATGCATGAACAGCCACAAAACCACAGATGAAATGCACCAACCAGGGGATCCCCAAAGCAGCACCTGGCCAGAGGCAGACGAGTGGGGATACAGCATGCAGAGCTTGGTCCATGCTAGAGGATCACTGGACCCACTGTTTTCACCTGTTTCTCGAGGATTCGTGCAGATGTAGTTTACCACTGTGCTTTCCCAACAGCAGGGCAGGAATCTCAAGCATTATCCACAGGGTGCCTCTGAGTCTTATCACAGGGCTATGTTATCCAAACAACACACATTAACATAAAGCTTCTCTTAGATGACAGCAAATATAAGGAAATAACATGGTTAAAAATGGTCTTTCAACGAAGTACTGAAATTACAAATCAAATCAAATCAAATAGACAGGAAAGGATTCATTACATTCCTTATTCTTATGAGAAAGTTGCTATCAAATTTAGGTAGCAAACAGATGATGGATATACTTAATTTACCAAATAGTTGGGAATATTTCTTATGTGCCTTTTAAGTTGGCTTTGGGAAATGAAATCATCAGATGACTGTTCCTCAGAAGGTCTGTTATACATTATACAATTGTTCTGCAGTGGCCTTATTTTATTAGTGTATTGTACATACTATCTCAAAAGGAACATACAATGTAGCAAAACCCCCCACCTGTCGTACTCCCAACTCTTCAGTGCACAGACAAGCACAGTAGAGCACACAGCTCAGGATAAAAAAGATAGGTAAATAGAAAATATATTGTATTTCACAGAGGTTCTTGAGATATTAAAAAAATGCGTATAGTAAAGAAATATAAAAGAATTCCTTTGTGACATGTGCTGCTTAGTTTAATAAGCTCTGTAATACTGGAAATACTTTTTTCTCTCTCTGTATTAACAGAAGCATTGTACCTTGTACTTTTTCTCTTTTCCCTAGACAAGTTTAAAATGAAAATTAACAGCCAAGGAAAATCGGCATATGAATTAAGGGCAAAGTACAACCAATGTCAGCCTGTAGAACTCACAAGAGGACTAGATCCGATACAAACGTGCTGGTCTCCCAGCTCACCAGTGATGGGAGAGCCCTGTAAAGCAATGCTGAATATTGTAACACACTTGGGGCCTTCCACATCTAATTCAGGTATTTCTACTATGGTGCTGTATGGCTTTATCCCTGAAGTCATTTCACAAGGGTTTCTAGAGTTCGGTAGGAATAGTACTTGGGTAAGTATTCTTTTCAAAATTAGCTAGTTAGGTGTTTATTTAAAGACAAATTTCTCACAAAATGCAACTTTAAATGGAGATGATATATATACTTTAAAATTGCCCTATAGAGCTAAGTGAAATTTTCACCTGAAGATTAAACCTCTGCATTATATTCTCTCTGAAATCAAATAAAAAGTCATAAACAATCCTCCTACTATACAAATATGGACCAAAGGAAAAAAACAAACCAAACAAACTCATTACAGTGTCCTGGTGCTTACTTACACTGGAGTACTATGTTTGTTAAAACCGAATAAGTAAATACCTTGGTACAGTTATTTAAGATATATTGTTATGTTTCCGAGTTACTAAGTCTTTAAAAAGATACTATCAGATTTAGAGCCTTGTTAAGCTGCTTGGGTTATCTCTAGAGGTAACCGAAAGATAAATGTTAATATTTTAGCATATGTACATATGTAAATAAATACATTTATCTTTGCATGTTGAGCTCTATATTTGAATAAAAAAGGAGTTAAAAAAAGACAATTCACTGGTTCTGGATGTATTTGATTTTATATTGATTTGGTTTTCTAGGGGATATACTTGATTCACTGGTTTTTGCGTTTGATTTAGCAGATGGTAATTTTGATTCTGTATATGAGGTACATGTCATGGCAGGTGAGGGGCTGATAAATAGGGAATTCAACAGAATAGGAAACATTTCATTTCACAGTTGACTTTCTATTTAAAATATTCTTGTTCAAGGGAAAAAGAAAAAGTGGCCTATTGATTTCACTAATATCCTTTCCAGATATTTTAATGTACATAAATAGTCTTATTACAATATGTTTCCTCAGATTTGGTCAATTTCAATCTCTTATGCATTCAATATAATTCTGAATTTATGAACCAAGTATCACATTCCTCCTAGTGCTCCGTCCTGACTTTCCAACATTATGGAATCTCTTCCTGTTTGCTGTCCTTCTATGCCAGGTGTCTTGACTTAGACTAGAGACAGCTCCTTCATCTCCATCTCAGTGACTAATTTTTTTCTCCTTATTTAGGTTACATCTCTGATTGTCTTTTCCCATTCATACTCCATTCTATTTTTAAAAAGATACCTGCATTGTTGCATAGCTTGACCTTTCCCCTTCCTGACATACTCATATACATGTTACCACCACTCCTCTGTTTCAAATGCTCTGGGGTATTCTTTTTTTCCTTCATTGTCCTGTTTACCCCTCATTTAAAAAAAAAAAAAAATCTTACAATTTCTCCCTTTATCACATCTTATCACTTGTATCAGCCCAGGTAAACTCTGCTCTTGCAGATGCCAGCCCTGATCTTGCATCTGCTACCTTACTTTTGCCTCTGTGGCTCCACAAGCACTTTCCTAATCACCTCATCTCAGTCAAATGATTCAAAGAGTAGAGTATGATCTGGGAATTTCTCACCAGCCACTTCTCACCACAGTTGTTCTCAAAGTTAAATGGGTTTGTGTTCAATTCTGCCCCACATCCGTACGGAGTTAGATGTATCTGCATCCCACCTCCATGAAAGGGAAGGAATTCGGGAAATACAGAGGAGACCTATGGAGACCATAACATCATAGAATCATTTAGATTGGAAAAGACCTTTAGTATCATCATGTACACCCATTAACCTAGCACTGCCAAGGCCACCAGTAAACCATGTCCCTAGGCACCCCATCTACACATCTTTTAAATACCTCCAGGGATAGCAACTCAACCGCTTCCCTGGGCAGCCTGTTCCTGTGCTTGACCATTTCTTAATCCCAAACCTTGGGTTGGACTGCTGGAGCAACTTTGCTGTTGAGGACTTCAGAGAAAGATGGAGTCATAGAAGAGGAAAAACTCGTAAAAAATTAGAGTAAAATGAAACCATCAGCACAGAAAATGTAATTTAAGAGGTATCTCTGAAAAGACATTGGGTCAAAGGCCACAAACACTTTAGCTGCAACAAGATGTGGTCTGGGAGGGCATCTCTCCACAGTAAGAGGACTCAAGCTGATTTATAAACCCAGCAGCAGTGGAAAACAGAACAAAATACTTACAAGTAAACAACAGAAGAAGATTAAATGTTTCGTTTAACCTCTTCAAACTGTATTAACATGGTTGCTGACAGAAATTACAGTGCTTAAACTGGACCAGGTCATTTCAAACTATTTCATGAGACAAATCCAAGGTTTCCCAAGTTGTTTTTAATAATACAGAAGTGTTCATATTCTGATGATATCAGATTTATCTCTGAACCAGAAAAAAAAAATGTTTGAAAGAGCAAAGGTACTGTTTGATGCATATTGGTCTGGGAAAGCTGGGGCAGCCCCAGGGAGAGTGGAAAGACAGTGGAGATGAGAAGTGTATACAGCTATCATAGTACAGCACACCAAAGCTGTTTAAGAAGCCAAGCAAAAGCTACAGTGGAGGTGTCTGGAGGTTACATCAGGAGACCTGACCCTGGAAAATACATTTTCCATGAAGCTCCAAGAGCAAATATCATGAGTTGGAAGCCAAACAAAACCCATGAGCAAAAAAAGGAAGAAAATGAGCCCAAAAGAAATGGAGATTTGTTCCTTTTGGGTCAAATGCTATGTTTGTAATGTCTGCACTCCCATCTATACTATCATTTCATGGACAGACAAAAATAAAACATTTTTCTCTGCAATAGGAGTAAAAATGTGAAACATGCCTCAGATCCAGGTTTTCAAAGGAATCTATATCTATCTATAGACAGAATAGGTGCATTAAAAAAAAAAGTCAGGAGTAAGTGCTTTCATATCTCGCTTTGAAATTCATAAGTGCCATGTAGGTGATTTTCAAAGTCTCACTAAAAGCCCAGCTACAGTTTTAAGTATTGAAGTACCCTAGAGAACACAGGCCAACATTTCTCAGGCTCATTTCAAAATCAAATGCAATTTCTCATGTTCATGGATTAGCAGTTTTAATCCTTCCTGCACCAAATCAGACTGTTAGGGTTAAAAGCATAGTTTAAAATAGCAGTATATTCCAGTTGTAGCATTCCATGTAAATAAACAGAACCCTGAAGCAATACCAGTTTTTCTGAAATATCTACGAGGAAACAAAGTGTACCTAATTAATATAGAAGAAATAAAAAAGATGCATTTTATCCAGTTATATTTCAGTAAGTAAAATCATGCAAGATGATGGTGGAATTAGAACAATTCATATATACAAATATATATTTCTACATATATATAAACATATACATTTAAAAGCATAAATTATGAATTTCTGAATTCTGTGTTCATTCCATCACTGGACTACATACACATAGAATGGTTCTCCATTTCCATAATTTTGTGATATATTTTTCAAAATGACATCGTTTAATGGCAGTTGATGACAGTTTTGAAGGTTAATACTGTTAGAGGATGATGTATTGTGCTGGGTCCAAGAGCCCAAGAGGAGTGAGGCTGCTGCTGCTCTATGCCCCAAGGTCCAGACAGCAGCAAGGCTGAAGGCATGTTCCCAGCAGGCACATGCACATGGACAGCACATAAACACACCATGTATATACAGATAAAAGCTCACACTCAGGGCAATCATGAAAAACCAGTCTGATCAGTGTAATACTTACATGCAATTGGAGCTTTTATTCCCTTACCCCTCAATTTTCTCACATCTGTTCCTCCACAAATCACCTAAAACTCCTGGCCTTTTGTTCCTCCCCTAAACGTGACATTATAACCTATGATGGTTTGATGCTGGCTGGAGGCCAGATGCCCACCAAAGTTGCTCTATCACTGCTCTTTTCAGCTGGACACGGGAGAAAATATATATTGAGAGGTTTAGGAGTTGAGATGAGAGTAGAGTAGGTTATTCAGCAATAGAGCAGATTATTCAGCAATTAATGTTGCTGGAAAAAAGAGACTCAACACAAAATAAAAAGGAAAAAAAAAAAAGCAAAGCATCTAATTTATTACACTACCCACAAACACATGGTGAAGGCAGAGTTGGATAATGAGAAGTAAAACCAGGTCTTAAAACACCTGCCCTCACCCCATTCTTCTTCGCAGACTTAACTTTATTCATGATTTGTCTCCCTTCTTCCTCTCATCGTGGCATCGGGTGGGGGGAGGGGGAATGGGAGCTTTGGTAAGTTCCTCAAGAGCCAGCCCTTCCTCCCCCAGCCACCCCCCGTAAACCTGGGCATGGGCCACTCTCTCTGTATGGACTGCAGGGTCTGCCAGGAGCTTGCTTCACCATGGGTCACAGCGTCTTTCATATTTCTCCACCCAGTACAGTGTGGGGTCCTCCAAAGGCTGCAGGTGAGATCTTTGCTCCCTGTAATCATCCATGCTCTGTGGGGGGCACATCCACTCCACTGTGGGTTTCTCCATGGGTTGCAGGGGCATCTTTCTCTCTGGCACCTGAAGCACCAGGTGCCCTCCTCTTCCCTGGCCTTGGTGTCTGCAGTTTCTCACATCTCACTCCCTTCTCTGGTAGCAAAAAGTGTCTGCTTGTGTTATTTTTCTCCTAAATATGATTCCCAGAGGTGCTGTGACCATTGCTGATGGGCTCAGCCTTGGTCAACAACTCCGGCCCTGAGCTGGATGGTGTTTGTTCTGTCTGGGCTGCAGAGAGCTTCTGGCTGCCTCTTGCAGAAGCCACCCCTGCAGCCTTCCCACCCCCCTCAACTAGAACCTTGCACCTGCAATCCTAAACTGCATTTCCCCTGCACCCCATGATGTGTCCCAGTGATGGGCCTGGGAGTAGCTGTCAGACTCCCCCTCCTGCTGTTGTCTCTCAGAGCATCTCTGTGGGTGTGTAGAAGAGCTTTTATCACATAACCTGACAAATATTTTAGATGAATCTATACGCCATGTGAAATGCAGTTATGTTTGACAAGACAGCTACTCAGACCCAGTAAAGAAGTCTATATCTGTACAGTCACATCTACTTTGACTGCAAATTTATTATTTTTTTTCTTTATATTCTAAAAAATGGCTATATGGAGAAGTATTTAAATCAGCAAAAGTATAAACAGAAGTTACCTACGTTCACATACACACATTACTCTTGTAGGAATAGAATACTTTACTATTGTGCTACCCCCACGTTCACAGGAAAGACACTACGCTGTGGTGCACCTAATTTGCAGAAATCCACATTTGGGATTACTGCGCTCAGCACACTCAAAAACATCGCAGTCAGGCTGACACATTTTCAGCTTAAATACTGCTCTTCCATATTTCTGATTAATGAATTTCACTTTTCTGTTCACTCCATCAAGTACCTAAATTTTAAACTGGCTATCAAATCAATAAAGCCCTTCTAACATTCATTACTCAACTCTTGAATGCCTTTCCTTCCTTATAATTTTTTCCCTGATTTCCTTAGGTATTTTAAGCACTTTGGAGAAGTGCTATAAAGACCCAGAGTTACTTTTCAAGGTTTATGTTTAAACTATCTTTCTTTTCATAGAAAGCTAAATTCCTCGGTGTTGCAAACAACCAATTAAAAATATGGCATTAAGCAACTTACATATCATAATTAGATCGCCCAGGTATGATCACAAATACACCTCCAGAAGGAAGTGGTTACCATGTCATATCCATATGAGTCACTAGTTCAGTCTATAGGTTATCACTAGGTTTCATCCATATCCCATACCCCAATTTAAAGAATTCCATTTGACTTCTATAGCAAACATTTAATCTAAAATAGATAACAGTAGTGACAGTAAAATTTTGTGGATATATATACACAACTTTATATACATACACACATACCTAGATGTATTAAATATTTATTATCTACAAAACTCTAAACCCATCAGCAAGAGGGTGTACCATGTCTTTGTCATGATTAATGGCTCTAGCAAACATGGTATGTTTGTATGAGTATCTTCAGTCAGGAGGCGCACTACGTTTATGCTCATTTATCATAATTAGCTTAAGCAATTTCAACATTATAATAAAGGCTATGGAATCAATATAAGTTGTTTATTTATTTTAGAGAAAATATTTTCCATTTGTCATCATCATTTCTGCTTTGCACTTGACCTTTTAATCAAAATGTGCATAATCATTTCTTTTCATCCCATGCTTATTCACTGATTACTTTTGCTCATGGTTTACGTGTTGCCCAAGTGCTAAGAAACCAACAGCCAGAAGGATGACTCATTAGCATGATACACAGCAATTATGCTGTTCGAGGAGATGACTGAAAAATAGATAGAGGGCTGACTTCCTTCTTGCACGTTCCCTTAGTCTGTCAAGCTGTAAATCATAATAGAGTTATAGGACAAAAATTGTTCTTTTCTACTGCCCAAGGAAGTGAGGAGGGAGTGCCTGAGCCCATGTCAGAGATAATTAATATTGCAATTGTGCTTTAAAAACTTTCTTCTTTCTTTCTTAGTTGCAGAAATTAAGCTATAGGAAAACTCAGAATCTGTTCAGAAATATAAATATCACTTTTTAGGAAAATAGAAAAACAAAACCAAAAATAAACTAAAACCCCCAAAGCTCATTATCAAATACAGGTCAAGTTATCTGTTAGGAAGCTATTATTAAAAGGAATTTATCACAATAAATATATTTTTAAAAACCCCACCTATAATGCAGAATAAATCTCACATAAGCTGTACTTCAATAGAGTATAAAGTCATAAAGAGGTTTTACAGAGTAACTAACTCCTTGGTATAACTGATCAGTGTTGACCTGCAATGCCTCCTTGCGAGATCAAACTGAAAATCAGACTTCTCATTAAACAGAGATTTTTTCCAATTAAAGAAAAAAAAAAAGAGGAAAAAAAAAAAGCATTTCTCTGAAGTTGTTTAAAAATTTTCTCAAAGGTGTCTTTCAACTACTGTATTGGAAAGAAACATGGTCCACAATAAACAGATATAGGTACAGAAGCACTGTAGGCAATGCAATCTCAATACACATGGAGAATATGGATAGTGGAACTCAATAATGAATGACAGAAAAAAGTCCTGACAATTAATCTAAATAAAATGAAGGCCATTGATCATTGTCAACCACTGTGAAAAGCCAAAAAAAAAAAAAAAAACCCACCCCAGCTCAGCATATTCAAGGAGATAATTGAAAAGTAGAACAATAAATCTGCTTTAATAGTCATTTGGGTCAAATAGAAATCAGACAATAGAAGTCAGGTAGAAAAGAACCAGTCTAACCACAAATGGATTTGCAAATATTAAAATTATCGAGAGTATTCTTCCATGAGTCTTATAAATAATGGGAGCTACAGTCAGGACATCCATCAGGTAACATATGGTTCATAAAATGGATGCAGAAATTGAAGGACCCATAGCGATACTGTGTAATAAAACAGTTTGAAATTGAGCAGACAAGAATCAAAGCAATTAAATATCAAAAAAAAAAGGGGGGAGGAAATTGCAGAGCTTTTCTCTAGAAGGAAATATAGTATATATGGTTTCTAGCTTCTGAATAGTACAGTTTAGTAGTGTTGCTTGAAGCTTGTAACTGGAAAATTAATCTATTAGCCACTGACACAGATGCTGAACAGAGGTGTCCAGATACAACTTGTATTGATATTGAATTGATAGAGAAGAACAGAGAATTCTACCTGAAAATCTTGCAAAAGGAATTTTATCTGTACCTCAATTTCACCAGCATAGGAAAGTTAATTTGTATTTTGTGTCCTCAATAAAAAAGGTGAAAGATCCATCACTGGGCTCAGGTAAAGGGAAAATCTAGCCCTCACCATCAGTCCTGCTGATCTTCATTCTTATTTATTACTATTTATCATAACAATGTTGAATCATAAAACTGTGGTAACAGATCTTTAAATTACTATGAAGCAGATTCACCATATACCATCTCAAAAGTATCACTTTTTAAAACCTTTTTAAAGTTATTACTATCAAAGGGTAGAAATTCCTCACATTTAAAAACTATTAATGTGCTTGGAATAAAAGGGTCAACAGAGCCTTAAGAGGAGAGAATGTAGCTCCTAAGTTTATACAAATTATTTCTTAAAATGCTGCTTAAGACGTTTGGGCAGTATTTTACTTTCCTTCTCCACATTCTGAAAGGAAATAACAGATGTAAATGGCACTAATTTTAAGGACAAGTTCAGACTTAAATGGATTTGATTACAGTGATTGGAATTTGTCCTTTAGCTTACCCATCCTCCGTCAGGCAGAGGGTTGACTTTGCAAATCAAGAGATACCTTTGCTGACACAAATATTTGCTAAAATACACCAGAGACCTGGCCTTTAGTTTCTTTTCCCTGCAAAATCTTTTTGAACAGGTTTCTTCATAATCACCTCAGGAAAATCTCATTAGCTGTCACTTTTTTTTTTTTTTTTTAAATTAATTTGGTTACTTCCACACACCTAGCACATCTGGCTTTTTTATTATTATTTTCCTGCCACTATTCTTTCAGAATTCAGGAAGAAAGGATCACTGACCTACGAGCATTTTCTACTTTCAAAAAGAAAAAGATAAGTCAAATTCTCAACTGAGCATAAAGACAAACAAAAGGAGAACTTCTCTGAAATTACCTTTAATCTGTGGTAGAGGGTTGTCTAAATGCAAATGAATCTACAAATCTCTTTGCAGATCTCTGGAAAAAAAAATGGTAATTCCAGAAGAAGACCTAACCCAGTCTTTGTAAAGGAAAAGTCATCCTTTGAGGATTTTTTTTTTTTTTTGAGACTAGTCAATATCAGGGTAAGTTGGAGGGAAAAAAAAATTACAAAGTATAATGATAGTTACATTACAGCCATATGTATGTGATAAAACCATAAGTAGCCCAACAAAATACTCTCAGAAATACCCGTGAACACAATCTCCATACCATATCAAATTCCCAAGCATTCTCCTGCAGAACAAATCATATTTTCTTTCCCAGCTCTCCAACCTCCCTTCCACTAATGGGTATCAGACCAATGCTGCAGCACTGCACTTCAAAGAAAAGGAAATGAAAACAAGTTGCCAAAGAGGATTCAAAGAACCAACAGCAGGGAAAAAGGAACATGACCTAGATTTGACACATTTCAATTCACTGTCTCCTCCCAAACTCTTACAAGAAAATTCTTCTGAAACACACTAGTGAAAGTAATATTCATTTGCCTCCAGTAATTAAAAAGTGACAAGAACCAGTAAGAAAATTTCCTAATTTTTATCACATCCAAAAATAACCTTAAAACTTTCTTAAGTAATACATAACACCCATAGCATATGCTTTAGCTTAAAGATGGATTAAGGGGAGTGTGGAGTGCAACCAGCTTGTCCCAGTCTACCTTTTCACCTGGTATGAGGAATATGCATTAGCCATGAGACTTCATCAACTTCAATATATGGATTTTCAAGCAACGGATAATCTCTTTATTCCAGAATAAGGAGACCTACATATACACACTGCACTTGCTAAAGGAAAATGCATCTGATGTTTGCTTCCTTGTAAAGGGCAGCTTTCAGAGGAACAAAACATTACAAGGAGCTCTTCTCATAACAGAGCATCTCACAAAGGCAATGAGTGGATGGAGAATATTTTCATGACTACTATGTGAGATTGCAGCAGGCAGAGTTGATAAAGAGCCAGTCAGGAAATCTCCAACATTTTTACCACTTCTTTTGGGAAACTACTCATGTCCAAGATGCAGTCGGTCCAGACAGCTGCAAAAATTGACTCTCCAGCTCTCCTGAAGCTGCCACTCTGCTGAGCCATGAAGGCCTCATCCTTCTGCAGCATTATCCTACATCTTTTCTCGTCATAGAAAGAACAGACTTTTCCAAATCCACTATGACAAAGAACTCAATTACTCTCTGTCATATCTATTTTCCTATCACACAGAATATACAACAGATAGGTTGTAGGATAAGACTGCAGAATGAAAGTGCCTTTTGACATTGGGAAGTGGGTTTGACTTTTCCATTGTCCTTTAAATCTTCTCTCCTTATTTTTCATGCTGTTAATCGCCTTGTTTTGGCTTCATGGAACAGAGCTGACTTGCTTCTAAGTCTATCACCATTGAACAAAGTCCTGGTGTAGAAGTCTGACCTTGATTATTTGCTCATTTTGTATAAACACCAGCTGAAATGCCAGGGCTTAAATCCAGCCTCACTTCTACTTGTTTTACAGCATGACAATGAAATTGTCTTCATTATTTCTGTGCTGTGCCAATGAGATCAGAAAGAAAGTTCAGAACACATCATCCTACGCAGGAGTCTAATTTATTCCTCTAGATTACTGGGAAATTTATGTTGTCACGAACTCAAAACTCTATGGATGGTGTGTATGGATGTTTGTTTTTCCCAGAACTGGAATCCTGCCTGGCTGTACTAGATGCCTTTCCCTCAAACTCGCAGGCTCAAGTCTTATCTAGTTGGAGTTTATGGCAGCTAAAATAACACCATTGGACCAAGTGCTTAATCTCATTGTTAGTTCAGGCAGAGATTATAGTCACAATGTTCACACTAGGATGGCTAATGTTGTATCAGCACTTTCCTTATAAACCCTGTTCTAGAAATTCATTCCCAGATGGAACATGATTGGCATATCAGTTCAATACTTGAAAGTGATTTATAAAAAAGTTGAAAATGATTTCACTATTTTTTAAACTATAAGAAGAAAAGCAAAACAAAACCAATACTAAATTCTCGTTGGTGTCTACACATATAGCACAAAATATTTTTTCTCTTTGAAGCTGGCAATCATTTCATTTAGCCTCTGCCCACTAGATTCACTACAAGTCTTTAGGTGGAATGATAGGTGCTAGGGAAAGAAAATTTGCACAATAGGAAGAGGACACAGTTATCATGGCAAAGTAAGAGGAACACTGAACTTGCTCTCTTCCACTGTAAGAGCTTAATGTACTAGTGGTGTGAGATAAAAGTAATGGACTCATAGCTCAGTCTTACTTTTGAGTTTCATAGGTGGCAAATCTCTTCTGTAACATGAATCACGTGTTTGTGTTTCAGACAACTATTGTGAGTGGTACAGAATATATTGTTGCCATCAGCATTTCAAGTTGAGTTGATTGGCATGCAACCCAGACAGACATGACCTGGTTGACTGCAACCATCACAGCAGGACTTCTGACTCCAGTATTGCTTTCATGAGGCAGAAGACTTAAAACTGTTCATCCAGAAGTCTTGGCAGATTCTCAGTTTCGTTCAGTCAGGCTTACTGAGGAACTTTCTAGATCAATATAATCAAAGAGAACGTGCACAGGAGGCTCCCTTCTAATTCCAGTCTGCAAGAAAACCACAGTTAAGAGTTACTGGCATTTGCTTTAAAGCATGTTTTGAGACACATTTCTCTGTTTTTGACAAAAGATCAAACTGTCCCACTTAATGAACTGCTTAAGAAAGCAGTCTATTTATGCTTTTGATAGTAACCTTTGCCCAAGCAGCAAGGCAGGGCTATCTTTCCCTGGCAGGTGAAACCCTATTGAGGAAACTGATGGACAGATGCTATATTCCCAGAGCAGGGTAAACTCTTGACACTGCTGGCTGAATCATCTCCTTTCTTGGCACTTGCCATATTAAATAAATAAATAAATAAATCACTGTACTGTTTACCACAGATGCCTAGAAAACCTTTCAAATCAGAGGAAGACCTTCCAGCTTCCGCCAACAGCACGGTCTCTGCAACCAGGGCATCCAAGCTGTTGATAGAGAACACACTTCTTGTAAAAAAGCTTTCATAGGCTTGTTAGTTTAGAGGTTGCACATTTAATCCAGTTTGAAATGTGCACAATATCACAAAGCTTTGAAATTCACTAAGGCAGCAGCGTTCTGGTTGACATGGTCTATTGGTCAGAGAGCGTTCAGTCATGAAGCTCACTGGGATCCCTTCTTTGGTTACCTCTGCCTAGTCCTTGGAGACTTTTCTGCTACAGCAAGTGTTCTAATACCTGAAATCTCAGCATTCCTCTTACAGACACCAGAAATGAGTCAGGATTCTTTCTTTTTTTTTTTTTTATTAGTTATCATATATTCTCTCTGCATTAATGCCAACAGCAGGGATATGCAATGGCCATAATGAATTTTGCAGGTTCAGTTGAAACAGAGCCAAGTCCTTTAGCTACTTCATCTCAATACAAGTTGCATCAATTAGCTCACAGACAGGTGAACGTATCACTGGAAAACGTGACCTAGTAACTTCTTCCAGGATAGATTAGTAGGGAGATAAACTGAGATAAAGCCTTGTTTTTCTGGGTTTTAAAAGAAAAATAGTGATATGGACAAAGTCATACTGCAGATATGCTGTCAGACTTCCAGTGGTAAGAAATAATTGAAATTTGTCCTCGGAACCTTAAAGAGAGGGCAGGGGAGCACCTTTGGCACTGCTCTGTATGCACATGAGAGCATTCTGCCTGCATCTTCAGAAAGCAGGTTGGTATGAATTGCAGTATAGCAATCAGTTTTAGAAGGAAATAAAAAAATTAACAAATTAACTTGAAATTTAACAATATCCATGCCTCCCCTTACAGATAGGGTGACAAAAGCTGTTTTTCATAATGCATTTATTGTGCAAAGAGTTGAATTTTGTTACAAGATGCTGTTGTTGTTCTCAAAGATCCTGCTTGCCCTGAGCACTGCCTGATCTCTGTGGAGTGGGTCTATGTGTACACTTGTGGAAGGAGTCTGCAGAAGAGGAGGAGGACAGTTCTTTGCTGTTTCTAACTGAAAATGGCCCTTATGGCCACTGGAAGCAAAATTGTCTTCCCTACACTCCTAATACAGGTTTTTCAGCTAGTATTAAAGAGAATGAGTGAAAAGCTAACCATGCTGAACTGAGAAGGAAAAGAAGAAGGATGGATACAGAATGAAGCAAAGGGAGCATAATAAACATGCACTGGTGGAGACTGCCAGCAAGTGGGGCAGAAGGGAGCAATTGGAACGGAAACCTCCGCCAGAAGCAGGAATTGAAATGCGGTCAGGCAACAGCTTGGGAATTTAGCAGCAGAAGTACATTCCTCATCCCTCTCTAGTGCCAGATCTGCAGAGAGGATGACTTCATGCGGCAGGTTTCCCTGTTAACTCAAATGGCTTACATCTGTGCTACTGACCTCAGAGTGCTGATCGCAAGGTACTGCTTTAAAATGTTGAGTGCTGCGGAAAAGCCTGCTCTGCTTTGCATAATCCAATCCCATGGGACTGCAAAACTCCCATTTGTCTTCAACTTTAATTACCCTATGATTCTAGGATCATCATGAGACCAAAATTTTGATACAGGTCTAGTGGAAGATGCATTGGTTGATTCTGAAACTCCCACCTGTCTCATTTTCCTCTAGCTGAAAGAGTATGTTTATAGTTGGCTGCTTTTTCCTTAAACCACCAAAAAACATGACAAGAGAGGGATACAGACAAACAGGTTTCAAATCAGTTGCCTAGCTGTAAGTGACTGACTGCCACTTGAGAGGCAGTCAGATGCCTAAGCTTAGATAACAGAAGTAGAGAGACTGCTAGGGTCCAAGGCTGAGTTAAAACCTCTGATAAGAATTGCACAATCAGTACACATGAAATAATCATCTAGAGAGAATCATAGAATCTTAGGGGTTGGAAGGCACCTCAAGAGATCATCAGGTCCAATCCCCAAGTACTACCATGTCTCAAATGATTAAAAAAAACCCAATAATAATAACAAAACGGAAGTAATTCTGGGACTATTTTGGCAAAATACCACCATGTAACCAGTCTAATCTTCTGAGATACCATCCAGAGCCTTGCACTAACATGCATTTGTTCTGTATGTAAGATTATGTAAAACACTGCATTTTTATTCTACAGCCTTAAATACTTTCACACACATTAGCTATTTACTCCTGACAAGACTCCTCTGAGGTAGGTGTGAATGTATAATTTGTATTTTATAGGTGGGGAATCTGAGGCAGAAGAAGATAGTTCTGTCTCACACTGCTGTAAGCCCATTGAAAAATAAATCTGTGTTAACCACACGAGTCTGAGGCTCAGACTAAATCAATGGCAAAGCTCAGAGCTGGACATTTTATTCTTTTCACTGATACCTGTGCTCACTCTGAAATATCACAGAAAATTCCTCTAGTTACTGTATGAAAGCTTTCAGTGAGGGTCCCTTCCTTTCCTGATCAGCTGCTTGAAAACTGACACAACATAAGCCCTTGTGGCAAGCAGGGCTTTGGAGTTAATGTCACAAAAAGATATCAAATACTTTTTAACTAGGTCTGGTCAAAAGTTTTTTGACAGATGCAGTTCCTCTGTCAGAGACACTGCTGAGGAATGTGATGTCTCTACCAGAAACACTGGCAGGGAGCAGGATGGGGAGATCAGGGATGGGGTGGCATGGACCAGGGAGGCAGAGTGTTTCCTGGTACCAACCCTTTCCATGCCAGCTTCTTGCTTTGCAAGCTGCTGGGCTCCAGAGTCTTCTGATGAAGACATCTCCTTTGTCTGCTTCACTCCACTGGCAGTCAGAGCCCTCTTACAGGACATTACACATAAAGTATATAATATATGAAAGTACACAAGAAAGTATATATTATATGAAGTATGGTGAAACACAACACAATTGCTTGTGGAGCCACACGGGGCATTCCGCTTTGGTTCTCACATAACCACTTTGGCACTTTCCGTGCCAAATTTCCTTACATAAGAATTAAAATAAATAAAAAATAAACCATATCCTAATACAGAGTGATTATATTGGTTTTCAGACTCCTAAAACCAAAGAGAAATTACTGATTTTATCAGCAATTAATTAATAAAAATCACATGCCTTTAAGTTTATAGATCTAGCACTGTATTTCAAACCCCTACTACTTACAGCTTATTGTTGCTAAACTTTTGATCAGGCCAACAATTAATGCTGAAAAATGAAGGAGTTATGAATACTTAGGAGAGCAAAAGGGAAATAAAAAAAAATGCCTCATTTCATAATGGAAAGTCTCAATTTTACTTCTCTAATAACCATCAACAGTCTGTATCCAGCTATGTGGATAATTGCTCATGCACGCCTATATTAACGCAGTTGAACTTGAGGAGGCTTTTCTGGGCAGAATTTTTCCTATTTGGTCTTATAACTCAAGGGACTTCTAATTCTCATACCAAAAGCACATTGCCGTTTTTATGCCTCAAAATTGGTATTAAAAATAAATTTTTAAAAAATCTAAATATTATTCTAAAATATATACTTGCCTGGAAAACAGCACTAAGCATGAACTAGGGGAGGAGCTGTTAGGGGCAGACAGGGAAGATGGGCCAAACAAATGCATTTTCATTCACTATTCCATTATTTAACCAAAAAAAAAAAAAAAAGAGTGGATTTTTAACTTATGTACACTAACAGAACATAAAATAGACACCTTTCCTTGCAACCTGTGTGTCTCTGCAACAGAGGTTGTTCACACACCAGGCAGGCAGCTGGGTAGCAGAAATGGCTGAAATGCCATGCTGTGATAATATCTCAAAGGCCTGTGAATAGTATGATGGGAGTTGGGGAGGGGTGTTTATCTCTTTTTTTTTTCTTTTTGCATTTAGCTTTCTTGAAAGATGGCATGTTTTAGGTAAAGGAAATCTCCTCAGTAAATATTTTCTGAAAAAACAAGGTATGTGGAAAATGGTCTCTGTGTACATTGACTTTTCTTGCTTGTATTTTGCAAAGCACAGAATGAAAGGCTTATTTACTCATGATTCACTGCTCTCAAGTCAAAATGCAAGTCAACTGCTGCCTGATTTCTGTTTGAAAATACAAAGGCACAACTAGGTAAAGAAATATTTAAATATTAAAGGGAATAAAACCCACATTGCACAGGCATTCTACATCATAGCTGATCTGATGTGGCACTTCTGCAACTTAATACAATGCATCGAGAAACAATACAGCACATGACATCCAATTTTAACAGATGCTCTGTTTGCTACATTCAAGACTTTTTCTGTGCCCTGAGATATTTATGGAAGACTCACTTCCACTGTAATCCTAGGTAAGAGGTGATACATAGCACAAGGATGTGCAGCACCATAAAAACAGCTCCGGAAGCTGACTAAAGTCTGTGAAAAAGACCCAGTGGAATAAACATTGTATACAAAAAAAAGGTGATAGATGTCAGTGAAAACTGCAAGAAATCTACTGTCTGCATACATCTACCCTGTGGCTAAATCTATTGCTTCCAATTGCACATTAAATGCCTGTACTCTGGGGAAAAAGCAAAGCATTAGATAGCTACATCAGAAGGATGAATGAAACACAGCTTCAAAGTTCTTGAGAAAGATGAGAGCAAAGCAAACTTTATATGGTTGATTGAGAAAGGATAGAGTAACAGATGTGTTGTGAAAGAATTCACAGCCTTTACTGAAAAGCAGTGCATTACTCTGACCCTTGCATAGAGCCCATAAGGAATCCAGTCCACACAACTACGTCTACATGACTATTTTTATTTGACAATAATGAGACAAATATTTTGCATATATTGGGATGATAAAAGAGGTGATAAAGACACAAGCTTTGTGGCCCATTAGAAAATAAGCACACAGAAGTGAAGAATAATCATACATAACTAAGTCCATAATGCAGTGCTGAAATTTGGGCAAAGAAATAGAAATAACTGTAATTTAAGGGGTTTTTTTTAACTAAATTAATAAGTTGTGGGTTTTTTCTAAATTAATAAATAATGCCTAACAAAATTTATGTGGCATGCTTAGATTAGTTTTGCTTAGTGAAATTGTATTGCCTGTCCAGATGAACAGGGGTCAGAGTTGTAGAAAATCATGAGAAGAGATCCATATTAGAGATCAGAGATTCTGTGTCTTAAATTCTTCTTCTTCAAACTCTCTCAAGATATCTTCATTTGATCCAGGTTTAAGCTACTAAAACACTCCAGCTCACAGGGCTTCTACAGGTATGTTGGCTAGAAAAAGAAGTTCAAAGAGAGAGTAACCATCCAATGAACACAACTGGAAACTGGTAACAACAGGTGAGGGGAAGGCTGAGGTACTCAGAAATTTTTTGCCTCAGTCTTCATTGGCAAACTATATTCCCACACTTCTCGATGGATATACCACAAGGCAGGGATTAAGAGACCAACGTCCCTTCGCTTTAAGCAAAGATCACATTCATGACCACTTGAGGTAAACCTGCCTAAGTCCATAGGACCTGATAAGATGCATCCCAGAGTCCCGAGGCAACCGGATGATGTAATTGCCAAGCCAGTCCCCAGGATATTTACTCTGCTTTTATGAGACTCCACCTGGAGTACTGTGTCCAGCTCCAGGGTCCCCGTACAACAAAGACATGGATTTGTTTGAGCAAGTCCAGAGGAGTGCCACAAATAATCAGAAGGATGGAGCCTGAGAGACTCAGGGTTCTTCAGCCTGAAGAAGGCTTCAAAGACACCTTATTGTTACCTTTCAACTCTTAAAGGGGGCTTATAAGAAAGATGGGGGCAGGCTTTAGTAGGGCCTGATGCAACAGGTAATGGTTTTAAACTAAAAGACAGTAGATTCAGACCAGATATAAGGAAGAAATTTTTTATGATGAGTGTGGTAAAGCACTGTAACAGGTTGCCCAGAGAAGTAGTAGATTCCCTATCCCTGGAAGCATTCAAGGTCAAGTTGGACAGGCTTTGTGCAAGATGATCTAGTTGAAGATGTCCCTGCCCATTATGGGAGGATGGGGTGGGTCTGGAACTAGATGACCTTTAAAGATCCCTTCCAGCCGAAAATATTCTGCTGTTCAATAAATGTATTATGGATTGAACCAAGGCTTGTGAGTGAGCCTCCAGCATTCTCTATCTCCTCCTGTCCCCATCTTCCGGTCAAGTGAGGCTGGGGTCCATGGGAGAACTAGAACATGTTCTGAAGCATTCCTCACTCTCATAGAGACTGGGACCACAGGAAAACATTAATCTGGAAAACTAAAAGGACAATATCAGCATATTTTTAAAATTGTATTAATGTCACAATCATTAATGTTTATTATTTTGTTATTTGGAATAAGACAGCTTATACAAAATCTCCACTGGAAAGAAACACGATAGTGTTATATAGTCTTATATCCCAAAAATTAGATAAGAAAAATAATAGAAAATTACTTGCACCATTCAGGTCTCCTGGATGTCATTATAGTTATTGTATCCAAATAGATGTAGACAGCTTAATACTTTGCTTCGATCCACTATCTTATTTCCCAAAGACATACTCAACACTAATGACTACCTGCATGACACAATGGAACTCATAATTACTTTTCATTTAACAAAAAACCCAGCAAATGTTAATGAGGAGTTTGAGTATTTCCCGTATCTCAATATACTGCTTTGGGACTCTTAATCAGTCTATAAGCCTGTTTAGAGCAATAAAGATAAACCCAAAGACTGGTAAGAATTAGATTCTTCTAGTGACCTATAATTGTACAGCTTGAAACAAAGCAGCAGGGAAATACAAATAAAAAACCCCAAACAAATCAACCCCCATGGCATGGTATAGCAAATGACAAATGATTATAGTGGAACACAAAAGTGCAAAGGCTAAGGAGAACTTTTTTAAATGCTCAGAGAAAAAAAATACATCCGTGAAGGGACTTGAAATTTTATTGAGTAAACGAACAGGGAAGAAGAAATTATCCAGTAAAGGAAAAAAAACTAAGTTTGATAAAAAGAGATGAAGGAATAAATTAATTTCATTTTAAGATAAGGAGTAGTGCTATAAAGAAGGCAAATGAAATGACAGCTGGGAAAGGGCATACAGGAAACTATATGCACAAATTGCAAATTATAAGTTTCATTAAGTTTTCCCAATTTCCTGACTTCAAAGATGGAAGGGGGTGAGAAATGTATGTGAGTTGTTAGAAACTAGAATAAGAATAAAGACATGGTGATTTAGACAAGTTCAAAACCACTGAAGATTTATGGAGAAATCATTTGAAAATGACTGTAAATTACTACCTTGTGGAATCCCGTATCTGTGGAAAATTAGTGGTCATTGTACACCAGCTCCTAACAATAGTCAAAGTATCATCTTCATGTTGGCAAATTTATAAGAAATTTATAAAACAAACAGCCCTGAAACAGTCTTAACTAACTTCTAAGAGGATTTGTTCTCGAGGTCAGTCAAGTAATTAATGTATTGTTAATTACCCATTAGGCTTTGCATATCTCTTATCCATATGAAATTTTTACAAACAATTTATTTTACAAACTGTATTTAAGAGTATTTTTTTGTTAACCTGCCTGAGCTACATGGTATGACACTGTAAATCTTCAACATTCAAGGCCTGAAAAGTGAGCATTACTGACTGGTTTATTTGTAAACATATCATCATTCTTGCTGAGAAGACCATACTCTTAGAAGAGATTTGAACAATTTCTGAATTAATGAATTAAAATAGCTTTTAACAATTCTATGTCTCAGTTTTCCATTATTAAACCAGAAATAGCTCCTTAGCTGAGTGTAAGAATACATTTATGTTGCTCAGTGACACTGCAATATTACACAGTGACAGTTGCCAGTCTAATTTATAGGTAAATGTATAATTTCTGACAGCAGCAATGTTATCCAAAATATCTTTGGCTCAGGTAAAATATACAGAATATTGAAAATAAAATAATTTATTACTAAATTCTTTTCAGAGGTCATAAGGTAAAGGACAAGAAGGAAGAAGCTGGTTTAGTGAAAATGAAAATGTAATAAGTAAAATGCCCTAACTGTGCAGTTGTGCTGTCCTAGACCTGTTGTACAAATCTAAAAACAGTCTTAAATAAGAGATTTTTCTACAAAATATAAAGGTTTATATTCAATGTATTTTGTCTTCATAAAAGCACAGAGCATATTGCTATATGGTAAACTGATAGGGAATAGAAAGACAGGAAGTAAAAGATGATGAAAGAACTTAAAAAAACAAATTCAACATTTCATAGGAGCTCTAGAAGATTATCAGCAGAGTGCCTCAAAGAGGATCTCAAGATCAGTTTAATCTACTATTCTCATCAACAGCTCTGGTACAAAACATCGGAGTGGACTCCTAAAAGTTGCTCAGGATATGAAGTTGGAAGGTACTATCACTGGAGGAGTAGATACCACCCGAAAAACCGAAATTACCTCAAAAGCAGAAGTACTAAAATGAGATGAAACTCACTGCAAATTATAAGTTCCTACACTTCAGAACTAATACAAAACATCAGCCATGGGTTCATCAACAGAGGAAGACAGAGATCAGCATGTGAGTCTCAGTCACAGGTTGCCTGTGAACTTCCAGGGTGAAGCAACAGTAGATGCCTTAGTGCCAGAGGCTCTATCTATACTAGTTAGCAAAACAGGAGCAGAGCCTGGGCTGGTGTGGTGTCCATGCCATGTAACCTCACATAGCCAGCTGCTCAGGTTTGGACTGTAAGATCTAGCACCATCTCTTGTAATGCCCTGGGTAATCTGTGGAGCAGTGTAGGCCAGGGTCTATTCCTATAGGCAATATCAAGAAATTCATCCCATCCTAGAGCAGAAGAGTGGACATAAGCTCTAACCTGATAATTGAATTGAGGGAAAGAGGATGGGACTGGACTATTTTATTTCTCAGAAGACACAGCTACTACTGTCAGTAAAGGGAAGGCTTGTGTCATTGCAGGACGCACTGATTTTAACTCCTCAGCTTCAGTATACAGGAAAGATGAACACAAACTGGGACAGGTGCCAAGATCATTAGAAGGAAGGGAAGTCCATCTTACAAAGGGAAATCAGCTTATTCAGTCTACCCTCTCAAAGCCTGTGAGCAGCTATAAATCTTGTCTGTGAATGCCTATAGGTATATACAAAGAATGAGGCTAAGGGCAAAAGGCAATGTTGGAAAAACTTGGTGTGAATTGGCTACTAGGATGTTTAGGCTGAAAAGTAGAAGTTTTAACCTGTGAGCAGAGGAATGCTCTGTAATGACTTTCTGAAATGCTGCCAGGACAGCAAAGGGCCAGATTTCAGAGTTTGCTGGCCTTGTAGATTCCTCATCCCTTAGATTCAGTGATGAAGCATTAGGAATAGTAAAATATAAAAGCAAACTTGTACGCTGCTTTCCAAATTGTGGTTTACCACTGACATACTGGTAAAAGCAAGGAGGCCATGAGTAATATATCTCAAAAAAATAAGAAAAGTTAGTAACTTTATTTCTTGGTCACAGTGCAACTATTCACTGCAAATATACTGATCATCCAAGCAAGACATGAATCTTCTCTGGGGCATCTCCAAAGCTGTGCAATGAACTCCCACTGGAATTTAAAACCACCCCCAGCCTTAACTACCTTCTGCTTCAGTGCCCCAAATAGAAGTGCATTTTTACAGACACAGAATTGCATGTATTATCTTCTTCAGTATTAAAAAAGTAACCCAAAAGTTAATATGTACATAAATCTTCCATGAAAGAATCAAGCAAGAGAGAGAAATATCACTCTACTGTATTGCAGTACTGAAATAAGCTTAGAATAACTGTGAATAGGTGGGTAAAGAAACTGTGATAGAATAGTTGCATCTGACCTACTCTTTGTACTCCAAATAAAAAAGGTGAGAGTGGGGTGGTTTTATTGGATGATTAAAAAATTAGAGGTTCAGAGATATAACCAAATAATATATCAGTAAATCTTCACATAAAAAGTCAGCCAGGCTCTCTGCATAATTAGTATAGGTAGTAAGGAAAGATTTATTCCCTGTTTTTCTTTTTCATGGTTCCCTTAAATAAAAACAAAGAAGTAATTCAGAGATGACAATGAATACTGTGAGTTAGGTTTTGTCAAATATATCCTGTTGCAGAGCATCCTTCTCAATGAATGGATAAATAAATCTTTAGCAAGCAGGTGAACAATACAGATTAAATCTGGCTACTTCATTTTAATTGAATTTACTATTATTTAGTGACTGTATGAAACAAGCATACAAAAATGGCATAAGGAAAAAAAAAAAGACAGGCACTTTGGGATTTGAAGGAAAACAGGGGGAGAAGGTTTGATACCCTACTCACTGGTGGCAGAAGGCTGAAACAAATAACAGTACCAGTCAAGGAAATTATTTCAGTGATGCATTTCACCATGAATTGGTATAAAACAACACAGTTTTGAATGTGTACACCTGTTGAGAACCCTACCATTGATATCACAGTCATGGCTGAACAAACCTCTTTTTTTCTGTGTGGTCTTAGATTAGTAAGAATGAAGTTTGCTCAGTAGGCATTTTACTGCAGAAGGAGTAACTGAAACAGCAAAGGTTTCTTTCCAGGTAACAACAGCATGGCTAGCTGTAGACTTCTTAACAAAGTTGCTCAGTATATTTGCACAATAGATTAAAAAATAATTTCAAGATCATAAAAACCCTCAGATGAAGAAAGAAATTCTGATCACTCACAATTTTCTTTCTATGAGATAGCTCATTATGCTTGTATAGAAATGAAATGAAACTCAGAATTCTGCACTTTCAGCAGCAGGAATAATTTAGAGAGTATTATTTACTCACTTTGTGTGGGCAGGAATCACTGCAAATGGTGTAGCATTGCAGTCACAAAAAAAATTGGGGAAGTTCTGCTAATCTTTAAACTGAGCTTCAGCCAAGTTTTCAGAAGTCACTAATAGTTTTATATGACATGTAGACTTTCTTGCAAGACTTGAAATGAAATACATGCAATAAGTAATATGCTTCGCTTCAATATCTCATGACTGGGTTTCCTTAAGCACCCTCAGAGGATGAAAAAGCTTAATCTCCTGAAGGCACGTTGAAAAGTGCACACACACTCAAACATACACACATACCTACACACAGACACACCCCTATACATACAAATCCTTTCCTGGAAACTGAAAATGTGCACGGTCTTAATTTTTATCCAGGTAGACTTCTGCTACAAACCCTGTAAACTTCATGACCCTTACTTGAACATTAGTTAAATTCCTCAACAGGATGGAGCCAAATTAAAATGGTTTTAGTCTAAATAAATTTTTACAGGAAAAAATGTAAAATGCATTTTTATTCATACCTTAAGGTTACCTGAAGGTAAGGTTTCATTCATTTAAAAAAGAGATACAACCATACAGGTCTTTCTAAACCTAATAAAGCTGGAAGAGAATGGAAAAACCTTGAGGGAAATAACAGGACTAGATTAAACCCTGAAGGAAGACTGACTCTGAATTTCACATAAACTGCAATGTACAAATATGTGTACTTCAGGCATTTCTGGTCTTGCAGTTGACTCTAGATGAGATATGCTGCAAGCTCTCACTTGTATGAACATTATATTAAATTGGAAGGTTATGATACACGCTTCAAATGGTATGAGTGTCATATCTTGCAGACACAAATGTCGGCCAGGCTTAATAATCAGCAAACCGCAGAGAATCCTTGATTATATAAATTTTAAAAGGTATGTAATTGTGTCATCTCTATAGGCATTTGAAGTCATGCTTTCATTTTAAACAATGTAAATCCCCAAAATATTATTATAACCTTATTATCTACTCTGACTGTTTGTTTTCAATCATTCTCAGCACTGCAAGCCTCCCATTAATTCAGGCACAGAAGCAATAGCTTTTGAATGGTGATAAATACCTTTACGGTACTCTTCATCAAAATGGTATGCCCAATTGGACTTTACCCACACATAATGAATTTCTTAATGATAATCACCTATTACTAATACAAAACTCTCCACTTGAATGAAACTTCATGAATATTAAGTGAGACAAATTACCTACCAGGAAGAGTCGACTATTTAAAATAAGAATTATAATATCCCTTTCTTACAACCCAAAGAAGGAAAAGGAGAATCAGTCGAAAGATGAAGTTCAAACCAATTAAAAACTGCCATTCGCCAGTCATGCTGTTTCCACTATCTGTGGTTCTGAACACCAAAAGGGAAAAATATTCTCAAATCCTGCTGTGAAAATCCCTTATGTGGAACTTCTGATTAAGCAATAATGAAGAATTTATAGAAATTTGCTTTTGACCCTATTCCAATATTTTTCTTTGTTAACTGCAGGAATAGCCCCATTGATTTCAGTGAAAATTCTCACTGGAGCAATCTGAAGCTATTTTACCATTCACAATAAGAATATCAGACTCCTTTTTGTAATTATTTTCCATTCGGAAACATTTGCAAACAGAACTTCAGCTGAATATAGAAAAGATTTTAAGTATTTTCTTACTAGATTACAGAACTAGTTTTTCACTTGCAGGCATCAGAGCTATTTGTCCTTTGGACTACTTGCTACTCCTGATTTGTAGGTGACCAGTCAACAACACATCATCAGGATATTATATAATCACAAAAAGCAGGAGAAGAGAGAAAGCAGAGGAGGTGAGAGCGATTATCTTTGTCAAAGGCAGCACTGAAATCAGGACGAATAAGCTAGAGGCATGCACCTTAAATTGATCAAGGAGTAGCTCATTAGAAGCCTTGCTTCGTGCCGCTTCTGAGGTAGGGAAAGGGCAGAAGGCAGACAAGAAAGACATGAGGAGAGATGCAGAGGAAGTCTGTGCAGCACAGAGGTTCTGGAGATAAAGGAAACAAAAGAGGAAAAAAAAAAAACCCCTGAGTCTCAGGTGGGAACTAGAGAAGTTTTGTTAATGTAAGATACCACAGAAGCATGCTTTTAGGCAGTGCACAGCTACAAGCTGAAAGAAAAGTAAGTGTCTTCAAATTAGGCAGGAGATGAGGAAATTGAAGGGACAGGTAAGACTCCCCAGAGGAGGATTCAAGTGGAGCATCTGATTCTGACACTATGGGTGAGCAGTGGCAGGTGGAAAAAAGATAGGAGGGAAAAGAATAAAGTTTCGATGATCCCGTGCATGTCAAAACAGAAAGGGATATCAGAATCATTCATAAAAATTTTCTATGGAGACATTAGCTTTATGACCTGGGGTGGGAGGAAATGAGAGCAATCTCTTTCTCATTATCTGTTGTTTGGTTTTGGTTTTTTGGTGGGGTTTTTTTTAGTTATTCTAATGTGCAATCGTTCTACCTTGGTAGGATGACGATAACCCTGGAAAGGTTTGTCTGAATGCATTGCTTCCTTGCTGGCTGGAAGTAAGGCCTTGTACCCAACACCAGTTAGGAAATGATCAAGCAAAGCTACCCAATGTGTGCCAACAGCCTTTGTGCCCTTGGGAGTCTGCAACAATACAAACCCCAGGAAACCATAATTCCAGTAAAATACAGAATGCACTAATATTAAAATCAACAAAAGAGCATAGAAACCTGGAATTTAAAGCACAACCATCTGAATAGGTTGGTTGTTAATGATAAGAAACAATTCCATTGGCTTCCTTGTTTCAAGTAAGTGAGACCTATTAGCAATGGCCCCATTAGAAGTCACCCTACTGTGAGAGGGAACCTGAAGTGACCGCCTTTCATCACACATCAGAAGAAATCGATCTGTTTTCATGTCTACAGATAGGGCAATTATATCCAAAGCGAGCAAGGATTTGGGAAACACGTCTTGAATGTCTTTGCTGTCACCAGGCAAACACTGAGTATTTCTCAATGCCCAGATCCTATTTATGACTTCTCATGTGCAAGGTCAGAATTTACTGATTAATGAAAATTTTTGTTCTCTCAGAACAAGCTGCAAAAAGATGTCTCCTTACCTTGTATTCCTCCCTACAAGGAAAAAAGGGTTTTCTTACTCATATTTAGAAATTTTGTCAAGGGTGAAAGAAATGAATTGAAAAAAATAAACAGCTTCATGACTTCACAGCAATAATACCAATCCAGAAATAGGACACCTTAGATCAAATAATAAAAAGAATGCTCAAGATGCACCATCATAACTAATTCCACGTTTGATATAAACAAGTCACTGGCTTTATTTACAACAACAACACTCTAAAGAGATTATCCCCACAGTCTTATAGTGACAAAGACAGTCTTTATCTATAGTCTTGTAATACAAAAAAAGATTGGATTATGTCTTTCAATCAATATCCTTATTGCTTTTAATTAAAATGGAATGAAGAGACACAGGAACTCATTTAAATAACATCTCAATTAGGTATTAAAGATTAACATACAGTTCATATAGAGACACTTGTATTGCAGGCAAAATTCTGCAGAGACAGTTAAAACAGTGGAGTCTGGGGCTTTTGAAGATATCTAAGTTGCTGCTTTGAGCCTTTTCTGCAGAGACCATTGAGTAGGCCACTTTGGAAGGCACTTTCTTTAAAAGAGCATGTGAAGGGAAGGATTCTTACCTAGTGGTAACTAGCTATGATATGACACAATATGGAAATCACCACAGAACTTTCTAGGAATCAAGAATACCTTCATCTCGCTACCAATTTTCCTGAATGATTTCTATTTTGTTACACAAACACCCCCTAAGTATTCAGAAATAAGCATCCCTGCTACTTAAGGCATATAGGATATCACCTACCCCTGATAAAGTCTCCTATCTGCTGGGCAAAGCAAAGGCACTGTGCTGCATAGCATGGATGTCTGGACAGCACCTAGTAGCTCTTGCCAAAGGTATGTTGTACACTTCCACAGTCTTCCAGGGGAAGCTTGAGTTGCAGCTGGGAAGAAGGCAAAAAGACTTCTGCCCATGTAAATTTGTGCACAAGGCCACCAAGGACACCACAGTCAGCAGAGTCTGGTCCCAGGAGCACTGTGTAGCATGGGGAACAGCAGTTCCCCCTCCTTAACCTCACGCCAAATGTCCACATACCTCCAGGTAATGTACTCAGGGCTATGCTCCTCCTGATAAAGTACATCTATCAACTACCGCCACAAACGATTCAGCAGTCAAGCAACCTTTAGTGGAATGGAAAACAAATAACCTGGTAAGACAAAAATAGTTTAACACTTATTTATAGGCTGTCATTACCACTTCATGCCAGATGGGAAACACAATGAGCTTGCAGGTGAGAAGCTGCCACCTGTCAAAAGCAGGTCATATGAAAACCTTCATTTTATCATATCTTCCTTTGGAAGAATTAGCCAAGCCTGAGACACCAGACTTTAATTTTGGATTTCATTTTTTTTTCCTTTCCATTCATTACCCAGAAGCCAGCTGAAAATGGGCAATATGAAACATCAGAATGTTTTGAGGGACAGGGAAACAACATCCTCTACAAAATATTAACATGTGATCACCAAAAAGACATATTCAATGCATTTTGTTTGACAGAATAGAAGGGGTGACAACAGTGAAATTCATAAGCTGAAATGACTTCCAGGAAATCTAAAAACAAAGTAGCACATATAAAATGTCATCCCACAAACGTCTAGTCTATATGGTACCACAAACTCAATACTTCCTTCCAGTTTAGCTGGAAGGTGGACTGAATGTAAAAGATGGTAAGCAACAGTGACATGAAGGCTAACACCATGTCAAAACAGAGGTACCTCAGCATAATGTGTCAAAATGAGGCATTTGTCCTTGGGAAAACGGTGGTCTAATTTTATATAAATATATTTATAGAATCTGAGATATTTTTGCATATATTTATATACAACAGTATGCACAGAAGATGACATTAAATGCATGCACGCTCCTGAATAAACAGACCACATCTGTGAGCACACCATATGATCTCAATCAAGCACTTTGAGCAGCCCAGAGGGATGTGAGCATCATTGGAAACCTGAGGAAGTAGAACGCTTTTCTTTCAAAGTCCCTTAGAAAACACAGGCTGTGGGTGCATTAAGTAAGAAATTCAAATCTATGTGCGTCAACTAAACCTTTTTTGCCATCAACATTGCAACTCTCAGTGGAAGTCATCGGAGAGGGAAGGGAAGGTGCATGTGGCACCTTCCATGGGCTGGTGGAGGGATGCTCTCTGTTGGGACTCCTCCAGCCTGGGTGCCGGTGGGCTCCTCACCTCCTGGTCACACCTACTCACATCAGGGCTCTGTCACAGCTAGTTTGTTTCTGCATCCCTTCCAGCTCTGAATACTCTTCCCTCGGAATTTCTGACTCTACAAGTGCCAAGAATAGATTTAAAGGGTAGTTAACAGGCTTTTTTGTTAAAAGTGTTGCTATCACTTGTATTTATAGTTTAATCCATCAACAGACTCTTGTTTCTGCCTTCTCATTTTAAAGTGAGCTTCTTTCTGGAGAAAAGAGATCACAGCTAGAGCAATGAGTTTTGTAAGGACACTCAAAAACAGCATTAGAGGATAAAAATCAAACAAAACCATCCCTGTGTTTCTTTATGCATGTTTCATTAGCACTAGTTCACAGAGGCTCACAAAGCTTTCAGACATGAAAATAAAATATTTTCTAACTGAAACCACTGTCACAAGTTCTTCTTACAGCTGGGAAATGGGAACACACATGACTAAGCACATCCCTGTCCTGCAGAACTCATTTTACGTATGTACTATGGGGCTACCACCAGTTTGGGTATTTTTCTGAGCTGAAGTCTGGAAGACAAATTTGCAAATAATATTTCAGTTTTTAAGATGATCAGAGGAGACTATACAGATTTATGAAAAGATCTAATGGAGTTAGATACCTTACTTCCCCTGAGGTTCAGTGGTTTTTAGGTACTTCTCTCCTTATTAGATGCCACAATTTAATTTATTCTTCAGTTATAATTTCTTCCTAATACCAAAGTAAAACACTTTCTTCCAGTAATTCTTCTAATTAAATGTTTTTGCCTCAAATATGTTGCACATATCCATTAAAAAAAGAAAGGTAATATGAGCATTTTTATTTCTCATATATTTATCTATTCATACAAGATACTACATCTGTCTTGGCCCTTTTCAGGTCCTCCCTTATTAAGTAGAAATAAATAGAAAATGTTTTCTTATTCCTGGAGAAAAAATGCCGAACAGCTCATTCCCCTCTAAAATGGCAACCCCTGTGAAAGCTGAAAGCGACACATACACTTGTTTATTCTTAAACAGTAATAAAAACCTCTGAGCTCTGCTCCTCAATGAACTGTGTGCTGCAAACTGTCAGCTAAATATAAATCCATCATCATTTTATGCATCCATGCTATAGACTTTTCCCACAACCTTTGGGAAACATACTTTCTTCCCAAACCCCTGAACAAATAAAACAGATTTCTATGAGGCAGCTGTAAAATTTTTATGCTTGGTTAAAATCTTGTTGTCCTTGAGAATGCAGAAAACACAGGAATTGCCATATCTGATCAGCTCAATGATCCATCTCACCCACTATCTCGCCTCCAGCTCTTGCCAGTACCTGAAGGGAGCATAATGAAGCTGTTTTTAAAAAGGTGCTTGTTATCACTGTGCAGTGTGCCCGATATGCCATTACCAAGGAAGCAAACTGGCTCTTCTTATTCAAATTACAGACAGAAGAAGAATATTTAGAACCTTCAGAATTTCGTGAGTTAAGAAATGGGTTGGCAAAAAAATTGATGGAATGAAAGGAAGCAAATCCTTGTCTGTATTGAGATCAAGGCAGTTACATTGAGCTGAGGATCTGCTCCAAATCATCAAACTTAGAAGCTTCAAAAGTGATTCTTCTCTTCTTAATTAGGTTTCAAACATAAACAGCCACCTAATAAACTAATAATACTTTAGGGTAGTGTCTTAAGTAGATTGTCAACTCTGTTTTACTATTAGTCTCAGGAAGATCATGAATGCGTTTTAAAAGCAGACAGAAACTTGTAGGGAGGAGTTCACATTAGGAGGTTGCAGCAATGCATTAAGGCACTTTTTTTAATAGAAAAATGTCTCCTAAATATTTATTCTCCTTTTACTCAACACCCATTTTCAATACAAGTAGGGCATTAGGTAGGGACACATTCAGATTTCCTTCACAACAACTATGAAGATTAAATTGTTACTCTGTGACAATATTATTTTTTTTAATAGCAAAATTATGTACATATCTAAAAGCTTTTTTATACTTTAACAGGTGGCATGGATTTAGGCTTTCCTAATGTGCATTTCTTGAACCATACAAGAAAACATTAAATATTCCAAGAGAGCCCAAATCTCCCTAACTCTTCCTGGAGGCTGCAGCTGGCATGCGTTAAACTAGGCTAAAGTAGTGGTAGAAGCAGAAACCTTGCCCCTTCCTTTCCTCTTCTTTAGTCCCAATCCCCAATAAAAGTAAAGAAAGAGAAGATATCTAAAGAGAGGAGCTGGAGTATCTCTAGCTGTTGAATGGTCCTTTGACAGGCCTCTCCTATCAGGATTAGAAGACATAAATAAATATATCTCAGAGCTACCCACTCAATTGTCTTGATTAAAATTTAAGAAAAGCAAACAGTACAACTAGCCACTCAAGATTAAGAAAGATGGTGAAGGCATTTTCAGAAGAAATGCTGCAATGAACAGTGATATCTTCCACTGACAGTTACCACTAGTGCCTAGGAATTAGGGTCCCACTTCTCCACAAGTCCAATGCAGCCACAACAGCCCAGCCAAGGGGACATGACAGTTGGTCAGGGCCACCCCAATTCTGCTTCATCCCGAGTCCCTACAGGCCTTTCACACAATGTGATGGGTCTGCTGCACACTTTGTGTGCACATATCAGGTAGTGAATAATGGCCAGCTACCATTATCAGAGTTCAAGTCATTAGCCCAAAAGAGAAGATATGAACTTACACCACAAAGCCTTCAGACATGTTTTGAGGTGCTGAACTATCTGAGTAACATGTCTGGGCTCTTTATTATTAACTGTTTGATCTCATAGGACAAGAAAAACACAATGCTTACTGTTATAAATCACATAACCATAAATTATTCCCTATTAAAGAAATAAATCATGATCTCAACAAAACTAGCATGAAACTGAGATCAGAACTGGGCCAAGTAAACTTGTATTTCTGCTTCAGGTGGAGGCATTTTGCTCTAAGTAAAATTAGCTCTACCTAGCAGCAAAGTTTAGGCACAAAGATTTAGTAGGGTCATTCTTCAGCTGGAGTAGCCTATAATGGTATGGTTCATTTCCAAAATTAACTATTTAGTCTTGAAGTGGACCATTTTTGCTGCTTTCACAGCCTTTCTTTTTTTCCCTTGAATTAAATTACGTGCTGTCATTTACCTACAAAGGCGCTTTGGAGCCTTGTGCAATGATTTAAGGTGATTTCCTGCAAAGGCGGGAAAGGCTGTTGTGATTCTAGAGGAGTTATTTATGTGTTTGGGGAATGCACTTAGGCTGTGTGTGTGTGTGTGTGTGTGTGTGTGCACACGCACAAGCCCTCATTCCTAAACTGAGAAAGTGGATTCAAGAATAAACTGTCATTTTCTTAATTGTTTACTAAATAGAGTTATAGAGAAACAGCTGCATTTCTATATTAGGTCTAGTAGGAAAAGTCTTATAAATAAATTAATGCTATCATCCAAGATTGTTAAAATTTGTACAATTTCATTTATTTTAAGGTGAAAGTACATTTTCTTCTCTTTGTAAATCAGATATTCTTAATAAAAAATTAAGACGGAGCACTGTCTTATATATAAGGATTTAAGACCTGTAGCTACTTTCAAGAATGTTCTAAATAAACGAGAGGAACATTTGGTCTAAATAAACAATAGGAACATTTTATTTTGCCTGGGTACCCTTTCTGTTTCCAGTAATTGCAGCATTGATCCCAGGTTATTATTTTAAGAAAATATTAAAGGCAACTATTTAATCTCAATGGTGAAAGAGATGCTGTCCACTCTGCAAAACCACTTCTTGAAGACAGAAACGGATCCACAGTGGACTGGTACTGACAATAGAACTTAAATTTGCCTTTTTGTGAAGAATTTTAGTACACATATCACTCACTTCCATTTGCTACAGACAGTTGTTTTCACAGAATGGCAATCTCCATCTGGAAGAAATGGCAGTAGGAGAATCCTCTCTTTAGGAGACCTTCTGAGACAGTTAAGTATCCCCAAACTAACCCAGACCTAACAACTAAAAGATTAAAAATGCACAGCATTTTGAACAGAAGCAAGCAGCAGATGGGAAACCATTATGAATCATAAGGGCAGCTAACCATTGCAACTGCCAGAAGGAGGTAAGCAACCATAACAACAATGCAATTTGTTTTCCATATATCAAGCCTTAAAAGTAAGCTGAGTCAAGAAAACCAGAAAAATCCAAAAGAACTGAGCTATTCCAAGATGATATTTCAAGACATCTTGTAGGGAAAAATCTCAACTATCAAAGGTTATTATTAATTTTCTGTTCATTTTTTAGCCTACCCTTTTCAAATGGGTTTTCACACTCTACAGGGAGTAGCAAATCAAGAACAGAGATAACAGAACACCAAAAGTCACAGAATAATCGTAGAAACAACAAACATTGATAACAGAAAAAAAGAAAAAAATCCATAGGCAAATAGATGGTAAAGCTCAACAGGCAGCTGACCAAAATGTGCTTCTTTTCTGATATGGACCTCAGTTATGCAAAGAGAGAAAACCAAAGTAACTTCTTAAGTATGGCCCCTATACATTTCTCATTTGATGAATTGGTTTTAGCTGGAAGAGCCTGAAGGCTTCTTTGACTACTTTGCCTAGACAATATTTGAAAATGAGGAAGACTCTTGAGAGTAACATTATTTCTTTTTTTTTTTTTTTCAGTTTTTTTCATACCCTCAAAAGGGGCTGGGAAGTCCCTTCTCTGATTTAGTTACTGGATGTTCTGGCCATGACTGTGACCAATGACTAACAGCTGCTCAGATTCTTGGAAAGGGCTTGAACTATTTTTCAGGATTACTGATTACTGATCATTTATTTTATTAAAACCCATTAGAAGGAATTTTGCCTAGACTTACCTTCTATGTCAAACTGTTGAGTCAATGGAAATGCACAGTATCTAAATCAGGAAAGAGTCTGATACTTAGGTTTTATCACATTTATCATTCTATATTTAGTATAAAGGAGAAAGAATATGGTCTCACACATTTTTTCTGAAAGACAACTGAAATCTGTTGTTCATATTAGTTTCCTCTATACAGCGAGGCAGTATGGTACAAGACAGAGACTTATCTTCTAGGAGTTTAACCCAGCTTGCAGTCCACAGCCTGGATTATTTGTATTTTGTACCTAATAAACGATTTAATTCAAATAATTATTACATTATTCAACTAAAATTGGAGTGATAACAGTATGTGTATTCCTCCATGAACTCATTCCCTCTGTAACAGTTCCATAGAGCAATGTCATTTGAAGTAATAACTTTTTAGTGTAATAGCTCAGTAACCATAAATTATTAAAAGCTACATTAAATGAATTAAAATGACATAAAACAATCTGCATTGAAAGAGGAGGGTATTATTTTCAAGGAGGAAATGATAGGATGGCCGCCTCATTCAACAAGCTAGCCAGTCAATACACTCACCACTGGGATATAGAACACCCATCTCTGAAAAAACCTGGAAAGCAACACAATAAATAAAGAATTGGTCTGAAATTCAGGTATTTGGCTTATAAGACAAATGGATGTGATGATAAATTGATCGGCAAAGACTGAAGAAAGACCTAAGCTAATATATTTTCATTTCCATAAATTTACTTTAAAAATACTTAACAGTAGGTGTAAAAATCATTAGGGTGAAGACCCCATAAACAAAAAGCAACTACCAAACACAGAAAACACAAGTATGCTTTTGTTTAATTTTCTATAGTTTTGTCTTAAAAAGTGATTGGCTCTTCAAAATGTTAAAACTTAACAGCATCATTGTTACTTCTGAAGAACTATCCAGAAAAAACTCTTGCCAAGAACAGGGCTTTAAACCTGGAAATATTTTATCTTACATAAGAAAACAGGTTTTATCATAGGAGAAGGGACTTATCAAAGTTTTCCTTAGGAACCACTTCTTTAGAACTATTTTAGCTTTATTTCAAGGTTCCTTAAGCTTCAGTATTACTGATATTGCTTCCTCGACACTTTAGTTTGACCTTCTTATTGGTCTCAGCTTTTAATTTAATTCCCTTTGGCTGCTGTATGGCCAGCTGCAATATTAGTGAGGAGGAAGCTGTAAGCAAGGGGAGTGTAGAACCAAACCACGGCACTACAGCTTCATCTTGGAGAGGCCCATATACAATGAAAGCCAAGAACGCTGAGGAGTCAGTATTCCAAAGTATAAACAGCACTGCAGAACTAAAAAAAAGAGTTAATTGAAAATAACTGCCTTAGAGTCTCTCATCCTCAGTGACTGTAAAGCAAAACCCATTAAGATATTTCCTCACTTAAGCAGACTGTGACAAGCATAAGAATGGGAGATTCAAGCACACGTCTAGGTGGCAGCCACCAAGAGAACAGAAAATTCAGAAGTAGAATACGTACTGATCTTTCAGAAGACTTGCATTTGGATTAAATATATCCAGAAGTGTGATTCACATCCCATACACCCCCATCTCCCCTGAGACGAGAACCTGTCTGGAAAAAGACTGCCCTCCAGCAAACACACCAGCTCCTGGACTAACAAAGATCTCTCGACCCAAACCAGGCTTTCAAAATAAAAGTTGCAAGGTTGAGGCAGAGCGCAAAGCAACACATTTTTAAACCAGAAGAGACCATCAGTCCTGTCTGACATTCTACAAAACAGAGGCATAGTATTTTAGCAACTGTTGATAGGTTTGACTTTCCCTGGCACTGCAAGACAAGGGCTACTGCCAATTTATAACTGATATAGGGATGGATACTTGTGCATTTACTTGACACTGGTCCAACATTTGTGCATTTATTTGACATACCAAAATTTAGCAATGCTTCTGCAGGCTTTACAGAGCCTGTGAATATTTTTCAGGCATCTTTCACAGGCTGGCTTCCATAAATGACACATTCTAAATCCAACCAAGAAACAAAAAAATCAGCCTCGAAACCATCCCCTCTATGAATCCATCCATCCTATCACCAGTCATCTTTTTATGTTTGGCAGCAGAAATATTTATTCAATCTCAACCTCCAAGTAACAATGTCACACTTGAAGAGGGTGTTCATAAGTGTAAAAGCAATGACATAAAAAATTACTCTAACAAAACAGAAATTAAAAGCATGGTGTTAAAGGAGAAGGGAAATATGCTCATTTTGGGTGCTGGCCAACAGAGATCAGTCATATTATACCAAAGATGAATATGGCTTATTACAGCCTTGGGAAAGCATCTTGGTACAGGTTACCTTCATAGGAAGTGAAAAGAAAAAAATACTGTGGAGGAAAAGCTTTCATAATTTTTCTCTCTCTGTCATCACCCACCCACCCCATCTCCAATTTAATTTTTAAGTGTCTGCTAAACAATGGCACTTAAAAAGTTCAGTTTGGTTCATCTAAGTGAAAAAGGAGAATTCAGAGATTCTGGATTGTTATAATTTATCCATCTTCTGTTGTGCCTGACTCCTAGAGGTAGGAAAATCTTAGAGCTTTTGAATGGTATGACAGGTAGATCATCAAATTTATATATCAGTACTTTCAGATTTCTTGGATCAAAGCATCTTTAAACCTCTTTAAGCCAATAAAAATGTCTGGTAGTTTCTTAGTTTAGTATAACAGGTGTGTTGGAATGCCAAATTAGTGCTAGAAAGTAAATGAATTCTTATGTGAACAGTAACTGGGTTGAAACTTTTTGTGTAAAAACTAGACTATCAGTTTGCAAAAAGAGGTCCTCACCTAAGAATTTGCACAGAAAACTCAGACTGTTTTTCACCACATAAAAACTCAGACTGCTTTAAATACCAATAAAAACAATAACTGTCCAAGCCCAGAAGAAGCAATAAAGTGATAGGGAGGCATCAGATTTGGGCATCAGCTCTGGGAACGCATCTCATTGCCATGCTGACTTGTTATCACTTCCTGTCAAACAGCTTCGTATGTGTGCCCCATTTGCTTCAGAAAATGGACATAATTTTATTTGTCTTTGAAAATTTTTTTGTTTTTATATCAAAATGACATTTTAAAAGATAGGAAGGAAGCTTTGCCTGGTAAATTAGATAACCACCTTTAACTTAGACAACGTAGTCTCACAGGTATGCTCTGCAACTTGTTTCCCGGCTAATCCTGAGAAAGTCATTCTTGTACTTTAATGTCTCATTTCCCCAGACAATATAATAGTAGGAGTACTAGAAAAATAAATGCACCCAGCCAATTTGTCCTACTCAAATGTGTCCATTACTATTGTAATCTGGCAGTGTTGGAGGTAGCCTTTTCTGCTTGTGAGATGATGACGTTAGTATGATATAATTGAGCATTTTACTTTGATGATATGGCATATGTTGGGAAAGAAGGAGTGTCCAGCTGTATTCCTTTAAATGTTTCTTTATTCTTGAAGCTTAAGAGGGTTACTGGGTCATTATTCGTCTACTTGATATCAAGTTCAGATGAATACACAAGAGCTGCAGCCATTAATGTCAAGGTGGTAATTTGTGACCACTTAGGATGGGCAGTTTACCTGCCTTTCACTTCAGCATGTGAACAGTTAGCCCTGTCTGTAGTGTGCATCTTTTCAGATAAAGATTTTCCATACACCAGCTTATGGTATTCATTTAGTTTATGAAATGTTTCCTCTTATGCCCCAGTACAAATTCATACATCATCAATAATCATACAGATTTATAGTAACAACAGCAGGTTCAAAATAACAGCACATAGAATGCCTCTTCCACTCTTCAGGCAAGAGAAATACCTGATTCAGACCCAAAAGGTTCAGATAAATGTACTTTTTTTTTCCTACAAAATGTTTACTAATTTTTCTTCTTAAGCAGAAGTAAATTTAAAATTTAATTTACCATAATGACAAGAAGATAATATTGGGGCTTTGAGAACTTTTTCTCCATTATAGGAAGGCATATCTGCCTTGGGAAGGAAATCTGCTCTTGACAAAGACAGAAGCTGACCTAAGAAGGGCTGATGCCTGTTGGGAAAACTGCATACACCCATAGATGAGACCTGTCAACACAGTTTACATTGATAAGGTCAGACAGATTTCATAGCTGTTTTTGTTGTGGGTTTTTTGTTGTTTTGGTTTGCTTTTGTTTAACCGTCTTTGCATTCGGGAAGCTATTCTAATCGGAACAAGAACAATTTTAGGAAACAATCACCTTTAAAAAAGTATCTTCTCTCCAAGACTAATCAACTTAGCATATTAACAGTCATGTATGTGGACAACACTCCCTGTAGCATCTTCATAACAAATCAGCACAACCATAAGGCACAAATTGTGAATGACACCAATCACAGGGCAGGTATTCTGAAAAGCTGCCTTATCCATTCTAATCACAAATTGGTTTTGCATTCTCCTGTGAACTTTATTCCAGAAAAAACATTGCTCCAGCTCCTAGTAGTGTTATTCAAAATTACTACTATTAACCCAAAAACACCTGGAAGGACCTATCCTTGGGGGAATTATGCAAAGGGAACAGGATATTTCTCTACTTCTTCTCTCTCACACACACACATACCCACATCTATTATCCTCATTGTGGTGACAAGGGATAATAATGCCCCCTGAAATTACTTAATGATAAGTTTTTGTTGAAGAAGAATAATCCCTCAAAATGCCAGAGGTTTAACTTGTGTGGATTCCCACTGAAAATGCACTCCTAGATACACAGAAAGCATCTGGGAAGCCTGACTGTACTAAATAGCTAGCCTTGAGAAAGCAAATGGGATAAATGCAGCCTGGCATAGATCTGGTTAGGCAAGTGAGCATGACATGTGTCAGTAACCATCCCCTTTCTATCTTCATTAAAAGTAAGAACTATTATATTGTTATCATAGATTTAGCATCCCAATACAATTTTCCTCACTTATACTGTGGAATTTAGTAAACTCAAATGACCTTTCACATAAAAATGCATAAAACTCCCTCCAGATAAAGTGCTAGCCCTGCTGGTAAAACACACAGAGCTCTGGAAACATCTCCAAGTACTACAAAAGAGAGCACCAGCATCACTAACCTTCAGGAACAGAGTGAGCTAGCAAACTTGTAAAAATGGAGAGTATACACTCTGGAAAGCATTTGAAAGGAACAAGTCACTAGCAGAGAGCCAAAAATGCCAGAATTTGCTTGCTCTGGTACTCTCTGATCTGTAAATAAGAGCAATTAAATCAGAAAACTGCTACTGGCAGAACATTGTTTTTCAGATAAAGGCTTGCATTTCCACTGGGTACACAAGAGCATGGAAATTGGACTGCACTTCATCTTGCTTGCACAATTGCTAAGGTCTCTGCTTACCTGCAAAATAGACTGTTATTGAGAAGGTTTCTATTCAGGCATGAGAAGTAAGACAGTTGACACTGAGGCCAATAAAATATCAGAATTCCTGACATTTTCTATTTTAGCAGAAATGTCTCATGGATATTCAGACCACAGACAGGTGACCTCCATCAGGCCATAGCGGTTCTCTAGAGGCAGCCTTACTACTCTCAAGAGTAAAGGAAATGTACAAGAGCAAAAGAATTTTATTTTGACAGGAGTTGAAGGAAATAAAAACTGGATAAAAAGACCTCAAAGGTCTTAAATATAAAGACAAATCACACCCCAACCTCCAAGAAAATTGTGACTAGATGACCCAAATGTTTTGCATACTGAACGTACACAAAACCAGTGGCTGTATGCGATGCTTACACAAACTACAGTTTTACAACCATTTCCCAGCGTGACCAGCCACTCTTCTACTAAAGTCTAGAATTGCTTCTAATCCTTCCTTAAAGTTTAGTAGGAAACAGGCCCATTCTTTTTTCATATGTAAATTGCTCCTCTACCATTTAACTCTCATGCCTCTCAGGTAGAATGGTATTGGTTGGAATCAACATCTGGAGATCCTCTAGTCCAACCCCGCTGCTAAAGCAGGATCATCTAGAGGAGGTTGCATGGGATCTCATGCAGGTGGATTTTGAATATCTCTAGACTCTGCAACCTCAACAAACTTCCTGAGGCTACACCCTGTCCCCTCATCCATAAATATGTTGAACAAGACTGGACCCTGTACTGACCCCTGGGGAGAAGTGCTAGCTACAAGAGGTCAAGACAATTGCCACAAGATCTATGTTACATTCCCTCTCCAGGGCTGGTTTACCTAAAGTAAACATCTCTTTATAAGTCTTCCCATTTTGTCCTGGAGGGACAGGATTTCTTTAAATGTTTTTATTTAGCCCTTTGTACCAAACATGCTATGTTGAAGAGATGATGCTGCTTTTCTGCTACCCTTTTGGCAACCTCTGCTCCTTTGTCCTTGTTTCTTACTTTTTGTAGAACTCTATATTCCTATTATATTCCAGTCAAATACAATGACAGGAGAAATACATCCATTTCTCCTGAAATGTTTCTGTGCACTTTCAAAATGTAGACTACCATAGATCTTAGAAAGCCTGAAGTTGCTGTAAACTTCATCTGGAATAGTCACATATTCCATCTTTGCATTACAATTTCATGCATATATATGAATGAAATAAATATGTATAGATAGACACAAAATAGTACACTCCTTATGTTTTATTTTCTCCACTCTAACGAGGGAAATGCTTTTCCACATCGTCATTAGAAGCTGTGTAAACTCTACTATCGTGCCAAAGTTTGTATCATATCCTGCAGAGTCTGAAGATGCATTCACCAAAAAACATACTGTAGAAGCAACATTTGGGAATCTTCTTTCATAATGTCTTTCCTTAGAATATTTATGCTCCTCCCTCTTATTAGTCACAAACAATCTTTACGTATATTCCCCTTCAGTTTCCTCCCCAAAGGTCTCATGATGTTCTCAAAGAGATCCTTTCCCTTTGGTTACATTTTCTTGTACCATGCCATAGTTAGGACTGTTATCCTTAATGAGTCTCACTTGTTTCCTGGCAGCTACTTTCAGATTACTCAACTTCCGTGGAAGGCAGACAAGCAAACTTGTATTTTACTGTTGGTCATCTTATCAACAATACTTTTCTCAGTTCCCCTCAATCTCCAGCACACATCATTTGATGAGCTCTGTTACTGAATCACCATGAAATAAATTGCCATGTTCCGTTATAATTTGCAAGGAAATATGGTTTACACAGAAAATAACAGCTTTTAAAAATAATAATTCAGCTTATGTAGTAGTTATTAACAGCAGGGTTTTCCCACTTCCTTCTACTTTCAGGCTGTCACTTTTCTATCACATGTGCTTAAAACCTGCACTGAAAATTTTAAAAATGCAACTCAATAAACACCCACAGTCAACAACAATAACGACCTGTTCTCAAAGTCTCTAGGCAGCTGAGGTCTACAGATAGCAGTATGATTAAAGAGATTAAGTTTCTTGAAGTCCATTATTAACACCAAGACATTTTCTCTGAAACAATGAACCATCAAAAACAGTGTGATGAATGCACAGAAGAGCAAATTCATCACAATGAGGTGTTTTCAAAAGTATTAAGGGAGTAGTATTTGTCTCTCCCTTGCCTTACTCATGCATAACTAAAAACCTCTCATCAACATGCTAAATTCTGAGAGCTTTAACAGCAGAATTATGCCTGTCTCAGGTATCTGGCCCCTGAGCCATATTCCAGAAGTAATCCATGGTAGTATACAAATTTGCATATAGTTCTATACACATCAGGAATACTTTTGTTTCTGCAAGCAAGGCACAGTCATCAAACCTAAAAGCTGCAGAACCATTTTGTTTCTTAGCCTGCTTCCACAGTCTTCACTCAGCAAAGACCTGTTTACCAAAACCATGGAACTGCAATGAGCTCATTCGTTAGCATCTAGACAGACTAGGTCAGGATGTATTTCTATAAATAAATAATACAGGCTTTCTTTTCCCCTTCTTTTTTTTTTTATTTTTTTATTAATGGAAGAGCAAAATAACTTGAGAAAGTTGCTCAGCAAGTCCTGAAAATTACATCATTTTATATCCAAGGCATTTCACGCTTGGATATGTATTCTGAAGCAGATGGTAAGTCTTGGAAGAAAATGAAGAATTGGGATTCAGCCACAGCTAAATGTTCTGGAAAATGAATGTAGATTATACCAAAAAAAAGTACAAAAGATGGGGATGAATGATGTATCAATCCTACCTATCTTAAAGTGAACTCAAGTGAGAGCTACACACACATAAGGCTATGACTGCATAGTAACAAAGAAGGTGTCATTTTAAAGAGCTGTAGGGGCTCTTCCCATTCTTCAATGAATGGGAATCAACCCCTGCTTAGACAGTATGGTACTGCTAATGTTTACCAAGTGCTGTAATTACGGGTGTGCAAGTTCCAAAGCAGTCTCTGAGTCTAAAATCTGCTGAAAACTGAATTCCAAGAAACTTGCTTAGTTGTCAGCACCAAGAAGACAAGGCTTGATGATACTGTGTTAGGGGAAAGGTCAGATTTCTCCACTCAAAGCAGTTTCAAATATCTAACTCAACATTCTTCCTAATGATCTATGTAAAATCTTTTGAATTCTAATGAAATTCCTGATGATCCAAAATTGAAAACCATCATCAATACAGAGATTCTATGTACCTTCAAGAGAGAAATTATGAACTTGAACCTGCATTCCCAGAAGTGAGATTAAATCAGAAAAATGCAAGTTTCTGGATACTAAATAATACACAGAATTAGTGTTACATCCTGGAAGCTCATTTAGGTGGCAACTGTAGAGAGGAAAATTAGGTGACTAGAGTAAGGGTGTACCATGCACCTTGCAGGTCTGAAGTCCTGGCATTCTACTAACAACAAATTTTTCTTAAGTACTTGTGCAGGACTTGCAATAGTTCTCTGTTGATGAGAAAAAAATACTCCAAATTCCATAAAATAATAATGTCCTTGTGAAGTATATCGTTATAAAGAGGTAGTCATTATCTCCTGAAATATAATTTTTATATTGCTACCGGCCATTACTGCCTAGAATTACTGTTCCAGAATGTCTTATTTCCTACTAGGTACAGAGAAGGTCGTTTGGCTTTGCTCATTGCTTCATGAAAATAAAACCTACAATAAAGTAAAAAGATGATAAAAACACTTAATAAATAAAAAGGTGCAATTTTACCTGATTTCACAAATCTTCCGGACTTTCTTACCTGTTAGAAAAATGTTTTTTCTTAAAACATACAAAATGTTTCCTGGTTTATGATCATACCTTTCTTATATTATCCCAGAATAATAACATACGCTTAACACCAAGCATTTACAGTATAATTAACTCTCAGAGCTTTATTCTAACTGTTGTGTTTTTAAAGCTGAGCTACAAATGTGTGACAAGTCCACAGTTCGAAAAATCAACTGCTTTTAAGTGAAAACTGATAAAGAAATTAATTAGAAGCATATTTTATAAAACAGCATCTTCGCAAAGGTTTAATAACCTCTCATAACGCTAAAAAACCCTGTTGGTACATTGTTTTAAAACACTAGAAAAATAATGTCAAGCATCAAAAACATGTGCTGAGCTCCCTCAGTCAAACAGGAAGGCAGCATAAGGGTAGATCTGAGGTGGAAAGTAAGAACTCTGTTCCTTCCTCAGGCCAGCACCTTCACTAAGGAAGACATTGATGTGTAAATTCTCACTTGGAAAGGGATGGGCAGTAGAATGATTTGTAAGGTCCAGATGATCTACCCTGTTCTGTGAATGTGACCACACAACATGGGCAAAGAATTGGGCTTTTCTGTTGTTTGGTGGGGTTTGTGCTTTTTGTTTTATTGGGGTTTTTTTTGTCTTAAACCTCTGGTAATAGTAACAGGACTTTGTAATATTTACATCCTATAATTATCTTGAACAATTTCCTAATGGCACCATCAGGCAAAAAGAAAAGGGCTTTTGTTCACAGAAACTGTTGAACAAGGTACATTTTTAATTCCTCTCAAGGGACGATGTGTACTGAATCAAACTGACATATTCTTGGCCTAACATAAAGCTGATGTGATACTAAACTAACCTCAAAAGTAATCTGATATGATTTCATTTTTTACAAGAAGCTGATTTAGTTTTTAAGTCTTTGCTTGGTAGATAAACTTGTATAAGATGTTTTATTAAGACAAAGGGATTAAGAGGTATTGGTATGAGAGCGGGGAAGGACTCTAACTGAATTTGAACATATATAATCTAAGTCAACAGCAGATTATTTATGTTAAAAAGAAAATTTAACTAGTGCTTTTCTGTTTCTTACCACACCAGTTACCCACCAAGAAGGATTTATATATTATTTTCAAGAGACCAGTGTTCAGTCTTTCACTATTTCTACTGGAACATTTTAATGATTCAGGTAGACCTCAAAAAACCCCACCTGAATCTGTTTTCTGACAGATTTCTTTCAGTTAAATGTTTATTCAAAATGAAATTAATTTCTTCACTTCTTCCATGAAGATTTTTCCAAGACTCCTGCTTCTGTGTTTATCTTTCTTGAACTCTCCAATGGCTTTCAACTTAGTCTTGCTGTAAGAGCATAGAGCTCTGTTCAGGCCATTTTTCTCTGCTTCTCACCACTTCATGTTTCTATATTTGCCATACATTGGGATTTTAATTTTAGAGAAGTTTCTTGCTAAAGCATCCTTTGATTTGGCAATACTAGCCTACACGTCCAATCCTGTTATTTAGTTTTTTAAGACCCTCAAGGCTCCTTTCTACAAGCTGTCCAGAAACCAGGTGGCTAAAGAGAAGAACCAACTAAGAAGGAACAGTGCTTAATTTTCAATCAATTATAATTACTAGCTGTGTGAAACGGTGGGGATGTTTGCATAACAAGTGAAAGCATTTCATTCAGGGTAGTATAGTGTAGAGATCAAAACAAAATTCCTGCTATGCTTTATATATAGTCTCTTTCCACAACATGATTTCTTCCTCTCTCCAAGCCAAAGAATGTTAGGCACATTTTTTATTGTCAGCTTAAACTCACATTTAAGGTTGTTTGAAACAAAGCCTCAGGCTTCAGTGTTGCAGCTTGAGACCAATTCTGTCTGTATTAATGAGCTCTATAATTGTCTTGTATAACATAGTTTTCAAACCTGTAAACCTTTTAAAATTACTTAAATCTCATTTTAAACTTAAGCTGTACTTCTCACTTAACCAAATAATATCAAGAAAATGAAACATTTGCATCCAATAATTAACTTTTGTTTATTATGCAATTCTACTCCTCAACAAAATAACCTTCAATGTAAACATGACACACTTCTATCCATCACTTTCTCATTCTTGCAAGCAGGCTTTATGTCATGCCTCTATTCTTTCTGTCAGGTCTTCATTCCAGCACACACCCAGGTCTACAGGGATATCAGAATGAGCAAGGTCCAAGACTGGGCATCAAGGTCAGAGCCCAGGCCACTTTACTTGATGCTTGAGCTCAGACGTTACGTACATGTTGCTGAGCATGGCACATGTAAAATAGGACAATTACTTGCAATGGCCATTGTGTAGTTCACCTTACCTTTAAGATTCAGAAGCTAAATGGTTAATCAAGATGTTTATGTAGTATGTCTGAGAGATCGTTTTCTTTTACAAAAATAAAAAAATAAAAATCCTTGCACCACTGAGCAATCAAAGCATTTCCTTGAATTTACTACACTCATTATCTTAAACTGAGTGTTTGATCTCAACTCACAAATTAGAGTGACTTTAAAGAAGCTTGATCCCACATTAAGAGGCCAGTAGCTCAGATGTGTATTGCATTCTCTCTTTCTGTAGCCTCCTTCAACAGCTCTGACTAAAATCTAACAAAAATTCACTGAAAACACAAAAAGCTGTGCAGAAAACCAAAGTTCCTACAGACATTTTTTGAATTGCTACTTGACATTTTATATTTTCTAGCAAAACGATGAAAGTGCCAAGCTCTTTTCCTAGTTAAACTGGTAAAAAATGGGAGAAATTAAGCTGATTTCAGGAGACTATCCAGGGAATGACATTGGCTAGGAAGCTCTTTGAAAATTTGCTGCAATGTTTATTCCACATGTTCCAGTCATCTACATGACACGAAATGGTGAGAAAACCTTGTAAATTGATATAGGAGCAGCTGAGAGGTCATCGCCTGTTTTTGAAATTACTCTCACACATACACAAACATGAAAGCATTCACCAGACTTTCCACTTAGAGAAATTAGAGGATTTCAACTTGTTCTGGATTCTCACATAGGGAATATGGCTTCAGGTTCTATCTTTGCCTGTTCATTGCTTTGGTTTTGTCTGTTCAGTTGTGTAACAGACAGGTGCACTCCATACCTGATATTAAAATAACATTTTTCTTTTCCATTAAACAAGAGAGATTGAATGAGTTAATCTATAGAAGTCAGTAGCAAGAAAAATAACAAAACACCACAACTGCACTTCAGAATCACCACCCAGTATGAACTATCCTCCTCATATCCTTCAAAGTCATACTCAGCTCTGCTCGCTGCATACAGCTGGAAATGTCTGGCAATGATAAAAAAAAAAAGACTGCTGTAAGAGGTTATGAACCTTTACACCTAAATGAGTTAATATCCTTCAAACTCCCTCTTCACAACTACTTCATAAAACTCAGAGTTCAAGAACACTGAACTGAAAGTTGGTCCTCAAAGTTGAGAAACATACAGGTAAGTTTTAATTAAATCAACAGATCTAATGATACCTTCCTGAGGTCAAAGCCAGCTCGCAGTAAAGCCAGGTTTCCTTTCATTTCTGTAAGCTGGAGGCCTTAATTCTCCGTCTTCCTGCACTGTGCATTTTTCTATCCTTGAAGTGAGGAAATGTTAGTGGTATATTTTGCAGTTGCAAGGGTCTTTGAGAAATGCCTGGCAATGAGGGTTTACATTGAGAGCGGGGCAAGATTTTTGGTAGACTATACTGGAAGAGCATAGTTCTCTGAGTGTGGCATTCCAAAGAAATTCATATTGTATGTTATCACCTACAGTCCACCTGCAAGATACAATGCTGTCTAAATCTGATGAGATTAAAATGCAAATTTCAATTTTTTTTCTATTGAAAATTTCATAAATTCTTTGATGGAAAACACTGCATCTGAGAAGGAAAGTGAAACAAAAGCCTAGCAAAAAGATTCTATTTTTAGCTTCATATCATTCCAGCAGGTAAAAGATTTTACCTGCAGTCTTTTTTTCCAAGACAACCTCAGACAGCAAGTCACAGCTCCTAGGTTTATGCATGTGCTTAATATTGAGGAAATAGTTAGGAAGTGCTCCTCTGTTTTCTTTTGCAAGAACAGCAGCCCTACCCCACTAAGAGGGTTTGAAGGTACTGTGCCATCTGCCCCACATACACTCTTATTGCTCTAGCAAGTATAACACAGTCCTTCATTCAGTAAGTGATAACCAGTGTTTCATGATTTTTGCATCAATAGTATCCTCTAAGTAGGAAGGATTGAGATTTCTACGTTCTTTATGTTTTTCCCACAGCTTTGAGAGGCTGGCTGATCTTTGGACATGCAAGATTTCCAAATAATGCAAACATCAAAATCCTGTTCAGCAAAAGAAAAGAAAACATATTCAACCCCCCTGCCGATAAAATCACAATCATTTGCTGGCATCCCTTGGTGTATTAAGACTTTGTTTCAAATATCTGTGACTACCTTCACATACAAGGTGCCTCTGCTGAGAGCTATTACTCTCGTTCAGCATCAAAAAAACCCCAGCTCTGCCTGGGACTCACTGGCCATACCTATAGGCTCAGGTCATGACAGGGCTGACCTGCGTGGGCTGGGAAGAAATGTTTTCCTGCTTGTGGAAGCAGAGTCTAGGAAACAAGTCTAAATATATGATAGAAGTAGGAGGCAAGAGAGAGAGAGAAAGAAAGGCTTCCTGAGGACAGATGTTACCGGAGTAGCAAGCTTGGTATTTCAGAACAGGAAAAAATGTTTGATGGATGTTCCTCTTATGTTCAGAAAAACAGGACTTATTAACAAAACAAACACACTGAGATTACACCAAAAATATCATGTGCTCATGTTACCAATTTCTCCACCTACATGGGCTGTGTTCTTTAACACCGGGTGAAAAGATACACTCCACCTGAAGGGTGGATTACATTCATAGAGGGGTTTGGGTTTTTTGGGTTTTTTCCTTCATCTTTAACTGCTTTCATCTCTTTCTTTACTAAATCTGGATATACAGGATGGAAAGAGAAAGGAAAAAAAAAAAAAAAAGGAATCATAACACGTTATAAATAAAGAACCAAAGTTAGGAGAGCTGATAAAATATGAATACCATTCCAAGGAGCTTAATGTGTCATAGCTGCATAATAGAAAAGGGAGTGAAGTGCGTATGTGCCCCTGCTGCTTAACAGTAGGTTTGAAAGAGGCTGCAAAGGCAGCACAAGTGGAAAATTCCCTCGTTGGCTGCTTTCCAAGGCATCTATTCAGCTTATGAAAAATATGATGTTTTATTTGATATCGAGTGTATGGATTTGGCTTTTTGTGGTTTTTCTACAGAGAAACAATTGGAGAATGGGGCAGGACTCTGGAACTCAGTGTCTTCTGCCTTTCCCTCTGCCCCCTCTCTTCCAGTTCTTTATTATTTTTAAACCTCTCATCAAATCTGTAAAATACCTTCATACAACATAGCCAGTCGTATATGTGATGGATAACATGAAAGTGCATTTCTGTGATCATCTTTTCTGGTCTCAGAGGTGAACAGTAGCCTAGTAACCAGGGGCTGCTAAATACTGATACCTTGATTCAGTGCAGCTCTGGTAAGCCTGCCATCTTCCCTCTCCAGGGGAATTGCTGTATTAAATTTACATTAAAGACGGCTGCATGACTGACCCAAGGGTCATATTAGCATTTTTACTCCGGTAAGTTGGTCAGCAGAACATTTCTGTACCATGAAGATTATTCCGGTACTCTATTGTTCGGAATTAAACATTTATGAGAAATTTTGTAAGAGCATATTAGCAAGAATGAGCTGGTAAGAACTACAATGAGGGCAGAGCAGTATCAATATGTAGATCTGAGAAAGAAAATCAAATCGGATTCTTTTCATCTCAAAATGAAAGTGGACACCAGGAAACCAGTGAGGAATGTGAGTGAAAGGAGAGCGCTATTTACTGGAGGAGACGCCACAAAGGTAATGGTGACAAATGTGCTTAATCTCATCTGCTCTTCTGCACTCACTGGGCTCTGTTCTCATGCAGCCTCTTTCATCAGATTCAAAGTTTGCCAGTGTAAAACAGATAAATATTATAGGAATCTCCATTTTTAGCTGAGCACAACCTGCAGAGCTTCTCGGGTTTTACACCCTCGAGATTCAGGGATCAGTCACGAAACAGACAAGGGACTAATTGACATTTATTCTGTACTTGAAAGGGAACCAACAAGCGTGTGTTGAAAAGAATCAGCTGGGAAAATATAGTAGAAAATAGAAATAGAGAAAACTCTACCTTGCAGCTGTGTAAGTGCAGGAGTAATGAAAAGGAACCAGCATGACTTGGCATTCAGAATGGAATAACAATGGCTCTCACAACCCATTAATATCTATTTGACTGTACCTTAGATAATTCCATATGGACAGGAATGACCAAAGAAAAACACTTAACAATTTAATAAGCACTAATAAGCACATTTCTTTGCACCGAAAAATAAATTTAAGACCCATCCAGCAATGAATTCTATTATATTTAAAGGAGATTTGGCTACTCTATGCTATTTCTTTTTCTTTTGTTTTTTTTTTTAAACTCTTCTAGGAAGAAAGGTTTTATTAGCAAGGTGACAATCAACCTGCTAAGGTAATTTCAAGCTTCTCTTTTCCCTATTTCTAGAAAAAAGGAATGACTGGGTGGTTTCCAACCTGGGAATCTGGCTCTGTAGACACTAGCTCCTGGCTTGTAATTCTGCCTCAATCGGCCATATGTAAAATGAGAAAGGAATAGCTCTTCAACGCTTCAGAGTTTTAAGAAAACCTCATAAAAAGAATGTGAAATGATACAATGTTTGGCAAGGGGATCATCAGACTTCTGTCAGACAGTTTCTGGGTGGATCTGGAAGGAAAACGATGACTTCTGACAATAGGAGAGGCAAAAGAAAGTAAATGCTCTCAGACACAAAGCTAGGGAATTTAAATACAGCTATTCCCATCAGATATGCAATACTAGTTCCTGGAATATCTCCTGCATTATACAATCATTCAGCGAAGAATCTATTGGTTAAATAATGTGCTAAAAAATGAATGTGGAAGAATCATATGTGACTCTAAAAAAAAAGTTTAGAAAGAACTTTCTAATCTCTATTCAAGCCAAAAAGCTCTTTAAAACACATTCACTGATTTTAGCTTTAATGTGCCAACTTCCAAACTAAAGTGATATATTTGAAACGAGTGACTGACGTGAACTAAAGCCCTGTGTTCCTGGAGGAGCACAAAGACTGCACAATGAGCCTGTACCTCTTTAGTGAGCTTTGAAAAAGTACTCTTTATATATATAAAAAAACCCCACTAATTCTTAAGCTTACCATGTATTCCTTTGGGGTTTGAGTTTTTTTTTTCATGGGGCAGTGGTGTTCGGTGTTTGTCTTATTCTTTGCTGTTTTCTCTTGAAGGCTTGTCTCATGAAATTCATGCCTTGTTTTTCTAGGGGTGGTCATTTTATTCTAATTTTCTCTGTTCAGCACCTTCAAATTATCACTTTTATCAACATATGTTTGTATCCACTCAAACCCCTAACAGTCTAAGATCCTATTCAGACTGGAATACATAAAGACCAAAAGCCTTTCAAAAGTGTTTGACACCAACAGCTATTACAAACGCATACATAGTTTCTTCCTGAAATGCACAGCATTTTGGTTGGAGCCTGGACAACAGCTTGACGATGGAAGAATTTGCAAGGTAACACTGTCATATTCACAGCACTGGAAAATTGCTGTTGAGCACTACAAGTGCTTTCAAACCCAGTAGTCATGATACCCTGCCAGACTCGGGGGAATTAAGCCACATCTACACTGTTTGCCTTCTGGGGGTGGCTGGGAACTGTCCCAAGACCTGGCAGAAAGTGGAAAACACAGAAAAGCTGCTCTAACTCATACCTGAGTGCCCACCACTCCAACCGTCTGTTACAGCAGCAGGGACTGGCAGGGCTCGGAGGTGCTTCAACTGTGGCCTTCTTTTCCAAACACCCCCCACAGCAAGAATAGGAAGTCAAATAAAAGCCTTGATTCTTTGCCACCAGGAAATCCCTTTCCACTGAAGAACCCTCCTGGGACCGCATCCATGGCTGTTGTAACTGTTTTTGGCAACCGCAGGAGGTGGAAGGACATGGCCAAAACACACCAAGAGCAAGCGTATTCACAGCTCACTACTTGGGGTAGCTGTTTTTGCACGAAAGTCAGTCTTAAGGCAACACTGCTACAGCAGGAAAGAAAATAATTTAAAATATTTATGTACTAATTCAGTTTGGTCAGAATGACTTAAAAGTTTTATAACTTTGCTGAACAAAGATTTAAAGTTCTTTTAGGAGAGTTGGATTTGAAAATAGGGAGGAATTTGGTTTTGTGTCTTATTTGCATGATGCTTCCACAGGTATCAAACTCCCTCCATTTGGTTTTGGCTATTTAAAGAGTGGTTAACTTGGCAATAACCTTAGAAAGACTGATTTATCACTTCAGAAATTAGGGCTAGACTTTCAGCTGGGCTGCTTCCAAATTAGCCACTCTGAATAATTTTTGGAGTTTTTCCCTTTGGTGGTTAGCTGCCTGGGGAAGATAAAACCATGACACCCCTTTTCCATGAGAATGCAGGTTTTCACAAAGCACAGCTATTCGGTCAGGCTGCAAATAAAAATGTACATGGAGACATGTCGACTCCTTCCACTCGTGTGCATGCAGGTTACAAGCAGCAAATCTTCATCCTCTATTGAAGGTATTGGAACCTCTACCTCCTACTACCAGAATAAAGACCCGGGCTACTAGTCTATGTAATATTTCAAGGGTGGACCTTTAATAATCTTTATACTATAAAGATTACTCACTTTCTATGAGGAGTGGAGTATGGAGAGAAAGAGTAAACATGAGCAGGAATCGTTGCAACTTGATCCCAGTTGTCACCTAGGGAGGAGCTGACCCAGCAAGAGCTTGTTGCAAGACTGCATAATGTTAAGTATATACTGGAGCAGGGACATGAACCCAATTCATACTTCTCCCAGAGAGACCCCCCCTAGTCATTAGGATGCAGCTGTATTTCTTCCACTCCACCCAATAAATTATTGATTACTTTAAGTGAAAATAGAGTGAAAACCTTCAAGCATGTGTCACTCGGGCACCTGGCACTGCAGAGCAGCAGGCAGCTGTAGTGGTCAGGTGCAAAATGGCAGTAGATGGTCTAACTTTAGAGAAAAATTAACAATGGGTTTCACCATCACTTCTTCCTTTTGCAGCAGTGTTTCATTAGGTGTTTTTTCTCTGCTCTTTCTCATACCATAAGGAAATCAGGCTGGAGATGGATGCTTTCCTGCTGCACACAGTTTAACTTTGCTACTGAGAGGAACAAGATTCTGGAGATATACCAGTACTTTCTGCTGGTTAGGCTGAGCTTTTCCAAAAATGGGTTTTTATGCACCCAGCTCCCCTCCTGCATTACACTGAGGACCCTGGCAATCATGTCAGCGCTCTTGAGTACATCAGGCAATGAAGCACTCCAAAGCCAACGCTACAGCGTTGGTTGAGCCCTACCACATCCACACACATACCAAGACGAACGAAGTAGATTTAAAGCAGTAAAGGATGTGACCACTCTATGGCTCTTTTTGAAACAATACCAGTAATAATTTTCCCCTTCCTCCTCAGACATTTCAAAGACAAGCCGTGGAAAATCATGCTGTCTTCCTGCCTTTGTTAGTCAAGCCATTAAAGCTGTCAGAAAAAGAAATCATTTTTATTTTTGTGCAGGGTACAGGCTACAAATCTGTCTTTAATATCACTCTCCAGGTTTTAAAGTAAGATCTTTTGATCTTTCAGCGGGTGCCTTGTATAATCTCATATTGTTAATGGTTTTAGGCAGCAACAAACAGCAAACTGTGCCTGACTCAGCAGTCTCTCACTTTCTATATGGATCACCCCAATGAAAAATGCAATATTTCCCTGCTAGCTGTTCCATTAAAACTTGCATCATGCCTTCAAATAAACAGGGAGAGAAGAGCAGTTGTAAGGGGAGGAGAGGGGGAACAACAATCCACCTTTTTTTTACTTGGAAGCTGTTCAGACTGATAATTCTCAAAACACTTCTCTGTAAACAAAACAAAACCCCCAAACTTAAAAAAAAAAGATATGTTTTGCTCACAGAAACATAGGTCACACGTCTGCAGTCAGGTCATTTATGCGAACTGGAAGAGTCTTAGGAGATTTCAGTAGGACTAAACACAGATTTGGAGAGGCCTTGGTCCTGATCACAGCTGAATCAAAACTTAACTGATCAGGGAAAAATATATTCTAAACGCATCATCTAAAATTCATATGACACTGGGCTACACAAAGTAGTTAAACTGAACCAAGATTTGACTTGGAATAAATGAACCTTTATCTCACAGCTAAATTGTCTGGGATGTCTATTTCACCTCTGAATCTTATAAGTCATCAATACCACAACACAATATACCTCTTCTTATATATCTATAATGCTCTTCTTAACTTCTCCAAAGCAACAAATAAATAAGCAGCTCCAAAGACTGATGATGCCATAAGAAACAAAAAGGCCGTAAATGATTCTTCTGGTTTGGCTTTTCTCATCTCCCTAGAGAAGGAAATTTTCAGAGTTGAATACAAAGTCTGTGTTAAAGGAATCCTAGCAAGCATGAGACAGCAGTCCAAAAGGTAAACCCAAGAGTAATCTTATTTTACCACAGTCATCAGAATAACAATTAGCTTCAACTTAAATTCACATAAAGGTGAGGAGAAGGGTGGGGGTGGGGGGAGGGGAAATCCTGGAACTTAAAGCTAACTTACCCCCCAGCCTTTAAAACAGAGATGGTGAAGACCTACTGCTGCTCTCTATTGGAGCAACCATTGATGCTTCAGAAAGTTTTTAATTTATTTTTTTTTGCTATTTTAAACAAGACCTTCTGCTTTGCTGATGTACCCCCTAAATATTTTTGCTGTTCTGATTTTGAAAGCATTGTACACAGTCTCTGCATCTTATGGACCAGCTATGCCAAGAGAATCTATAGCTCGGTGGCAACTCCAGTCATTCATCTCGTGACTCTGGTTTTCCTCTCACTTACATCACTTTTACGTTGACATAATCCCACTGACTTCAGCTGAGGTGCTCCTGATTTACACTTACACTGCAGAGTCAGGTCATGTAGTTTCTACGTAGCTTATTAGGCTAAGGACAGACCAGATCCTTCTGGACCACTGTGGAGTAGAGGTCTTTTCCCTGACGATGTCCTAGGAGAGCTGCCAGTCATACCAAGGGATGTGCTGCAAGTGGTTTCAGGATCCAAGTGAGGATAAATGTCCACAGTCTGTGGTAGCTTCACCCATGCAAACATCTGATTTGTGGAAATAACAAACCTCATTATCACTCGGTGTCATGAATCACACATCTCCTATGCTAGACACTGCTACTGTGCTTGCCCAGGGGTGAACACAACTGCTTTCTGCAGGGAATCCCACCCATGGCAAAAATGTTTCATCAACATTTTGTCATAGCAGGATCCCCAAAACTGGCAACAGACAACACCATCAGAAAGATTTTAGACAACTGTCTGAACAATGCAGCTGCTGCATATGATCTCAACAAAAATTCAACAGTTAGGATTCTAATAGGATTTACACATAGAAAAATGACTACTTATTACATATATGGGGCCCTGTCAGCCCAGAAAAAGTAGAAACCTATTAAAAATTTAAAAAAAAAGAAAAAAGAAAAAATCTTTCAACCAGAAAAATGTGCTAAGTGAGGACTAAAAAGCCTTTCAGCTGGAAGAAATGTGCTAAGCGAGGACTAAAATGGCCATGCACATTTAGAGAAGGCTCCCCAAGACAGGGGAAATGAATATGCCAGGAAATTAGTGAAGACAAACTGGGTAAATATTAGTAGAAATAAATGTATGTTATCAAAGCCATTTTCTTCTTGGATAAAAAAGACAGGAAGAGAGCTCTAGTGAGCCCGAGAGACCAGTTTGAGACCAAGGGAAAAGAGGAAACCGCGAGTCAGAGTGCTCAGGGTGAGCAGGACTCAGCTGCTCCCTTCCCAAAGTCATGTCACAGGTCTGCTCTCAAACTCATTTCTCTAACTGAGGATTTGTGGCATCAGCCTTCAGCTACAGCATCTAAGACCGGTCACAGTCTTATATGGTGGTTTGGAGAAAAGACTGCTTTCAGGTGCGTTTTACGTTTTCCTAATTTATGCCTCACTTTAGAAACTGCCTTTTTGGCTTTGTAGTCAGGGGCCTATCTCTTGTTTTAATCTTATCTAGTGGTTCAAGTAGATTCGAGTGAATCTGACAGTCTCAAGACACATTGCTTTTATGAAAATGACAAAATCCAAATAAATTGGTGGTGCTGACAAACCCTTTGGGCAATCTGCAGTGAAAGTTACATTTGGCTATCCCTGAGGCTAGCTTAGGCCTCCTGCTAGCTTGCAGAAGTCAGTTTGGAAGCAAAACTGCAAGTTACCATATAAACTAGATGATTTTTCCTATAACGGATTTTATTCAGTACCCTTTGGCAAACCTCAGACAGTAGAAGAGGAAAAAAAAAATCAACATTGCCCTTCTAGCATTTATTTTAACTCAGAAACTTCTGACTCCTGCACCATCCATCCCATACGCCCCACTGGTCCTAAAAGGAAGTTGGTTACCTCTCTTCAGTGCTGCATTTTCCTAAATTGCATCTGAACATGATACCTAAAAAAGCTCTTACAAGCTGTTACATATATTGGATTTATGGCATAAGGGTATTACTATACTTACAGAGTTGCAGGCCTTTTTTTCCCTCAGTGTTCACAGGTATTTTTGATGTCCTGAGATTTTTCAGTTCTTCAGAGCTTCAGTGGAAGAGAAAGTGCTGCAGCAACGACTTGCCAAGGGGTATTTAGAACAGCAGAGATTCAGACTTCAAGAACAGCAGCAATAAGGGCATCATAGGAGGGACTCTGGAGCCTGAATTAGCAGCCGCACAATAACTGATTAAAATAAGATTTATAATTTGCAGTTACAAGTTTTATAACAAGACACCTGCAACATGTCAGTCTTACAATAGATATGTTCCCATTCAACTACCTTTAACTCTATGATAATATTACACCTAAACTGTGAGACACATTGAATACTAATATTCAGAAACCGCTTCTAGGAAAAGAGGTACCTCCTGCATCCCATTGGTATAGTTAGAAAGAGCACCTTCTATGTGCTTCCATTTCACAGTTCAAACTGTCTTCAGTGTTGTTATTTTTTTAACCAGCTATCAGCTTCAGCCTGTTTACATCTGTCAGCCCATGATCCTCCAACTCTCTCAGCCATAAACCACAGATGCTTCACACCCTCTGAATGCAAATGACTCATTTTCTAGTGGTTCTGATAGATATTAAAGCATCCCCTTGATGTCTTGCCCCTTCCTTTTTTGCAGATATTTTATGCTTTTTCAAAAAAAAAAAAAAAAAAAAAACCAAGAAATCCCCCACTCAACCTCCAAGCTCCTAAGAAAAGACTCTTGGTTAAACCTGTCATGGAAACTATAAAGAGATTAGAATATTTTACTACCATTACCTTACATATTGATTTTCCTTCTAGTTTAATTATCTTTGAGAACAGAAATGTTAATGGTTTCTGTTTATTAGATTTTACCTGTTTTTCTATTTATGAGCATGAACAATTCCTCTACTTCACCGCTTACAGACTTGAGATTGTTCCTTACACAAATAGGTCATCTATTTGCTATGAACCGTAAACTCAGAGTAAGTAACTGCCAAGTACTGCATGAAGCTGAGTGGTGTTATTTCTTTCCTGAATGAGACGCTCAGAAACACATTCATATAAAATAGTAAAACCTACTATAAAAAAAAAAAACCCCACTATTTTGGTGAAAACCTTCAGAAACCACAAATTTATCACATGCATGTGTGACAACCATGTGGCAAAAGGTAACCGTGAAAAGGTGGGAAATGCTACATGCCAGAATTATAATTTTCAGCTTAGAATGAATGTTATCACCATGCTCTTCCTACTACAGCTGCAAGGTAATGTGACTATCTAAAGCTTCATTCATGCTTTTCTGACACTGCTTCTTAAAGAAAGCACCCATCAAAAATGTCAACAGAAATTGCAATAAGAGGAAGGGTTATAAAACCCAAGTTTAAACTGAGTCATCCTATAAATTTCTCAAGTACAAGTGGTCTGTACAAAGAAATTGAGTAGATCTTTTTCAGACATATTTTCATTGCTAACTGATGTAAACTGATAAAATTAGAGGTGCAGACACTCCCTAACAAGTTTTTACAATGGACTATCAGCAAAGTGCTGTGCCCCTTCCTTTCTTACATACAAAACAGCAGCAAGATGCTTGACTTGCTTAGAAAATTAGTCAGATTTTTGCCCAGAGAGTCCATGTTATGTGATGACCTGAATGACATACTGCTCACTAATAAAGCTTTTATATTTCCAAAGCCTCGTGGCTTGGCTAACTCTGTAGATTCAATTTTTTTTTAAGAGAGAGAGATTAGTGATAGAGCAATTCCTCATTTGCGTCTGTTGCAATGTTTTACATCTGATGATTAGTTTTGATGAAGTGAATAGAACAATCAGCATGTGTCATTACAAGGCCTGGAAAGATTCAGATATCTTTTAAAATGATCAGTGGGGGAAGCTCAACTGGTTCCAGCAGAGACACCGGCCTGAAGTACCAACTGCCTAACTGGAAGCAGATGTAGATCATCACAGGACCACTGAAGATGCTTTATACCAGCCAAGTGTTTGCTGACAGCAGTTTTCTAAAACTGCCCACACTTCTACATACATCACTGGGTTAGTTGTCAAGCAGGAGTGGACATACTCCTTATGCTCCTGCTTCCACTCAGAGGGAGCCCAACATAAAACCCTCTAGTTGCAGTGTAGGGAGGTGCAGTTGCTTGTGCTCTCAGTACAAGGTGAGAAGCACTGCAGTGCTCACGAGTGAGAGGACTGTCTGAGCTAAGGAATTATAATAGTGGTCTATAACATCATTTGTGGCACACAAAAATTAATAGGAACTAGAAGTTTACCCTCCCTCCAACTGCAGGGCACCAGCGAAGCTAGGAGGTAGCAGGAGGTGGCCCAAACAAACAGAAGGAGATGACTGATTACACAACAGGTACATACATCCTTACCCTCACAGTGTTGTGGAAACTACTGTCTTACATTTCCAGGGTAAATCTCCATAGACCTACCAACACAGAGATGTTGGAGACAAGGAGAGTATTCTGGGGAAGTGCCACAACATGCTGACTCAATATTTATACTCTTCACTAGATAACAGCTAGTAGCTCCTGTTTTAGATTCAGACTTCTGCTTTGACCCACAGCTGTCATTCCCTGATTACGTGCTTTGCCTGTGGATCACTCCCAAACACCCCAAGTCCAGGAAAGTAATTGCAAAGGTCATATGTTTCTCCTGATGGATTGGTTTGCTTTAATTGGATTTGCATGGTGGTGTTGCTTTTTGGGAGGAGAAAAAAAAAAAAATACCCCAAGCCAACCTCATCTTTGTTCAGTAGTTGATTATTTTATAGAATACAGGAACAATTTTGGAGCCTTAAGCTCTTCATTGAACATTATCTACTGTAATGTTACCTCCTTTCAGTATCCTCCTAAAATATCTGGAGGTAACTCTTAAATATCTATCTGTTCTCTCCATAAGGGAATGTAAATGTATGACATTCCAAGTAATTTCCATGTACAAGTTTTATGTCCCTCTGTTATTCTCTGCAGGGCCACTATTACGGATCCTGAAGAGCTGAAATCAATGAGGACTTTTATATGTTAAGAATGACACAATACCTTTCGGATAGATCAGTTCCTCTTTCCACCAAGGGAATGAGGATTATCATGGCTCAGCCAGTTCTGTTCTGGCACAAAGCATACTAGTGAATGGCACTGATGTTTTTCTTTGAGTTGCCACCACTGATGCTAGTCAGCCAAACAGCACTCAGCAAACAGTCATCCTACCAAACAGCAGCAGACAATCAAAATGTCTGTAGCCTACTGAAACTGCTGGAGCAACTACAGGACTCTACACTAGATCCTCTGCTTATGTGATTTGCAGTAATTTGATTTACTCACTGGAGTGCCTCTGAGTCAGACCAGCTGAGAAGCTGACCCTGTCTTGGGTTTCCCATTGTAGTTCAGTCAATCAATGATTCAAGAGAAAAAATATGTAGGTGCTTTCAGAAAAAGAAAAAAAACCAAAACATAAAACAGTATAAATGCTGCATTTTGATACCAGTTTACCATATTTTAAAAAATTTCCAGCTGAAATTGCCATAATTAAAGCTTCCATTATTATAATTTGCTGTTGCAAGAAAATAATAATATTTTTGTATGAGCAATTAGTACTGTATGAATTGAAAATTTAGACAACTTTATGCTGAAAATATTTTTCTTCTGGATGTGTCAAATTCACTATGAGTTTTAATTCCATAGCAGAAATTTTAGTTAATTAAAATACTACTTGCAGAAACCATATAAAAACTTTGCAATCAAACTGTCTCATGGAAAGGAAAATATCTTTGAAGAAAATACGGTATCTACCTACCAGTTAAAAGACAAAAAAACAACAAACCAACCAACAAAACCCATAATTTAAAATGGAGAAGCAAGAAGAAAAAATCAAATACCACAATATTATACATTAAGTGGTCTAGAAAGACATGTTGGTACTTCACTAGATACAAAGGGTATTTTGCATTATCAATAAGTGACAGTACTTTTACATCTTCTGTCAAAATGATCACCTGTGAACTTAGATGGCTCAACATTGAGTATCAACACATTATTCTCTTTGACAGAAACGATTCAGAGGACTATCTTTCCACTAGAACTACGCCTTCCCTTAAGCTAACATCAGTCCCTTGCAAACTGAAATCTCCTGTGTTAACTGTAAGTTCGGTGCCATTTTTGTGTACCATTGTCACCTGTTTTGAAATGACCCTAAAAGACACCAATCCTCTAGATTCTACCATGACAAATTTGGTGAAGAAGCAAAAGGAACTTTAGATCAACTTTGTGGTTGGGACTTAACTAAGGGCTAGTCAACCTGTGGTGAGGCAGGACCATTCTCAAAACTGTCTCAGATCAAACCATCACAGCTCGAAATGGAAACAACAAAAGAAACCAGCTATGACATGGGGCAACTCCTTACTACAGAACCACACTGAGGCCTGGGATTGCCTCAAATGTTTTACAGAAACTGATTTTCTTACACATGACTGTTTTTTAATATATAGCCAGCTCCTGAGAAGCCTCCTCATACTCACATCCGGACAGAAACATTTGCTGAGTAAGGGCTACTCAGAAAGAGCAGGATTTTTACAATATCACTCTTAGACTCAAGCCATGATGATGACAAAGATTTCTTTTTACTCCAAAGAATTTACACTGTATGGATGTACAGGGAAAAGGTAATTTTTATTTGAACATAAAGAGTACTGCAACACATATTATGACCTTCTATGACAAAATTCTTTCAGGAGAGAATTGGCTAATTATGGAACCAGCTATTTAAGCAAATCTGCTTTTCGTCTGTTCTCATGTATTTGTGGAATAATTACCAAAGGTGACTTAGAAATTAAACTTATGTTCACGTTTTAAAGAAAGGTCTGGCATTCAAGATATTTCCAGGGTGAAGAGCAGTTGATATGCTGATATCCTTTTCTCAGGACATTCCCTAGGCGATCTAGGAAGTTGGTAAAATCAGAGAGCTTGATGTGCTGTCACTGAGAGAACAGTACATAGAGGCTGGGGCAGGGTGGAGACACCGTGGCCTGGCTCTGCGATAATACAGGAACTTGGAACCAACAAGCTGCATGTTTGCTACCCTGAGCCAAAGGTCTGTCACATTTTTGACAAAATGCTGTCCTTTTGGTGAACCTTGCCCACTATAATATCATTATAATACAAAAACACACCTCCATCCCAAAAATTTCCTGCCTCCAAGGTGCAACCACCCCTCACTGAGCATGTGCTCTGAATTTCTGTTAGCCTATACCTCTAAACACAAAGTGAGAAATTTTTACACAAATCATAACAAAGGTATATATGACTAGAGTCACTCAAGCTCCACCTGATGGATAAAAAATGATATAAAATAGCTTAAGGGAGAGAGGATGTTAGGGAAGATACCATCATATATGGCAAGTTATCATCATATACTATTCTGACTTCTGGGATCAGTCAATGGGTTGAGCCTCTTCCCCTGTCCCCACTGGCACATCTCTGGGTAAGATTCAAACACTTGGTTATGCCAAATGCCTCTCGAGGAAACTTAAAAATCTCTATAGAATTGCTTTATATCTTTTAACATATTTGTAGTTAAGCTGTGTTACTCATACTCTTCATATTTGCATGTGCTTTGCAGGCAAATTTATCACTGGCAATGCAAAAGAACGTGTGTTTCTGTTGCTTTGATAAACTGCACTTTCATTAACCTAGCCATTATAGTTCTCACTGAATATGGCCAAACTCTTTAAGTGTGGCTGTGGTAGTTCAAGGAACACAACTAGACTGAAGGTGTAACACGTTATTTGTACATCCGTAATCGTGATAGTTCAGTACACTGAATGCGACCAGACATATAACAACAAACTGGGCATCACTCCAAATTACTTTAACCTTTAATGCAACAGTATTTTAAGAGAAATCTGAACAATTCCTCTAGCTTGTGTCAACTACAGAATCACAGTTACAGAATCACAAGGTTGGAAAAGACCTTTGAGATCATGGAGTCCAACCATTCCTGTCCTATGTGAAACCATATCCCTAAGTACCTCATCTACCCTTTTTTAAATGTGTCCAGGGATGGTGACTCAACTACCTCCCTGGGCAGCCTGTTCCAGGTGACTGGACCAGTCACTTATGCCTAGACTTCAAAAACCTACCCTTGGTGATGTGTAGAGTGGGAGCAAGGAATGATGGAGCCAGTCCATCTCTTTGATGCCAACTAGACATTGGTAGTTCTTTTCCAACTTCTTTCCACAGCCTGAGCAGGCCAGAGTGGCTAGGACAGAGGGGACAAAAGCTGTCTGAATATGTGAAAACTTATTCTAAATGTTATTAACACTCCTGCAGCTATTTCAGTTAATTTCCTTCTTGTTTAAAAAACACAGAATGAAAACCTACCATTCCTGCTGATGGTGGAAATACATGGAAAACAAAAAAGAAAGACTCATATATTGATAACACTCCTGTTCTTAGTATTGAGTATAAAAGATGCTTTGCACTTTGTGTCTCTAGAGGCAGTATTAAGAGCACTGGGTCCTCAGAAATGCTTTAATCTGAGAGCATGATTGCAATAGCTTGCAACAGCTTGCAACAACAAAGACTGCTATCACTCTTTACAAAGTGATACGTATAATCCCTGTCTTTAAAATTCAATTATTTTATGGAAAAACATCCTTTGGATTTACAATAAAGGAAAATGATATAAGGAAGACCAGCAAAAAGAGGTGTAGAAGAAAAATCACTCATCCCTGATCAAAGAAAACGTATGTTCACAAGCATGGAAGATACTGTATGTTGCACTATAATCATAAGGGAGGGAAGAACCTTGAAAAAGAAATGAACTTATTCTTCATTTAAAAACAAAACAACTATCAAGACCTTTGTGTCCTGACAAGTTTTTCAAGGCTGAACCAAAGTACACAATGAGAATCCCATTGAGACAGCTTTCTTGGCATGATTGAGCTCACTCATGTTCTCATCTACTAACAAATAAACCTATTTAGCTCCCAGTTGAGCCAACTGGGTTTGGCTACAAAATTGATCATATTCTCCCAGTAATATTACCTCACCAAAGTTGAAAGTCCAGATTCTTAACCATAGTTTACGTTTTTCTCAAACCACATATATGTAGACCTGACTGTGCAGTACAAATAGGAGTTTAAAAAGAATCCTTTTCAAAAGTTACTAAAATTCACTTAAGCATTCAAAAATGTTTGAGCAAAATATTTTCACACACACATGAATGGTTGAAAATGAAATTAACTTCATAAGCCAAAGAGAAAGGAAAAAAATACAAAAATTCAGTTTTTAAATAGATGTCAGAGCGCAACACCTGAATTTTCTGTCATAGAGCATTTAAAAATCAAAGACTTTTTTTTTTAAAGTTGTTTTTTACTCAGGGAAAAGAAACATATCTCACTTCGTGGCCAGATTAAACAAGTTGATGATCAAATGTGATTTTTTTTTCCAGAAATGGAAATCTACATTAATTTTGTTAATAAGCACTATTTCCTACCCCATCCTCCATTCACCTGCTTTTCTCGTTCAGCTACTAAAGGAAAATATCAAGTATTTTTCTAGGACTTCTTGCATAATAAACATTTGAACCAGCTTTTAAAACTATTCTTTTAGCATATTATAATTTGTATTTGCATAACTTTTAGTGTTTGAAAGAAATCAGTATTTCATTAAGTGTTATGTAAATATAGTAAGTATTTTCAGCACAATTCCAAGTTTGCCATGTAATATTTTGGCACAGCTAATCTTCATGAAGTAATTCAATTAATTAGCTTGATGAATCAGCTGGACCTACAGTTTCTATCTGTAATCAGCCAGTTAACCTGCAAGAAGACAAAATAATTTGAGAGTTCTTAAATCTGAACTGATGTCATGTCTCTAATGGCAACTAAACAAGACTGTATTAAGTAGAGGTGTTAAACTCATTAATAACAAAACATCTAGAGGAAGTGAGGCTGCATAATCTGTTAGTCTTCAGCACCCTGCAATGCTAAATATGAGATATGTGTTAAGAAGGACTGTATCACTGAAGTGCCTCCTTACCCCCAACTCCCCTGCTGCTCCCTGTGCACCTTCTGCTTAGATAACTAGTCACAGCTATAAAGGTTAAATGCCAGAAGTTTTCTGTAGTATTGTCATATATAAATATGAAGATATGTCAAATCTCCTATGAAAATAAGCTGGGACAGTTGGGCTTGTTCAGCTTGGAGAAGAGAAGGCTCCAGGGGAGACCTTATAGCGGCCTTCCAGTACCTGAAAGGTACCTATAGAAAAGCTGGGGAAGAACTGTACCTGAGGGTATGTAGCAATAGGATGAGGGGTAATGGTTTAAACTAGAAAAAGGGAGATTTAGGTTGGGTATTAGGAAAAAATTCTTCAGTGAGGGTGGTAGGTCACTGGCACAGGTCACCTAGAGAGGTAATGGAGACCCCATCCCTGGAGATATTCAAGGTCAGGCTTGATGGGGCTCTGAGCGACCTGATCTAGTAAAGATGTCCCTTCTTACTTCAGGGGGGTTGGACTAGATGACTTTTAAGGTCCTTTCCAACCTAACACATTCTAAGATTTGATATATTGTAGTTTAAAAGACACAGACTTGAAGTTAGCAATAACCCAAGGCAGCAGAGTGCATTAGAATCTAATCACCTGGGAAGAGGGATGCTCAGGATCTTTCAGGAATTGAGTCTACATCCTGGAGACTGAGAAAGCTGTGCCTGCAACCCACCATGTAAGTGCAACTCTCACAGCCCATCATTTCCCTCCTCTACCTGGCAAGTGGAAAGCAAACAAGCCTTGTCCAAATCTACACCATGGATATATCCTTTCTGTGGTTCCTTTCTTTTCTTTGACTTTTTATCAGACATAAAAAAGTAGGAATGAGAGGATAATACTAAGTAAAAAATGGCTCCTTTTCACTATCTGTAAGAAAAGTAATGAAACAATTTCTGAAGAGTACTAGAAAAATCAAACTCTAATATGTGAGGTACCTGGACACCTGTTGTGGTTTAACCTGGCAGGCAGCTAAAACAACTACCCAGCTGTTCAGTCACAACCCCCTGCCATGGGATCAGGGAGAGAATTGTAAAGAAAAAGGTAAAACTTGTGGGCTAAGGTCAAGACAGTTTAATAGGACAGAAAAGGAAGAAAATAACTAAAATAATAGTAATAAAAACAATAATAATAAAAATATAAACCCGAGTGATGCACAGCACAACTTCTCATCATCTGAAGTCAATACTCAGCTAGTTCTCAAGGCACACCTCCTCCTGGACAACCCCCAATTGGAGCATGACATCATATGGTATGGAATATCCTTTCAGCCAGCCTGGGTCAGCTGTCCTGATTCCCCTCCCAGTTTCTTGGGCACCGTCTGCCTTCCTGTGGTTAGGACAGTAGGATAAGCTGAAAAGTCCTAGATTGTTTGGCAACAACTAAAACTTTAGTGTGTCATCAAATTTATTCTCATCTTAAATCCAAAACACAGCACTATAACAGCTCCTGGGAAGAAAATTAACTCTATCCTAGCTGAAACCAAGACTACTACCCACCAACATACTCCATCTAGAGAAACTATTAACTGATTTTTTTTTCCCTCATTTTCAGGCACCAAATAATGATAATAATTGAGGAGGTACTTAACTTACTTAAACTTGAGACATTTTTCATCTGCCAGGAGATAATAATTCATTGGCTTCATGAATAAAACTTAATAAATAAATGGTGTCAGGACAAATATTTTCAGGACAAGTATTTTCAGTTCTGTCACTTCTTCTGGGAAGAGGGAAATCATCCAGTATGGGATGTATGTGTGTGTGTGTGTGTAAAAATAAATCTGTCAAGAGGTTGTTTCTGTGGTCTGTGCAGGGGGGAAATCTTCTACACATGTTTGTTAACAGCCCTTATAGTCCTGTTCTCCAGATAAATCACAGAGCAATATTAACAGCACCTCAAAAGGTAGTACTCATCACTGCCACTCAGCCAGATGCAAGATCCTCTGCCAAAATAAGGTTGATGAGAACTGATATAAACAAAATAAAAATTATGATAACATCCACTGCATAAAAGGACTTCTTTCCTCTTTCTCTTGACATGAAGGAGGCCTACTAGAGCCACACTCATTTACCATCAGCAGAGCAGCAAGTCACGTAAACCATTTTCCAACAAAAATACCTACCCAGCATATGGGCCCATGGAGCTCAGATTTTCATTCTGGCCATAGCACCTCTGTACTCAACTAAACAGTGACTTGAACAGAAAAAAACAGCTTATTCTGTTATCCTCATCATATGGAAGACCTGATCCTATGTCGAGAAATTATTCTTTACAAGCATTTTTCTCCCCAAAGAGAGGCAGAAAGGTAGATTATATCACCTCTTTCTTATCCCAGACTCCAGAATAGCTTCATTGGCTTGGTTTCTGTTTCCTGACTTTACAGGCAACATGTAATAATAAGCTGCAAATACCTCTAAGAAGCATTTAAATCACTGTAACTCATGCATTTATCCAGAGAACGGAAAGGCTGACAAATAGGCTTTTGGCTTCATGGGTATAACACTATTGACAAACCACAGGGAAAAAAAAAAATTGTCCTCATTGTGAGGAGGCCCCAGAGAAGATCTGTCAAATGAAATTCTACTTTGGCCTTCAGAAACTTTAAGAGATTCAGCTGGTCAGTACCACGTATAAACCCAAGTATGTCAACTCTTGAATTGTTGTCCACCACTACAGAATATAAATAAAGGATCAAAGCCCTCTTTTAGAAAACCTAAAATATCTTACAGCTTTAGCTCTAAAGATAACCAATTTTGCAAATACTTTCTTGTGAAGCCTTAAGGTGGTGAATTGATTAAAAAAACCCCACCACAGCATGCTAAAAAATTAAGAACACAAAAACTACAGTCACCAACAAAATTTACTGAACCCACCTTTGTGAGAGTACAGCTGGGATAGGAACAAAAATACATGAGGTCATCTCACATCTGCTATATTTCGATTGTTAGCCAGACATCAGCTTCCTAGCACAGCAAGACACAAACTCATAGAAGTTGGCTAGACGTGACAGAAACCTGTGGAGCTGCTTCACTAGTACTCAACAGACCTGGATCTGGGGCTTTACAGAGCCATTCAGCTGGAACCATCTGTGATTGTCCTACTACTTCCAATTTCTGGAGAAAGCACGCCCTAGAGAGAGAGGCTGGAAGGGAAGGTCACTCATACAGTCTCAGTGGTTAGAGCTACATCAACACTGAAAATTATGATCTACTCTCTACTGTTACTTCCTTGTCTGTGAAAGCCCTATGTTCATATCAGATTCCAGGCTTCACATTTTTTGGATTCATCTACCTCTCCTAGCTAACATTAACATCAACATTAAAACTACTTGAAAGCAGCCTAAACCCGTTGAGTTTTTTGTGTGCCGAAGACACTGTGGAAAATGATAACTAATCTCTCAAAACAGAAGTTCCTTTGACATTTCCAATCATATCTAAGGTACAATAATATTTCAGTAAGCCTCAAATGTTGTTTTGGTTTTGGGGGTTTTTTCTTTTATTTTTAATGTGAAATTCCATAGATGTCAGTGAAGCTTAACAAAGATAAATTCCAGCTGCTATATAGAGCAGGAAAAAAAAAAGTCATACTATAAAGGCCAACAAAGTCTGGAGGTACCCTACCAATGATAGAACTGAAAAGGAGTGGAAAAAAAACTTTACCAGAAACCTTAGGCTAGTCTCATTACTAGGCAGCTTCATTTTGATCTGTAGAACAAAACACTATTTCAGCGCATAGAAAGGAAAAAAAAAAAAAAAGTGATGTAGTGCTTTTCTGCAATTTACAAGTTTATAAAAGAGCTATATTCTGGGATTTGGATGACTCCAAGGGCACAGCATTGATTTGCTCATAGTATGAGAGTATGCCTCAGGTAAACCTTTCTTGTCTATCATACAAAGGCTTGCATATAGATCTTTTGCAGTCTCAATTCTTAATAGATAAGAACACACAAATACTTTTGGAACTGGAGGTGAGTCAAAAGAAATTTCATTCCCACAGCAATCCACAAAAGTTGTTAGAAGAGACAGATGCTACTTCAAAAATTTTATTCTATAGGATTTGGCAGACATGAGCTTGAACTAATAACCAGTTAGTACCAGAGGAAAAGAACACACGCACACACACACACACACAAAGCTCCTTGGCTGTAATTTTGTTGCCTTCTCAAAGCGAGAAAAATCTTGTGAGATACTTATTATTTCACAGTGCCAACAGCATGCACTGAAACATCACAAGATGAAAAAAAGAAACAACTTCCATTTATCTCAATAGCAAAGATTTTTTATTATAACAAAATGAAGGTGCCTGCATTCAATGTAATCAATTTTGAAATTGGAATCTGAAGGGAAGCATCGCAGAGGAAAGAAGGTCCTTGAGGAAAAGGCTTTAAGGGCCTGACACCTCAGTTAATTAAAACCTTACCTGAGTAACGAGTGCAGTATCAAGACCTCATTAGTCCCAGTTTCATTCAGGTAGGCAATCACCATGAGAGGGCCTTCAAAATCGCTTTCCTTTTTGGCACTTTAAAGCTTAAGGCCAGGGATACAAGAGGCCAGGAAAAGCTCTGATTTTCACTGAATCATGCCTCTCTACACAAGGATGCAGGCAGCAGTGCTGCATGGAAGTGCCCACTGCTACAACCTCTTCTGCCCTTTTTTTTAATTTTTTTTTTTTTTACACAGCACATTTACAATAAGATTATTTACGAACTGAGAAATTAACATTTTAATAAAATAATTTATTGTCACTAGCCAAAAAGTTTAACTTTGACCTCTTGGTACACCTTAAGCCTAAAACTGCATAGCATTTGTTAAATTGAGTCTACTTCAAGTTTTCTACTTATTCTTCAGGATTAGAGCCATTTTTTTTTCCTGCTTGAACAGGAAACCTCCATCCCTGTACCAGCAGATTGGTCTCTGTATCACACAAACATGTGGTTAATGTGTCAGTATATCAGTCCTTTAGTTTTAAATATTTGCATGTAGCGACTTCAACAGTGCTAGCATGGGAAGTCCGGTTTGCATGTCATCATCTGCTCTTTTCTCCATGATCCATTGAAGCAGCAGATTCAAGCCAGTAATAACTGATGTTGCTACCCCAATTGCAGGAGATACAATTTAAAGAAGGTTTATCAGGAGTACATACACAAAAAAGATATATATAGAGAGACTTTCTGCCAATTTTTTCATCAGAGGGAAAACTGTGGTTTTGCAAACAAATCTGCCTCTGGATGAACTTGTGTTCCAAGACTTCAGCCCAGATCATTCCCTCTTTTTCTTCATACACTGTCAGCTGGTTATGGTGGAAAATAGTCTCTTTTTATCAAGTGTTAATGTTTGGATGGTATGAGGCATTTGGGGGGCTTGGGGCTGTTTCAATTCCATTTTTCTGATGATATTTGAAGTGATAATTGATAAAGTCTCACTTCTTTTTACAAGTGTCAGGGAGGTGTAGCATCAGGGAGTAGCAAGAACACTATAAGGAAAAAAAAAGTTACAAAGAAAACCCACAAACCAGCAGCAGTCCAAGGTGCTTTATACTACAGAATAAAAGAATATGAAACTGTACCAACCAGAGCATAATTCTACATTTTTCTGTTGATTCAGGAGCATATATGTACATTTCACTCTGCTATTTATGAATAACTTTCATAATTACACACCTCAGCATACCTATCAAAGGTCATACAATAACTAAAAGAATGCTAAATTCATAAATTTAGACATTGCCTCCTTTTTTATATTTACCTTTCCTACATTAGGTTTTTTATGGCCTGAAATATCCAGGAAGAACCAGAAAGAACACGCAAAAAAACTTAAAAGGAACATAAAACCCGGAAAACAACATTCCTAACACGTAGCTGAATTTGCAACCACAAACAGCCTAGGACATTGAGCAGAAGGGTATTCAGATTTAAAAGTTTGAGTGGCAGGTTGATAGTACACAGAGGTATTAGGAAGAAAAATGCCACACCATTTCATTGCACCAAATTTCAAAATAACTAAACCAAAATGTCCTATGTTTGCATTGAATGGTACTAAAATACTGAAAATATAGATCATTGGTGCTTTTATGAAACTAAATACCATTTATTCATTTTCTCTTTCCCAAACTGTAAAAGTCAGAAGAACAATATCCCAGAAACACGTTTGACTACTTACAATCATGAGAGAAAGTGCCATCCAACCTGGATCTGACCTGGAACCAGCTCATGCTGTACTGGGATCCTCAAAGCCCCTGTATGAAAATCCTTGCTTTCAAAGGAGTAACATGCCAAAATTGGAACAAAGTAAGTCCATTTTGTATTATTTGAGACTGTGCCCTTTGTAAGGCAGCAATGAAATAACAAGAAACTATGGGCAGTGAGCCCAGTGGCAGTGAGTTTGGTAGAAGTTAAGCCACTGACAAAAACCTTTGTTACATTACATGTACTTAGATCAATGTTCCCTAGACTGGAAAATGTGTCTGGATCTTGTGGAGGATTTGTAGCTGCAGTAACATGAAGGATTCTTTTATAATTCATTTATGTTCCCTGGAATTCAACCCAAACTTTCCAATATTTTTCCACTAATTATAGAGAAGGCCACTCAGCCTTTTTTCAATTGATACTTCCAGAAATCAAACACTTAGAAAGTAGTTTTCCATAATTTTTCAGCTACACAGAATAAAGATACGCCAAAAGACAACTTTGGGGATGAAATTCTAAGCCTAGCTTTTTCTTAGAAAATAATAATTTCAATTTTTTGGCTGCTGTATTTCAATATATGCCAGTATATGATAGCCATAATGGTAACTGGCATCTGTGTTTTAAATAACCAGTTAATCAGGTAACTGCTTTTGAATTTGTTTTAATTTTTTAATGTACTTACATCATAACATTTTCATGTTAAGCTACTTCTGTTTAAACTTAGACAAAACAATAGCTCTTATATAAACACATAAATATAAACATAACTAAAGGAATAATTAAATTTACTGCTAATTAAATAAGCACTAATTTCTTTTCACTGACCTGGGTGAGGAGTTTGAGTTTCACTTGAAGTGGTGTACAAAATATATTTATTATAGCCAAATGCTTAACCGACATTTAATTTTTTCATTGTACTTGGTCCAATTGGCAGGCTACAGTCAGAATGGACCCAGTTAACTCAGTTTCTGGATATAAGTGAATCATAAAAAAATACCTAATAAAAGAGTTCTCCACATTACTACAGGGTGCCAATCCCCCTGAAAAGAAATATTCTCTGTAATGATTGATAATTGGACAAAAAAATAGCTTCAGTATAATTATTTTCTATCAAAAATTACTAACTAAGGAATATCAGAGCAAATTCTTTTTAACACTGTAAAAGAAACCATGTCAATGGCAAAACAACCCTTTCTCACAATTCCAGAATGGAAAGATTAATTGCCTGTTTCAGAATTGCTTTGTTTAAAAGTCTGTTCTTTTAAATCATCATAATAAAATGTGAAGCATTTCAACTGACTAAAAATTATAAAAGCTATTCTATGTTGGATTTTTTATCAAGTTTAGGGCTAAAAATGTTAAATATCAACTTTCCAAACAGTACAAAATCCACTGCTGAGTTCCTCAGACAGGTACACTCTTTGCTGGGTTAAAAGCTGATTGGATGGTCAGGCCCAGAGAGTGGTAATAAATGGAGTTAAATCCAACTGGTGACCAGTCAGAAGTGGTGTTCCTCAGAGATCTGTATTTGGGCCCATCTTATTTAATATCTTTATTGATGATAGGAGGAGGGAATTGAGTGCACCCTCAGTAATTTTGCAGATGACACCGAGTTGGGAGGAAGTGTCAATCTGCCAGAGGGTAGGAAGGCCCTCCAGAGGGACCTGGATAGGTTTAGTCAATGGAAAGAGGCCAGCGTGATGAAGTTCAACATGGTGAAGTGCTGGGTGCTGCACTTTGGTCATAACAACCCCAGGCAAAGCTACAGGCTTGGGGCCACATGGCTGGAAAGCTGTACGGGGAAAAGGATCTGGGGGTGTTGGTTGATACTCGCCTGAGCAGTGTGTCCAGATGGCCAAGAAGGCCAATGGCATCCTGGCTTGTATCAGGAATAGCATAGCCAGCATATAGGTGATATCCCCCTGTACTCAACACTGGTAAGACCGCACCTCATATATGTTGTTCAGTTTTGGGCCCCTCACTACATGAAAGACATTGAGGCCCTGGAGTGAATCCAGAGAAGGGCAACAAATCTGGTGAAGGGTCTGAAACACAAGTCTTATGAGGAAAGGATAAAGAAACAGGGACTGTTTAGTCTGAAGGAGGCTCAGGGGAGACTTTATCACTCTCTACAACTACCTGAAAGGAGGTTGTGGTGTGCTGGGGGTCAGCCTCTTCTCGCAGGTAACTAGCGATAGAACAAGAGAGAAAGGCTACAAGTTGCACCAGTGGAGGTTCAGGTTAGAAATAAGGAGAAAGTTCTTCTCAGAAAGAGTGGTTGGGCATTGGAATATGGAGGTGGTGATATCACCATTCCTTGGGGTGCTTAAGGAAAGGTTGGATGAGGTACTTGGGGATATGGTTTAGTAAGTAATATAGGTGGTAGGGGGACAGTTGGACTAGATGGTCTTGGAGGTCTTTTCCAACCTTAATGATTCTATGATTCTTTAACTCCAAGGCTATCTTTGACTAAACTTTCCGTGTTCACAAATGGCAAAAGCTGATCTGGTTCTCTGGGCAGGGAGGTGTTATTGAGAAAAGAAAAGTTAAGACCTTAGCAGGACTGGGAGATGGTGGACTGTGCATCCATGGCTGTTGTTGAAGCCTTGTGTAGGATGGAAAGATAGATTTCAAATCCAAAACTCTGCCCAGCATGTCTTTGGGTCAGTATTTCACCACCTGGTGGTAAAGCTCCCTTCATCCTCATACACACCTCGTTTACAGAAGCTTTGTAACATGGCAGATTTGCCTTTTCCTGGTACCACAGAAGAGGCTACAAGGACAACACTTCAAACACTTCTTCCTCCTAAATCAGGATTATTTGCTGCCAGTTGGGCAGCAAACAGCAAACACACAAGGAGAGCTATAAGATCTGCAGTGGCTGGTCTCACCTCTCTTCCATCCACCTTTTCCAGACCACCACCACCAAGACTGGCAGATTAACATGTCTGCTGTCTGCCAGACAGCCTGTAAACTAACCATAGGATGCAGGTGTTTTCATCACAAAAAGCAGTTGGGTACTTCAGTCAAAAAGTATGATTACTATGGGAGGAACTACCCACCTTGACAGATACTTCTGGTAAAATGTTTTTCCTTTTGCTTCTTCTCAAAACCAGGTATGAAGTGAAAAATAAAAGGCTGACATGGAAAAATACAAGTCTTGATAGAAAAAGCCTAAGGAATCTGTATGAATCACACACCCTGCCCATTGCCCCTGCGACATCTAACTGGAAACCATGGAGGCATTCAGCACAGCCTTATAAAACTTAGTCACCTAGAGTGAAACTCTGATGGAAAATTAACACCTGCAGGTGACTCAGACATGGAGAGATGAAGGAGTCAGACACCAGCTCCCCAACCTGCTCTGCCTGTGCGGACTACCCCATGTGGCCATCATCACCAGGACAACACAGTTGTGGGGCTGGTGCAAGCAGCACATGTTTTACAACAAAAAAATCCAAAACCAATCAACAAAACAAACAAGAAAACAAACCTAAAGAAAACAAAAGAATGTCATAATATTGGAGTCACTTTGAGGCAGTGGAAGTGACTGTCCTGGAAAGAGAAAAACACCCAGGGTAAGTTACACTTGCAATCTACTGTGGCTTAAAATATAAAGAGGGAAAGGCCAAGACAATATGGATATCAGCAAGTACTTTAGTATTTTGAATCCCACCACAAGACAACTACAGACAAGTGCTGCATTTTTCTTTAAAGTTGAAAACACTGCATTTTAACTAGAATAAGTAGGTAATCTCAATTGCCATTGCCAAAGCAGATGCTACAGACATAACACCACACCAACATGTGAGGAACAAATGAGTGATACAAGAGCCCAAATGCTCCAAAATGAAGTCCAACTAAGCTGTCTCCAGAGGTTTTCTGGCTTAGATACTTAAGAAGATCTGACTGAAGCTCTTTTCAAATAGGTGGGTTTTGATCCCTCCAGCTACCTTTCATGTCAGTCCTCAATAGTTTGGCTACCTTATCACCAAGACTTAAAATTCAGTTTCTAAATTTGCTTGAGTTTAGATCCAAGTAGAAAATATGAGAATATTGTATACAATATTCCTTCTTAAGATTACTGAATGAAACAAGGAGTTGATTTTTGTTTGCTTGTTGTGGGAAAAGAACACAAAGTAAATTAAGTTTAAAATTCAATAAGGGAGGAGTAGGTAAGCATAAAAAAGCAGTGATTCATATTTATAAAAGCCTGAATGCAATGAAGAATCATTAATAAGCCTTTCTGCTTCCTTTAGCACCCACAGCATGACACTGCATTAAACGAAGAGCTCACTGCAAGGGGCACGTCTCAACTGTAACTAAATCCAAGGAGGAGGTCAGCTACCAGGAGACAACAGCATACATTTGCAGTGCTTAAAAAAAAAAAAAAAGATGATGGGAAGCTTTTTTGGTGTTGCCTAATTGTCAGACAGTTATTCTAAATTCAAAACATGCAAGCACATACAGAAAGGGCTTTACTTAGGAATCCAGTGTGAGTAAACCATCTATAAAAGAAAACGTTTTTGTTGTCTTTCTTAGCTGCTCAGTAAACATCGCCTGACTTTGTTTATCTTCGTTTGCTTCTTGCCTACTCAACACTCATCATCGCTCATCGTTCATCTTGATTTGTTCATCTCCTCTTAACAATCCTCATCCAACACTGTCCAGCTTCGTTTGCACCTTACCCACTTGACAGTCACTATCTGACATGACTTACTTTCATTAGCTTGGCACTATTTCCTTGATATTCTTTTCATCAGTGTTTTGAATTTCCCATATAGATGGGAATTTCCCTATCTATAAGCATCAAAAGTAACCAATTTTAATGGTCTGATACAGTTTGAAAACTGTTTTTCAATTCCACTAAGTCTCATGGAAAGCAATGGCCTTTACCCCTGCTATACCATTATGAATACTCAGTATTTCCCATTTTTACTTCATGAGGAAAAAACCCCATATCTATATTATTTAATTTATATATAAATATGTATCTATTTGCACACAAATATGTATAAACCCATCATAATTTCCAGGATAAACAATATTCTCAGATAAATAATGTATTATCTTGACCTTCAGCCCTCAGAGTAGAGAAGCTGTCAACCAACAATGCTGTATTTAGCAGTACAACACATTTAAGCCTTTCTTAAACTGAAGAGGAATGTATTTCATAATTCATTATCCCCTCCTGCCTTAGTATTTTTTGGGGGAAAAAGAGACTAAATAAATAGTTCATAATAAATACATAAGCAAATGTGGCATCTCCCTACTCCTGAATTTGGAAGTGCCTCACATGTTTTACGTTAACTCCTTAGCAAACACTCATTTTGTTCTGAAGATGACAACAAGATTCTTGCACATTTGTAATTCCTTGGTTTAGGTAACCTGAATCTATTCACTGAATAAAATAACCTGTTTATAGTCAGAAGAGTGTAGCTCTAGATTCAGATACCTGCTGTATGACCAAAAATAAATAGAAGAATTTTCATTATTCTCTTAAATATGTTTCTATGAATAATCTCCAAATTAACATATCTGCAGAGGGTGAGTGTAGAATACAAATACATCATTTATACAATGTGAAGAGAGTTATTATAACTGTTTCATGAACTGCTCCAAACAGCACAAATCTGTCTTGCCTCAAGGCATCCATTATAGTTATCATTTATTCTGGCCAAAGATGGGGTCAAAGGCTTCAGAAGTTGCATCTCAAGGTTCCTTGTGATTAGAGATCACTCAGTCTACTTAAATGAAGGAAAACTGCAGAAAAGGGTACTGTTAACACCTCCTCAAATATGACTACTGCTGCTTTCAGGTATTTAACTTCATGTCATATACACAAGGTTGTGATCACAAGAAGGATATTAGCTGAAAAAATCACTTCTATTTTCATCCATGTGACACCAAGCTTCAAGTAAAGACGGCCTAAAACCAGGTCTCCCCCCTTGCATTACACCTTTTGCTCCCTCCTCCTTGCATACAGATTTCTTGCTGGCTTTTTTACTAAGCTGCAGCTTGCTGTGCAGTGCAATGAGTTCATGCACCCCTCCTCGCTCTCCTGTTCCCACGTGCACTCAGGCTTCAAATCCCCACGTTCTGCTTTCCACTTCCCATGGCCATACAAAACTCCTCTTTAGCCAGCTATGTTTGCAGCTCTGTCTTTATAGCCCCCTCCCCAGGGTATCTGTACTTCAAGACTAAGGTACAGCAAGTGTGTTGTAAAGCACACAAACTGTTTTTTTTTCCACTTCTGGCAGGTAAGCCTAAATGAAACATCACTCCAAGCCCTGTTTCTTTAGTGTGTATTTCCCCAGTTCTTATTACAAATCCTTTGAAGATGATTGGGCTGTGGCTGACACAGAGCAGAAGAGGCCTATGGAAGATAAATGAGATACAGTCTAGGAAATTGCAGCCTAAACTACATCACATTTTCAAATTTCTCATTTGAATTCAGCTTGGTCTCCTTTCATTTAATTATGCCAACAACACATAGAAACTGGCCCCATAATATCTATTAATTCATCATAATTAGAGTAAAAACTATATTTTGTACAAAGCTTAAAAAAAAAAATCGTATTTCTAGGATATAATTTTGTGACCCTCTCATGCCTCCCAGCTGTCACAGTATAACATCCCAATGTTAGTGAAATCAACTGGTGAAAGTGCATTTATAATTCTCTAGGGAAGACTGGTTTTAAATAAGAGTAGTCCTCCACCTCCTATAAAATCAAGTTTCTTAAGACCATCTCAAGCTGACCCATAAAAAAGAAGGCACAGTAGTCTCAAATAACCGTATCTCTATTAGTGTATATAATTTTATCAAAGTCAAAGGATTTCATAAAGATTCATTGATTTCAAGAACTTGAAAGGAAGGTGCTTTTTCTTTTTTTTTTTTTCTTTTAATCTGGATGAATGTCATGGCCAGTTCTGAGCAGATTAACCACCCACTTCCTTTAGTTCTGATTAGAAATAATGGGAAAGGGGAAGAGTATTTTTATGTCAGAAGTCGTTGTAAATTGTTCTGTCTTTTTTTTTCCCCTTTAACTGAACACAGATAGAAAATATGCATTGTGACATTGTTCAGTCTTATCCTTCCATCTTCATTCAATTTTCTATCATTAGCTATCCTCATCTTACTGAAATTCATGAATTTCTTCTAGATGGGGATTCATTATAGATGTTTCAAGACAGTTATCAAAGAGCATATGACTCACTGGAGTATTTGAAAGGTGATAAAGAGCTTTAGGAAACAAATAACAAAAACTTCCTGCTGGCAAGATCTGTTACCATGTGAAATAATCTTCCACGATAGGCAGTAGAAACCTCATTATTAGAGGTGTTCAAAAGAAGGCTAGCACAAGCACCAGGAAATACAGTATGTCAAACAATCCTTCATTGTTAAGAGAGAGCTTGACCAGGTGACCCTGAGGCATCGTCCCCTTAACTGGTTTGTAATACATAACAATTTAGGAGATAAAACTGCAATAAAACCAGGCTGAATTAATTTGGGAGGTATTCAGATTGCACATGAAGGTACAGTGTTAGTGTGTGTTAGTCACACACAAGCAATTAGGCACAAAGCTCCCTGTGGAATTTAGGCCAGCCCTATAGAGCTAGTTTAGTAGACATGCTCTAGAAATGTTAATACCACCAGGCACTGTAGGATTACAAGGAGTTCCCAAATAATTCACTTAGTCTATGCCCAAAACGTGCTTTATTTTCTTCTCTGTGTTTTGAAAATGTGTTAGAAACATGTACAAAATGGATAATTTCATGGGTATCTGTAAATTATCCTACGGGGACCCACAGGCCGCACACGTTTGCTAATTTGAGCCGGACAGAATGGGTGTTTAGTGTGCACAAAAAGGGTATGTGTTTTGGTTTTCAAATTAATTTCTCAGTAATTAGAAAGCATCTCTGCCTCATGTGAATTGAATCAAAGAGCTCACGAATCACAAGTGTCTCAGTGGATAAGAACAACTCTGTCTAAGGATTTCTCCTTTTTTGCTGTTGCAAATCAGTGTTACTTCAAGCCAATGAACTTTGCATTTCTATTCAAACACTTTCTGTGGTTTGAGGTATTTTTTAATTTTAGATTAGATTTCATATATAGTTACACATAGTTTCTAGAACAACGATAAAAACCAACCCATATTTAGCTGTATAGACCATGTCTCCCATAAATCTAACACAAAAATCCCATCCTAGATTGGATTTATTTCTTCTGATGTTCGAGCACTTGTTTTTTGAAACATTATCCCTGGGGAAGTGGAAAGTTTTCAAAGAAGCCGAGCTTCAAACGGAAGCTACCAGAGCTGCAGGTGCTGTGCACCTCCACCCACTAGGAACTCACTAATCCAAGCTCAACTCCTTTCTAGCTCTACACCTCCCACAAGAAAATGCATGCATATGAATCTGTAGCAAGGCATTCTGCATGATCTCCAAAGTGCCAGCACTATCTCTGAATTACAAATGCTCTGATGAAGGCCCCTGACCTTGCTTGTTGGGTTTGGCACAAGTAACTCCAATCCCCTCTTTAAGAGCTGGGTTTGGGGCTGGTGTAGTCCAGGTCTCCACCTTTGTTAAAACCAGGACTTATGTTGATAGCTGATACCATAATGATCATAACATACAACTGCATTTAGGAAAATTGCATCTCATTACACATCACTCCAACACTCTGCTAGAGAGAAATTCTTTCACCTCTCTGTTGCTGTTTCAACACATACTTCAACCAGTTTAAGCAAGGGTCCAGTGCCCAGAGCGTTCCCAAAATCTGAAGGACTGTTTAACTTGCATTGCAGGACAAGTGTCTATGAAACTAACAGCTATCCCGTAAATTCAGTTCTATAGCAGAAAAAAGCATGTAAGGAAGGAAGAAACTGGATGATTTCGACTGATAACTAGAGTCTCACTGAACTCTTAGAAAGACAGGTGTCACTTTTGAACCTTTTCTATATCTTTGTACTTGCCACGGGATAAAATATAATATTTACTGTAGCAACAGTCATCATAACTTGCTGAGTCAGTTCTGATATAAATAATTATCTTTGGTTATATTTGAGATAGAGGTGAACAGGTCTGGTATTTCAATTGAATCCTGTATTTTTTGTTGCTATTTTATTCATTCCAATTCCAACACAAAGGGTGGGGTTGAAGAGGGTCCCTGTGGAGGGTTTTTGCTTACAAACTGTGCTTTAATGTCCTCATTCAGCACTATCATGATTGGTGAAAATGCTGGTCGGATTTGTAGAGCAGATTGAACTTCATGGGGCTTCAACCAGTGTCTAGTTCAAATGGTATTCCTCATCTGGCCTCAAACAGCGTTCCTGATCAACAGGGTATGACAGAAACAATGATCTGAGCAGCATCAGAGCAGAGATGATAGTGGAGAGAGAGCAGCTGCTCCAGTCCTGAAACATATTTTCTCCCTAAGCTACTCAGTCCGCTTCCACAACTTGTGCTTAAGAGTTCCGAGGTTTTGAATATAACTACTTGCCAGGAGGAAGGAGAGAGACATGATTCATGCCTTATCAGGCTAGCCATTCCTGCAAATAACAAATACAGTGAGAAACAGGTTTCCACTGTCACTGAAACCCCGCTGAATACGTGATGCGTGACTCCATTATCTTCACCTCTTTCAGCCTCACAATGGCCATGCTGCATTGAGACATTCACCTTGATCACTGCCTGGCAGATTATATCCCCAAAATAATAAGAAAAAACAAATTGATCTACAGTGCATTTCTAAAGTAGAAGCAGAGCACAGAGTTTGGAAGCCTTTCAAGTAACACATTTTGTTTGCATTTTTATGAAGGGGGTTTTTTGATCACATTTAATTTGGCAGTACGGTTTACGAGTCAGGCATAACAGAGCTGGAGAGGAAACCAAACACATTCATAGTCTTCATTTTGGGAAACCCTAGGAAGAGATTAGGAAAAAAAAATAAAAATCAAACATAAGACTTGTCTCTGCCTCAGTAGAGATGCTACTGGAAGTATAAGTCACAGGAATATTTGCAGTTGAGACAGAAGAATTTGTTATCCCATCACCCAGGAAAGTACATGTTTTAATGCTGGAGTTAAAACAAAAGGAAAGCAGCAGTAGGCTACTGAAAGACCTGGTACTTCACTGGAAAAAACCCCCACAGACATGAGAATAAAAGGCTGATGTTTATATTTCAAATATTGCTTCTAGGACTTCGGCCATCAGCTTCCTTTGATTTTTTTTTTTCTCCTCTATTCAAATGCTGCTTTTGTTTTTACAAACTACACAACTGCTGTAGTGAATCACAACCATAAACCATCTACAGGACATCCTATCTCTGACCCCTCATCAACAGACAACCCCTAAACTGAATACAGATAATTGGTACTTACTCTTTGTTCCAGACACATGGCCAAACAAATGCATAAGTTAGAAAAATGTTTGCGCATAAAATGGTACTAACAGCAAAATTACATGGTGGGCAGGAGGATGGATGCTACCTTTTCTGAAGGAGATCAGTGTCTACAGGCTTTAAAAGCTTTATTTTCAGATGAACTGAGCCTGATGGTGCATAAAAATTTGTCATGTTCCAATCCAAGATACAGCAGCCTTTCATATATACCCATTTTGCAGCCTTAACACTAAAGAAAAGGAAAAAAACCTAAAAATGCCATAGCCCAGCCAGGTTTTATTCGTCTCCGATGACCAGATTGGTAGTCTGATCAGGCCTACTGAGTACCTACAATAGCAGCAGTTACTGAGACATTAAAATATGCTGTATTTGTGTTGAGTGCAAAAACATGATAACCATTATAATGATTTATAGCTAGTAATCACAATAATGCTGGAAAACATGGGGCTTTTGAAAAATGTTGTTTTATAAAAATGACAGCTTTACGGTGCCTATTCTAGCTATGACTTATTTCATTTGTTCAAATTATCAGTTTATTAATGGAGTGTTTCTTTGGAAGGTTAACATTTAGGTTTTGGAAATCTGTGCATATTCCCTGCATTTCACACTACCTGGTCAGTCAGCAGCATCTTACAGTATGCCCAGAATTTTAAGCTACCCCAGGAATCAACAGAAATTTAGCAGTGCATTGATCTCTGACGCACTCAAACCAGACATACAGGATTCAGACAATTGGACTAGGCTTCTCTCACAAAGACCTTTTTTCACACCAGTCCCTCAGGTGCAGCAGTGGCACTGTAGCCACTTCTAAAACCAAACCAAGCTGCATCAGCTGAGGCCCAAATCACTGTGTTTGCGCTACCCGACGGTAAAACTAAGTCCTACTTTGGCAGTAATAATGTTCAGACTTCAGTTACCTGCGTGACTCCAAACAAAACCCAATGCAACTAAGCTCACAGCGCTCCTTACAGTTTGGGCTTGTCCTCAGCTGGCATTAAGTACAGTTTCACAGATCTCATACAGGAGGAAAGAGCACATTTCCTCTGAAGCATTGCAAAAAAGTAATGAACATTTCTGCTTTAGTGAGACGAGGCTATTGCAGAATGCAGAAAGCATGTGCACCCCATTACATCCACAGGCACACAGTAGGACCTTCATACTCATGGAAGAGTAGCTATTCTGGAAGTGGTCACAGGGAGGCCTCCAAACCCCACAAAGCTATTGTGGCGATGCCACTTTTAGGAGAAAAGTGAAAAATTTAAAAATTGCTCTTAGTTTATGAATTTAAATTACTCAAATATTTTGAACAAGCATAAAGTAAGAATTTTGTCTTACATTATGCTAAATTAACCAATTCTTGAGTTCCCTGCTTTGGCTCAATGTTTCTGTATTTATTAACCCTAACATTAGAAAACAAGAAATGGAGCATTTCTTACATCAAGCAGAAAAGATGCAGAGTCTCTTCCCAGATGTTACAAAGTTTAGAACTCCCTTCATTACTGCTCTATAGCTTGTGCAGTCATTTTCATTAAGATATCACTAGGTGAAAACATTTGCAAAATGTCAGAGAAAGGGCAGTATCCTGGATGAAAGCTTACGTGATCCATGGCGGACCTCAACTTGCAGATCTTATTTGCACAGTCATGAAAACACCAGAATGGCTTTGCTGTCAACTCCCTATGCCAAGTTGGGTGTCATTCCCTTCTCTCATCTCTCAGCTTCTCTTTTTCCTACGGAAATCCAAAATTTCAGGAGAGGTAATAAAAAGGCAGGATATGGCTCACCATGTACTCCAGCTCCACAGTCCTAATTGAGCTGCAAAGCTTCCCTTTAGACTGCATTCATGCACATATAAACGCATCCTGCACAAAACATGAGGCAAAGCCAGTGCAGCAATTTTTACTCTTTTTCTTTGTTTCTTTGTTTTGATACAGTGCTGTGAATAATTCTCAAAGGGGAGGGGAAAAAAATAAAAATTCTAGTTTGTTAATATTTTTCAATACAAAATTAATGTTGATAGCAGCAGGCTCCAGAAACTTACAACCTTGAAGACTGTGGTGACATTTACACCGTTCCGCTCAGCTTTAGTTTGGATTGATAGGAGCTATATGATTCTTCCTAAGAAGCTAATGAATGCCTGTAACACCAATTTGAAAAAGAAACATGAACTGGAAAAGAGCTGTTCTCTGGTTTCTCATCGTTTCTGTTGCCAGGGAAACAGCTTCCCCATCAATGGATGGCATGGGGTCGGACCAGCTGCTTCCTCCCAAGGCTAGCTTCCCAACATCACAAGGCTGCACTGAACAGATTAGGAATAAAACAGAATAAATATACATCTCTCTAAAAAAGACCAGTTGAAACAAAACTCAGCAGAATTATGGATTTTCTAATTATGTCTTTTGAGCATGGCACCACAAGAACTGTCTCTCAGAGACGTCATAAATCCAAGATTCCGACAGAATATGGTCATTAAAGATCCCATGCCATCTTTTCGTAAGATTAAACACATTGTTAGTCTCACTGCCTTGGCTGTGCTCCAAGCTGAATAATTGCATTCTGGATAACATACCTAAATTCCCTTGCCACTTAAACATGACAAGAAAGTTTTCATTGCTTCCTATTGTAAAGCACATGGGGTCATTGCTGGTGCCATTATAATGGCTTTGAGCCACCGAAAGGCCCAGGAGAGGTGACACACTCATTCCTGAGGTGACACAAACAAACTTACATATAATTCCATTTGTAGCCATAATAGAGTCTGCCATGCAAAAGTTCTGTTTTAAAAAGATGACAACAATAAAGCTAGGCTTGAATAATGGGAGATTAAAAAATGATGGGGAAGCTGTAGGGAAGATGTTACATTGCTTGTTACAATTTCTGATACACCCCAGGGATTTAGTCAGATTTAGGTTCTGAAATTTCTTCACGTCTCCACATCACTGATTATTACTTGCAATAGAAGTTAAATTTCTACTTCATGACAATGTCCTGGGAACATACATTAAATATTCTTATTAAAAGGCAACAAATATGTAATATTTTGCCTTGATTATTAAGCGTGGCCATGGATACAAGATACCAGTAACTTCTTTTCCTCACCCCACACTTTACAGATGTGATTTAGATACACAACAGCATTGGCAGAACCTGGGCAGGTTGTTACTCCCACACTTAATTTTCTGGTATTTGCCTGATAGTGCAAAGCCCTACATTTCACAAAGAAAGTGATGTGCAACAGGCAGTGGAAGGAACAGATTGAAAAGAAACTATCACAAAATGAAAAATGAAAATATAGGAGATAACTACTCCTGGTACATTTTGTGACTCATTTCCGATATTACTTACGCTTACATATTTTGCTTTGTTCTTGGTGTTTAAATCACTTGAAAAAGAAGAACTGCTATCATAAATTGTCCAATATGAGTTTGGGATGTTTGTTTGTTTGTTAGCTTTTTTCCCCAAAGACCCCCTACGCTGCTCTCGTTCATCCTGGGATAAGAAATGACAGTGAAGTGGTCTAGACTTGCATAATTGCCAACAGGATCACAATCTGTCCCTGGTTTTCTCTGTCTCGATTGTGACATACTCTGTTCTTTAACTAGGCACATGATGAGATGTAATTTGAATTTACAGCGTGGAAAAGGATCCCCGAGCACATTACAAACTCATCTGCCAACTGCACAAAGCAATTGTTGCTCTCATTTCTGAAACACAACCTCTTCTTCTGGAAAACACACTGACTTTTAATGGCATTGCAACTGTTTAGGATGGAGAAGAAGATAGACACCGTATCTAGCGATAATATCTGAGAAATTTTCAAGCTGATACGCAAATCATGATGACCTGTGGAAAACTGCATGAGTGTATTGTGTAAGTCTTCTTTCCAGTTGTTTTAACCAGTCTCCCAGCTTGTCCCATGTATGGAAAAGCCACATCCAGACAGAAAGAAAAAAAAAAACTGAATTTTTTACAAGATGAGAAAGTACAAAAGGGAAAGTGCAAATATAATGTGTAAAGAGACTAGCACAAGCAATGGGATTATCTATGTCTACAGACTTTCTAGAACACATCTACTAGGCGTCCACAAAATCCTACAGCATTTGTCCCCACTTCAACAATTAACTGCAGGAAACATTTTTAAGTCCCAGAGAAACCAATTAAAAGGTGTTCTTGAACTGAGGCTTGAGTTACAATTAAGTTTCATAAGACTTTTTCGTACACTCAACTGAGTTAATAAAAAAAGTCACCAGAAATGACATTTTATTCCCATTTTGGCAGCTGTGAATCACGTTGGCATATGAATGGACCCGTGATCAGTGACCACAGCAGACTGAAGAACCTGCCTGGTGGATTTACAGGAGTTGTCTGTAGTCAGAAGAGGTCTTTTGCATATGCCTCTCAGGGCTTCTGATGCTGAGGTGTCATGCAGGGAGATCTGGCTGCATGACAGATGGAGTTTTGCAAGCACACTTGCTAGATCTGCATATCAGAGATGCAAGATATACAACTGCATAGCATCTGATTTGTCCAGGGTGCAGAAAGTTGCAGAAGCAATGCAGAAAAAGGAAAAAAAGGAGAAAGTACATGTCACTCTTCCCCCAAGCAAGCAAAGATTTGCGTACGTGAGGATTAGCAATAAGCTAAGGTAGAAACAACTGCAGAGAGAAGCTACAGTCTAAAGAAAGAACCAGTCAAAAGAGCAAATTCCCCTTTTGAAAACACAAAACCTGCCACACTTGGCAGGAAGAAGGCTATCAAGGACTATGTACACAACATCTTACAGTCAGTACAGAGGAGAAAAAAGATGCCATTTCCCCATCAGCAAGGACCTTCATGCCACAGAGGAATCACCAAGGAATGAAGAGCCAAGGACTTTCCATTACAGTTATAGCATCACAGGGAAGTGAGTCAAAGCTAATCGCAACTACTGGTAGGCCTGTGACTTAGAAAGTGATAATTTTTGTGGCATGCCACTCTTCACTAAGCAGAAGCAAAGTTCCTCTAAGCCCGTGGATAAACAGATCGACTTATGATCCCTGACAGCTCCTCCAGTTACGCCTCTGTATGTATTCATGCAAGAAAACATACAAAAGGGCAAACATGAACTTATTCTCATAGCTGAAACCCTTTCCTAATTCCAGCTCCTGGTGCTGCTCTCAGACCCAGTTTTGTGACTGCACTGGGTACATGATGTTGGTAGCAGAAGTGACTGAGGTTGCAGGGTTCAAGTTCTTTGTTGCTGCTGTCTCTGCCCTTGTTGTTTAGGGGACATGTCTGCAGGGCTGAGTCTCAACCCACAGGTTTGTATTTCACAATCTCTTCATAATAAGACAAGATAGACAGAAATCAGATTTTAGGTTGTCCAGGGAGCTAGAACAAAAGGTGACAGCAAACCACCTCTCTTCCCACACCTGGATCCTTTCCCTAGGCTGGCTATTAAAAAAAAAAAAAACAGTAGGAGGAAAGGGTTATTTGATATTTTTAAACCAAATTTGTAACAAGAGTTTACACAGAATCTGCTTGCTAAAACTTACTGTATCATCCACTTTGAAAGAAATCAAGTGTGTAATAGTAACTTTTGTCAAGCTTTCAAGAATCCACAAAGAATATTTTAACAGTTTCAAAAATACAGCCAGAGCCTTTTTGGTAAGCAATTTGTGTAGTTTGCAAAATTCACATTCTTTCAACACTGAGGTAAGGTGCGTTACTCATTCCCAACCTCCTGGGTTGGGAAAGTAAATGATGAACAAAAAAGCAATAGCAAATTGTCACTCACGAAAAAAAAAAGTGTCTTTTGTTTAAATGGATATTTTAACCATTCCCTTTCCTACAGCTAAGCATGCTGCAACAGATATTATCATATCTTCATTCACACTTTAAATTTATTAATTAACTAATCATGTTGCTATCACAGTTAAAACCTGCACTACGTACACAGCCATGTAAGCATCACTTTTAAATATATGACATAGCTCCAACATCAATGAAAAACAACCTTCATGAAAAACATCTGATAGGAAATATCTTTATCCATACTTTTATTTTTACTACAAAAGGCAGATAACAAATATACGTATATTCATTTCTGTTCAAAGCCTGAAGTATCGAGGAAAATAGGACTCTATTCTGACTTGTAGATGAATCCCCATTGTATGAAGTTGCTTGAGCAAAAAATAGTCTTCCAACCTTTAGTCTCTTCAAGTCTTCATTCCACTTTTCTATTAGACACACATGAATCAGCTCAGAGTTAATAAGAATAGCCCAAATATACCAAATTATCTTGAGATCAAATCCATACTGAATGTCTTCTGAGATTCAAAATATTTTATTTCCACTTTTCTCATAGCTCTTCTCATTTTAGATTTGCCCTCAAAGGAATATGTTGCTATAAATTACCTATTCTCAGAATGTGTTCTACGCTAGAGAAAATTAAGAAGTCCCAGGAGAAGTTCGGCTGTGAGATTTCCACATGAATTTTCTATAGCCTGGAGGTTTGATTAAGAGCTGAAAACACAAGGTGTTAAATGGATGGAGCTTCCAACTCAACACTGCAGAATTGAAAGGGAGGTCATTGGTCACCCAGGTGCTTATTCAGCGGTCTCCTTTAGATCAAGTTTGGCAATTACTCAGTACCAGGAAGTTGACCATATAGTCTGCCAGCCAATGTCCAACAGCAATAAACCCCAAGTAAAGCTTATGATTTAAGTAACTGCAGCTGGATATTAATGTCAGTTGGTTGTTATTCATCAACAGTCAAGACTACCAGGACAAGGGAAATAAATTAGTTCTCACACTAGGACAAGTTACCAGAGCATATGGTCCTCATCACAGGGCAACGCTGCATCCTCATACTGCCTCATCAGATTTGTCTCTTAGTTTGTCACTCACCTCTGCATCATGGCTAACACTAGCCTATTTCTAGAACTACAGAGAACTATAAACCTTCCCTGGTAAGCCTAGTGTGACTCTACATTGAAGCTTTGATCCAATGCTTAGTTCTCTAAGGTCAGTAAAGTTTTCATAGGGTTTCATTACAGCACGATGTTCACCTGGATTTTACCAATGGTCCAGATACAGGTTGATTTCATCTGCTGAAGCTTTCTCTCTATTTTCTTCACACACTATTTGAAGTCTAGACTTATCCTGGCAGATTTTGATCATCCAGCAGCAGTTTAAGCAGATTGTCTTTTCCCAATATCTAAATAGCATGTTTTTATTTCCCTTTTACTATTCCCGAGTCTCAATGTACCTTAGCACTGATATATAGCACAGCAGTTACACCCTTGGGAATCTGCCTCCATCTGCTTTCCTGCAGCTTGGTACCATGGGGCTCATCCTTCAGTTCTGCAAGCTTTATTTGTATTTTTCATGGATGGACGATAATTTTCTCTCTTAAATCGTGTTATCTTCCCCCATTTCTACATGCTTATCACTGAAATAGCACTTCCTGTTTGCACATCTCAGAGGGCAAGGGCTGTATTAACCTCCTAAGTAAAAATGTTTTCCTCATTTTCAAGAACCCTGCTTACGTTCTCTCACTCTGAAAACTTGGCTCAGCTCTCCAAAAATCATATGTAAAGATAGTTACTGTTAGGAACGAGGGCAATGCTGACCTCTTTCTTTGTCACACAGAGCAACATATAGTACAGAAATGCCAACCATCACCACAGGACAATAAAAAAACCATCAAAGGAGAGAGACTTTACGTAGTGAAATTGAAGACTCAGAGCTATAGTATAAATTGGCCATTCCTGTAACCAAGAGAAAATGAGACAAGAGAAATTAAAATGGAAAAAAAACACCAAACAACCAACTAAAGAAGAGGTAGAATGCACCTCTGTTACAAGCATGCCTCTTAAACTTCAGCAGGGCTAAGCAGAATCACTGCAGCAAAGGATCTAGCACATGCTTGAGTTAAGGAAGAAGGTGGCCCTTATTAGTTGAGACCTAGAGTTTTCCAGCACATGAGGACAGACACCCACTTCTCAAGCAGACAAAGAATCATACTAATATCCTGTGAATTACAAATAATTTGCATGTACCGCATCTCTAATGATTAATTTGCTTGGTGTGGTTAAGCCACCTTTCAGAAGTGGAGGATAAGAAGTACTAGCATAGCTAATGCAACAGACAATAGGCAGAGCATCATTTTCTTCTTCCCATTTGCTGTGCCAGATCCAAAAGCATTAATAATGAAGAGAAATGGCACATTCCTGCGAGGCACTGAATGGTGTGGAGCAAGACAGGTGTGCTGAGCATTGTTATTCAGCAAAACAGAATACATAAAGCCAGTTGCATGCTTTTTGTTGGAAAGCATTGCACTCGTTCACTTTCTATTGCAGGTGGAGTTCTACTCGTTTGCTTTCCCTTCCTTCACTCAAAAAAAAACCAGTTGAATGGAAGGTGACTTAAACTAGATGTTCAAGAGAGCAGAGCTGAAATAAGAGGAGACTTCTGGTAGTTCAATGTACACAATTCCTAACTCCAGTTCTGAGAAGCATCTTGTAGAGCAAGCAGAACACTTAACATTAACATGTCTGTACTGCAGACCTCAATATGTTGTCAGACCAGAGCTAGCTTTAAACTTGCTTTCTGGCTGCTAGAAACAACACTCTGAACAGTCAGAGCCCAAGACTTGTGGGATAAGATCAAGAGGCTGCAAGTCTGTTCAAATGCCAAGCAAGCAGGCCCTTTTTATAAACAGGGAATTTATTAACATACTTAAGACATGCAGCTGACAAATATGTTATTATTTCCTTTTCAGTAGCATTTAGAGAGGCCTCCAGCTGAGATAAGGACTCCCAGCTGCGCTAAACACTATGTAGGCATATAGCAAAAGACAAGCTCCATTCAGAAGAGCTTACAATGTACAACATACTGTTCACCCAGTGCTGCTTGTCAGCAGCGCTGTGCTCTAAACCCTGTATTTCACATCTGCATCTTCAAGCAATGACTTAAGGATTTCATGTAAAAACACTAGCTTGCCAATCTGGTATTCTGTTATACCCACCAGACCTCCAATAACTGATTTAGCTGGTATGCTAAACATAAGGAAAGTCTATGATCTTTGTGTTTCTTTAACACAGTACCAAATACTCTAACAGTAACTCAAGCTCTAGTTAGCCTACTCTGCTTTACACAGTCGTATGTCAGTCTTCTATAATAAACCATGTGATGACTCATAAACATCTAAAACATTTCCCTTGGTGTTCAGTATTTTATTACATAGATGCCAATTATGTTCGAGCAGCAGACTGCACAAGCCTGAACAGTCATCTATTATATGAATGGTTCCATTGATTCCTAAACTACAGAGGGTTATGCTTTCATATATCATACTGAATAGGATTTGTTTCCACAGACACCGGGGGTAAACTATCGGTGAAAGCACTTTCTCAGGTTATAGGCACCACCACTGTGCTTGACCTTACTCAAAGATTTTCCAGGCTTCGAATACCAGACCTTCCCCTTACCCCAACCCCCATCACATTTTTCTTTTAAATCAAACTTTGCTATAAGAGAAAAGCAACTCATTTTACAGATATACGGTAATAGCCATTGTGCTTAACACAATTGAACAGGACTGAGTTAAAGAATAAAGCTTGAAAATAACCTATGATGAACAGCAGGTTGTCCTCTAAAAATACCTAATTCATGGAGCATTCAGTAACAAAAAGCATCCAGCTCATGCAGATGTATGTAATACAGGGCCTTGAGATACACAACACACTGAAATCTGAGTAGTGGTCTGGAGATTACAGTGCTCTCTGCTTTAAAAAGAAAACATTCAGAACCACATTTTTCATTAAGTCACAGGTAAATGTAATATTGCAAAGGCAACACTGAAACCATGAAAATACTGAGTTACATACAAGACATCTGTTCTTACAACACTGACACTTACCACTCAGAAATGTCACATGGCCATTTTTAACAACTCATCTGCTTTCAACCGCTTCCTTGGAAGAAGTTGAAGCATCAGGTCACAGGCAGGAAAGATGCCTCACAATACAGGATTGTGGGGGACGGACCATGCACTCTCACACCCTTCTCAGCATTAAAACTATTGAAGCAACCTCCAAGGGAAGGCAAGTGGTTGCTTTCAAAGAACTAAGAGTCTAGGAATGAAGTCTACTACTGAATACCAAATATTATCATGTCTTCTTCAGTGACTCCTGCACATCTATACAGACTCTCTCTGTATTTCTTATACAATCTGCAAAGCTCTCAGAAATATCAGTCATCTATATGCAACAGCCACCCATGTGGGGTTTTCTGTTTGTATGTCTTAGTCTTCCTACTGAAAAAACTCCCAACTAACCTCATGTTCATCCAGCTTCCTTCTCTATCTCACAGAATACACTTTTTGCCTTGTCTCCCCAACATCAGTATCTACTTACCTTTTCCTCACAACCTCAAGCACTAACAGGTGCTTCCCTGCTGTTTCACATATTATTGCTTCATCTCCTGTAGCTATCCTGCCACAAATTATTTTCTGCCTGCCTTTTCCATCACTGCTTTCCTCTGCCTCAGTCCATTGTACCATTAACTCCATTGGTACCTTTTTTGCCTCTAGAAATACTTTTGAGTTTTTTTGGTATCTGCAAGCCCAGCATTCACAACAGGGAAAAGTTTGTCCCACTAGAGAGAGGCTACTGTCACTCAGCACTGCTTTGTAATTGTCTAGTCCATGTAAAAGATGCAAGCAATGTATGGTTTCTGTGCCATTTTAGCTTCTTGAAAGTAATACATGGAAGGCAAAGTTCATGACAGTGCACCATGAGAGATCATCAGAGAAAGCCCTGGATGATAACTCAGAGATGCAAGTCACAACCATACCAGAAGCATTCAAAAAGACCTCTTTAGAGGTCCCACAGGACCAAGGTGACATCATGCTCTCCCTTGCTTCAAGTTATGTGTTAATTATTCTTGCCTTTATTAAGAGTTCCTGCAAAGTATATGCGACAGTGTGCAAACACTTAGATAAAACCATAAAACCCCAGTTGTGAAATGCCAGGTATACATTATTCAGATTATTTCTTACACCTGGTCAAGCCTAGGTACAGTTCTGTATCCTCCAGAAACAAAGGTGGCTCTTGTTGGCAGACCTACGATGGGCAGCAGGCAGAAGTCAGAAGTCCCAGATCATCTCAAAGGGACTGGAGACAGTGAGCACTGCCCAAAGCATGGGTCACAAAAAGTGTTTAAAGAAACATCTTCTCATCACATCTCCACCAGATAGGGATGGATGAATGAAGTGTAAGCCTTTAAGAGTTAAAAAGAGGAATAAAATTTCTACTGAGATCAAATAAATCACTTAAAAATCAATCTTTTGTGAGAAGTCATTGAGGTTTGCAAAGTACCTAAATACCTTTGCCTGCAGTGATCACTATGTAAAGAACTTGAAGAAACTGTACTTAACTGTGTGTGCTGTTTTCTAAGTAACAGCCTTAAAATCATTGGATCTAATTGGCAGAAATGCTGAGCACTCAGACCCAACAGAAGACAACAAAGGCATTATTTCACTTTTATAAATAGATGATTTTTGCATATTGGTTGGACAAGCTGCTAACAACTGGTAGGCACTTCTGGCCTTAACCTCTCATCTGAATTCCCGATCTGTAAAACAAGAACTTTGCCATGACTTTACACCCTAGCCTAATTTGAAGATAAAATTTGCATCTATAAAGCATTCAGGTACTGCACTAAGAAGCATCATAGAGAAACCCATGGGATTACTAATAGTTTTTCTATCATAGTACATGTGCTCATCAATAAATAATCAAGCAGCATTCACCCTTTCTACACTAGAGCAGAAAGAGGTCCTACAGAAGGTGTGATTAAAGGCCAAACCATACCTCGTATGCACAAGAGGACTACATTACAGTAGCCAGGGCAGCTTCTCCTCACAGAAAGTTGCAAAATTGGGATAAAATTGTATGGAAACAGAATTGACTTCTGGGAAAAACAAATCTTCTAAACTGCAGCTCTTGACTTGCTGTAATCTGGGCCTCGTTTCAACTTTGAATATTTAGATGCCCATATGGAAGCTGCTGATGGCTTAGCTTGTTCTGATGATATAATGAAACATGTAGAAAGAGTAGTAACACTACTTTCTTTCCTTGTAACTAAAAGGTTGTGCTAACTATTCCCTTTGGGTCACAAATTCTTTTAAAGGTAGCATAATGTGCTGCTGTAAGATACAAGAGAGGCTTTCCATAAATGTCTGTAAAAATCTGCAAAAGTGTTTAGTCTGCATGCAGGGCAGAGGGCAAGAAGAAAGCTATCATGTAGCCAAATGTTCTAAGTAACATGATTCCCTGCTTAATACAAACCAAGGAAACTTCTTCCAAGCTTCTGTAATAGCACCAGATTTTGACAGATTGAAGACACTAATTTATGTTTTATAAACCCAACAATATGGCAAAAGGAAAGGAGAAATCAAAAGCAAACAAGCAACTTATCATGTCACCCAGTACAGTCTTACAGCGGGTGACCTGGCCAATAACTAAGTATACAATTTATAGGAGCTACTGGGCTAGATTTTCTGAAATACTCACTCATAAAACATACCAAGAATAAATCCAGATGCTTGCTGCAACCTGAAGTATAAAAAAAAATTCAGATATAGAGAACTGAGGTTTTGAATTTTTTTTTTTCAAATATGGCTTACAAACCCCAACAAGTCAACACACAGCTGTAGAAAGTCAACTCAACTCTTCTGGACTGAAAGTGCATCACCGGTGTACACTGATTGTTGAAAGCCCATGAAATCGCTTGATTCAGTGAGTCAAATATGCAGGCAAAAAAGTAAGAGATGAATATCTGTATTTAGGAAGTGTCTTGCAATAAAAGGAACCCAAGGTTCATGGAAATAGTGCTGTGTGAACCAGCCACCTTCAGAAATGTAGATGTCTGGACCCAGGCACAATCAGCACGTTGGCTGACACGATGTACCTGGGTTTGGTGTGTCACAGCTATTATGCAGCAATCCCACACACTCTGCAGAGTATATTAATTTTGCTGACAACAGTATTATTCATTAATACTAAGAGACATCTTCCTTAGTAATGATCTTAATTACTTATGAGTAAGAATACAAAGAGGCAGCACTCCTACTTCTATAAAGAATGACAGCACTTGACATGGGTGAGGAGGAGGGCTTGGAGTTGGCGGGACAGACGTATTTTACTCATGATAAGGGGATTGCACCCAAATAAAAATGAAAGTTTGTCTTAACTAGCCTAGTGAATCAACATTTGCTTCTCCCCATTTATCAGTATCCTACCTGTAAAATAATACTGTTTTATCTCATAGATGTGTAATACTTTGAGTGCAATTTTTATAATGTGCTAGATCCTTGCTTAAAAGGCACTTAGAGAAGTACCAAGTATTAGAAGATGCATTTACTGACACAAAGTTAGCTTTACCCTTTTAATGTTTGGCATCATCATGGGAATAAGCAAATGCATTTACAAGACATGCGCACCTTCAAACATGAAAAGAAGCCAGCCAGGAATAAATAATCTTTGCTGAACTGAATATGCTCATAAAGCAAAGTAAATATAATTGTATGCATGTAGGAATTTTACTTGTGTCTTTTTTCTTTTTCCTAACAGGAGCATGTTGCAATAGTTCTTTTTAACCCTTCAAGGTATTCTGCTAGCTGGATGGAGAACATAGTTTTAAATATAGTTCCAAATACTCAACAGGAGCTTACCTTTGTTTTTAAGGTCCAACCATCCAACCTGGATGGGACATAAATATAGTTCTCAAGACTGAGGCCTTTGTAAAAGAAAAGATCCATTGAAATCTGCTCCTATTTCAGGTTTTTAATGAATAATTTCCACCGATCCCTCCTGATCTACAACTTTTACCTACTTCCACACTGAATCCCCAAATAACAGATGTACAAGGAGCAGACTGGAACTGGATGCCAAATTTGACATGAAAGTACCACATACATCTGAGGAAGGATGCAATTATGGAATACATGTAAAGAAGAATTATATAACAAGGTCTGAATTACAAAACGGACTAATATCTATCTCTGAAGGCTAATAAATACTACTAATCCATGAATGACCTCTACTCTCATTGTGCTAATAACACAGAGTTCTTACCTTGCAGCTGACATGCTGCTTTCAGATTGCAAACATTCCCATACATGTGTTTTTCTGCTCTGCTCCTTAGGTTTCATAGCTTGTCCCTCCTGCTACAGCTCACAGTTTGTTATTTGATGATCCCTGCAGTGACAGCTCCTTGGTTAGGAAGAAGACCATGACTATGATGACATATTGCTCTCCAGTAAACTGTGCTTCAGTATCCTCATATAAAATAGAGACAAAGTTAAACTCAGAGTGCTCTGTGGTTCTGTTTGTTGGGGTTAATAACACACTTGAACCCTCTAAGAGAGCATACAGGTGCTATACATTAATATATTTTAGAATTTCATACTTTGGTTTCATATTTGTACTTATCTAAATAAAATTATCTTTGTCACACAAAGTTCATTTGAAGAGCAACTGTTCTTTCTGCAACATCAGCTGTAGGGGAAGAATAGACATTATTCACAAGCTATTCTCCTCCTACTGAAAAGCTGAGAAAGCTAGTGGAATCAGAAACAATCACATGCATCTTCCCAGTAAAACATCAAGAGCAAGGAGTCAAGAACCGTTCACAGGAACCCACAGTTCAAAATTTATGTGTATAAAATGTTCTTAACAGTAAAAAGCAGTTCTTTTTTTAAACAGAAGAGAAAGTTCTCTTCTTTGGAGAAGAGCTCCACAGTGTATAATTCAACTTCTGTTTCAAAAATGAAAAGCAAAACAAACAAAATTCTTCACTGTCCAAGCTACAGTTCATTGACCCCACAGAAAACAAATCTTCACAGCATCCAAGAAAAACCTGGAAAAAATCCTTCACTCTCCATTAGCCAGAGATTGAATGTGGCACTTCATGCCCCACCTTTCAAACCCAGCTTATCTGTGCTGGCAAAAATAAAAATGCTTGAACACTGCCTTCTGCATCCCACAGTCCTCTACACCTAACCGCATTACCATGACAAAAAGAGTCCTTTATGATTCCTCCTACACAGGAGTACAGGAAGAAAAACTTGTAAATTGGCAGTGACATCATCTGCTAGAAAGTGATTCACACTTCATGAAACAGCAGGGAAAATTAAATTTACTCCCAACCACCCCAAAGCTCTTTCACTGAATCAGTGTGTGGCAGAAATGATAGTAGGAGACGTAAATCCTTTCTCTATTTTAGAAAGACAAGGATTGTGTAATGAGCTAGAGTGCATAGAGCAAAATTACCATATACTGTCACTGAAATATATTTCCCCTGTGGTTTTGCCAAAAAAGGTACAAAACTGGGATAGAAAATAAAATAGGTGATGCTAGAGGCAGAGAGTGGATTAATACGCATCACCAGCGGTATGTGACCCGCTTACAAAACGGTGGGTTGCATGACTGACAGTACCAGAAGACGAGCTGTTTAATATTCTCTCTGAAGCTGCCCTATCCTCAGAACATAGCCACACCTGAATACATTGCAACTTTCACATCCCCTGCTTTGCTGACAACGTGCTGAAGAAAGGGAGAAAATTTTAACATGTGAAGGATAAATGTTCCCCTCATCTCTTTGAACCCTGCTGGACCCTGACAAAAAGAGAAATGAAATCATTGTCTAGTTTTTTCTACACAAGTCTTTGGCTGTAACTGCTACATCCATTTATATTATAACAGTGCCTATGATGAGCAGACATTTGCAGACAAATGTGAAGGATCTTGCCTTGCCACAGACTGTAGATGATTGAATTACGTGACTTTCAGGTTCGTATCATTTTTTGTCCATGGGTCAAAGCATTGCAATCTCCAAATAAATTGGGCATGAGCACCACACAACAGGAGAGAACTTCTCTAAAAAGTCGCCATTTATGAAGATAAATCAAGTTGCCTCCACTCATGCAAATCTACCTTCAACAACAGCTACCACGTGCTGAAAAGAGTGATATTTATTTAGCTCTGCAGAGGAGAAAAGCCTGAAGTTCCATTTCTGTGTTGAAGAGAAGGGAAAAAATATAGATTACAAAAATGCTATGGTTTAACATGAAATAAGGGCCCCATACACGGAAGAGCATGAGAGCAGTTCGGGCCAAACCTTAGTAATCAGTATCTAAACCATACAAAGGCAACCAGGCTTCATGATTCCAGCAAACTATTATCCTGGACATTAATTAAAAGGTTTCCAGGACTTTGTGAAGAAACCTGGGCATCAATTCAAGCAAGCGAGACCTTGAATACAGTTTTGCCTCAAAACCACATGAAGCTTATCATTTCATGCAATTTTGATGGAAAAACACTACTGCACTGACAGCTCTTGTCATGATTCCATATCCTTTTCGGAGCACCTCATTGACAATCTGGCAACTCAACACAAGCATGGTAAGAAAACAAATGAAATGTACCTTCCTGTTTCCACCCAGTTCTGGAAAAGGCACTTGTACCTCCGCGAGTGCGAAGTCAACTCATGCCTGCTACGAGTTTCCTACACCTCTTTTAATCAACTAGCAGTCTTAATAATGCAAGGTTTAAATAAACAAATGGTTGAGTATAACCTTGTACATAACAACAAGCTTCAACACAAAGAAGAACTTACATCAGTATTCAAAATATACATTGATGAAAGGATGCTTAAGAAATATAGAAATTAATCTGACATTCACGTGTTTTTATGCCAAGTTCTGCTTCTGCTCATGCTGGAAGTGGAAAAAGAGTCAGGTAAGCCTGGGTCTTTGCCCAGGCTGGTCAGCCCTTGGAGGAAGGACTCTCTGTTCATACAGTGCTTTCCTGGGACATAAGCTTTCATCTGTATGACCTGCTGCACTGTATCATGCATTACCCATGTGGTGACTCAGCCCCAGCCAGTGGCTGAGCACCACATGCTGCTTGCTCATTCCCAAAGGAGAAAGAGGCAGAGCCTCCATGTGTTGGGGTAAGGACAGTTTACTGATAAAATCACTGTGAACATAGAGCAACAGCCAATTACACTCACACCCAGTGACAACACTGAGTACCTTACTGTCCAGTCGATTACAGAGTGCTGCACGATGCAAGGATGGACAGATAGACGTACCAACACCCCAGCCACACTCAGACTGTGCTGGAGGCACCAAAACCATACCACTCCCCAAGCAGTTACTTTTATGGGTAAGTGGTGTCAGGTGGCACAGAAAACAGTCCCAGCTAACTCAGCTCACCTGTGCTGGTTGTTTGGGAAGATTGACTCTGGCCTGGCCAGCACCAGGACAACCCAGCACCCGATTGCTGCACTGCAGGCACCATTCTAGCAAGAATTCCTTTATTTCAATACTAGTTTTGCTATGAGTAAAAGTTTATGCTTGTTTACACATTTTTAGAAGTTACAGTAATGGATATTGTCTGCTGTTTCATAACAGTTTTTCAATAATGCTAAAAAGTCAACCCAGTAAATAATTATGAAACATTCCCATAGTATTCATTTTACTATTATAAAACTGTAGAAGTGGAGCCTCCCTGATCAATAATGGATAAAAAGAGAGGCAAGCCAATTACTGTCTCTTCCAAAGAGTAACTACCCCCTCTGTGTACCTCTCCCTCTGCACCGAGGATAAAATTGGAAATATTACCTGTGTGTCACAGTTCTATTGTTTTTGGTGACCTAGCAGAGGAATAACCACCAGTGGACTTGTAAGTTTAGTTAGTTAGAGTTTGTTTTGTTTTTTTTCCCTGGGGCTATCACAGTGCAGTAAATCACTAAGCCTGGAATTAGTAGCAGTAGGGTTTGGGGTGGTTGTTTTTTTCTTGTTCATTACACCTTTTGCACATAGACATCAAAACCAACATAGAACAAAACCTGTCCTAGAGTATGTAGCACTGCTAAAGTGCTCAGCGAGACAGCTGAAATGAAATAATGGTTTCTCACAGCTTGGAAAACACGGGGACAATGTCCTTTGATTAGTTAACTTCTATGCTAATACCATAGCTCCTAACAGGGCTCCTGGGGCAGTGCAGTAAAACTATTTAAGCATAATAGTTAAACAAAACAAAGAGTACAGGAGCATGCACTGATACACACCCTTCCCTTCCATATTCTGTGTGAAGCAGAAGATCAAACCCATAATGCCTCCTCTTCACATGAAAATGATCCCTGTTTTTCACAGTGCTGGTTGAATGGCTCCATGGGTCTCTTGGCATTCCCCTGCCTTCTGTGTAATTGCTCTTGTCACCACTCTCCAGAGCAGTCAAACACAGCAGCCAGAGGCTCCCAACTCCCTTTCTCAAATCCCCAATTCCTGGACAGCTGGGTTCCCGCTTGGGTCTGCTTCTCAAACAACTCTTTGTCCCAAATCTCAGGGCACCTCCTTTAAACTGCTCCTGCTGTGCCCTGCCCCAGCCCCAAGAACACGGAGGGGTCCCAGTAATGGTGGAGAGGAGGAATAAACTGGCAGCCCACTCGCACACAGCGGTCAGTGAAAAATGAAGAGTTAACGGAAAGAACTGACTTTTTCAGCGTGTTCATGATTGCATACAGCAACGTTTTGCATTCTGCAGCTAAAGAAAAATCAAAGCCTCATCAGCACTACGCTTGTCATATCAATCCCTCATTATTATTACTTTTCCACAATACACCTATCACTCTAATATTTACCACTAATGAGTCACTGTAAATCTTAACTCTAACTCCAAGGTTACCTTTATTGTAAGTGTCAGGTCCTACAAAGAAATAATCAAGCTGGGGGCAGAACAACCAAAGGGAAAGGTTATCTGGAGATTCACAAGGATAGCAAGTCACCTTTCCAACAAAGGGTTATTTCAGGATTTTGGCTCAGCTCAGATTGTCACCAACATAGGTTTTATATTTAAAAAAGCAGGCTGATCTTTCCAAAGGTAATCTAATAAGCAAGGGGCTTGACAACCACCGCATTGCAAACTAAACCAGGAAGCAACCATGATTTCCCTGTGTTCCTGAACTCCTCCTTCTTGCCACTTATCTCAACACGGCCTTGCTTTGGTGCTCCTCAGTACTGGGTAACTTCCTTTTGAAATCATGGACATAACTCATGGTGATTCCTTGAGTTAAACCTTGCAACTCAGACAGCAGATACTTTTTTTAAGAATACCTCTGGAGAACATGAAAACAAGGTCTGGAAAGTCCATCTGGGAAGCAGATTCGTATGTAATATAAATTTCAGTTTGGCTTGCAATTGCGTTTTAATATGTTAAAAATGCATAATGAAAATAGGCTCGGAAGCTACTTCCAACCTCAAGAAAACAGCTGAAATTTAATAGGTATGTCCTCTTTCTATTAACCTACCACCTCGACGATCCCCGGGCTGTCTGAATCAATACATTATTTGCTGCATTCCCTGGCTTGCAAAATTAACTCTGTGTGTATATATCCCTATTTCTTGCTGAATCCCAGTAGACTATTGGACAGAGTCATCTAAACAGCCTTCTGCTTTACTGGGTGACCATGGTGATTTCACTCATATTCTTCACCTTCCAGAGCAACCATCCTCAGGGACAGGGGGGGAAAACCCACAGGACAGGCAAATCTGTTGCAGGTGCACAGAATATGTACATTGTCTCCTAAACAAGCTTTATAACAGCTTCTTTATCACAATGTCCTATCAGTTTTTGACTGAAGGTTAGCTTTGAAACCCTAAATGGGCTGTTTTGCTGGAAAAGGAGGTATCAGACCAGATACAGTTTATCTAAGGGGCTAAGTGCAATATTTCACTGAGTCCATTCCAAAATTTAAGGAACTACAGCCCATTGGAGCACACACAATTTTAACTATTGCTGCCTTATACTTGAGGAGTGCCTCATTAGAAAGCTGAGAGCTACAACCACTGGTTATCAACAAAACCACACTGTTTAGGGGAAACTTTTCTTTAAAAGCAGCCATACCAACACTAGGGTGACACTTAGTAGCAGTCTGATCAAAAGATAAACAAAACATACAGAACTCAGGACAACAGATATCAAAGCAAAAAATGTGTACTCTTGCAAGGAGGAGGAATATACACAGCTTCCCAGCATACTCCCTGGCAACGGACACCTGGAGCTCCCATCAATAACAATAACATGTCCCAAAGAAGGAGGAAACATCTAGGCCAATATAACATTTTCCTTTGACAGTGGTAATACATCATTTTATTTGTTACGGTGACTGTTCCTGCAGCACTTATGTTGCAGGGAACAGAAGTAAGACAATTCCCCTCTTTCAAAAATTGCCCCAGTTTTCAAGTAAGCACAAGGGAGTCTGTTCCAAGGCAGACTAATTCAGAGAAGCTGAAAAATCCCAACATGCAGTTTTAGCAAAAAAACCCTCCAAAACAAAAAACAAACAAAAAAAAACCCCAACAACAAACCAACCTAAAAAGAGTATTTTGTCAAATTTTTAAGAAAAGAAGAAAAATGTTTCAGTGTTCTGATTTCTTCTATACAGTTTCTTATGGATGTAAAAAATGAGTGGGCAAATTCAGTATGCTCATTGCCAGTCTACCCTGTTCCCAAACTTTACAAAGTTTCTGTCCATCTTGAAGAAAAATGGATCAGACCAGAAAAATAAAAACAAAACTAAAAGTTCTACAAATTTATAAGCATCAAATTTCAGAATGCAAATATTAACCAATTCCCTTTACTAGTAATAAAAAAAAACCCAAACACTGTTCTCTGCTAAAGATGCATTTCCACTACCAGTCTCATCCTCCTGTTCTCAGGGCAGGACCTTCCCTGGACTGGTGATGGCAGGCATCATGCCTCTTGAAAGGGTCACATAACTTGGCAGTAAAACTGCTGAATCTTATGTTCAGTTCCAGTCTCTGCTACTTGAAGCCCCCACATAATTGTGATCCCCTTTTAACATAACGACATTGATAAGTTACATTTTCATCTTTGGAAGGCTCACCAGTAATGATTTCTAGCTCAATCCTTCTGTTCATTTCATTTTTCATTTCAAAACAGGAGTTTCCATCCAGTGTACTTTCTCTTATTTCAAAAGGCTTCTCCAATGTCACTACACGGTAGAATCAGTATCAGGATTGCTCTATGTTTTATATGCATGAATTGCTAGCTCATATAAAAACATATATCAACAAATGAAGTTTAAAATCATAAGGAAGGTTTGCAGGTTTTATATGAAGCAGAAAAAATGGCTACACAATGCTGGTGGCTTCCTTTATGTAGCTTTTAATGGACACCGAAAACCCCACCCCAAAACCAAAGAAAAAAACCCCGCAGACTTGAACACATATTTATTCTTTGCCCTGTAAAAACTCTTCCCTTACCTTATCTCTCCCTGCTCCTAAACAGTAGCCAGTAAAATATATTTTCTTCACTGATTTGCAAAAGCTATTTTTCCCAACTGGGTTCTTAAACTGCACACTGCACCCTGTAAAAAATATTTAGCCTGATTTACAAAATCTATTTCTCTCCTTGGGCCTTTAAGCTGCTGTTGCAGAAGTGATAAAGGTGTTCTCATTCAGACTTTTATTGTTTCTGGGCCCCTTGCCACCTGTTTTTATTTTCTCCCTCTTTCTCCTCATCTCTCTTGCACAGGAGCCACACTTGTCCATCAGAGCTGATTCTGCGTAACAGGAGACACATGGTTCACATGATATCCAATGCATAAGCAAGGAGCAGGAGGCAGCAACCCAACTGATAGGTCTTGTCAGGAGGTAAATTTGATCAGAAAGTAACTTTAGAAAAATTGACAAATACTACTTTATAATTTTTATTATATCCAGTAGAATTTGAAAAAAAAATAGCTTATGTCTTCTCTTGTTTCATTACAGCACCTCATTTCTGAAGCAAATTTCATATAGATTCAAAGGGACATCATTAAAATGAGCAACCATTACAAAGTTACTGACAGTTTTGTAGGCTGCACCTGAGGTCTCTATGCAGCAGCAAGCTCACAGTGTGAAAGAAACCATGGAATAGTCCAGGCTCAATGAACTACAATTTCAAAAACCTCCTAAACCCTGGAAAGAAAGCAATAAGCTCATTTCCTCTCAGGAGCATAAATTGTTGCAACTAGTAATTAAAGTGCTGCCCCAGACATTATATTTCAAGTTCAATAAAATTTACACATACTTAAATATAATCAAATTTAGCTTTATGTATGCACAATTATTGTCTCCTCTCAAGCCTTAATTGCTCTTTGATGGTCTGCTTTTTGAATCATCCTGTTTGTCACTTGTCCCATTGCACCTCCTCTGCTCTGGCAGAGGTGAGCCCCCGGTGAGCAGGGGGAGTGTGCTGGCAAAGGAGCAGAGCACACCCACTCATGAGGTGAGCTTCTACCTCATGACTAACAGGATTCAAGATGCTGTGCTTCAAAGCGAATGTCCAAACCATTAAAAAATAACAAAGAGACTTAAGATGCATTTATTTTGTTAACTCAACTTGTTGGGCCTACAGCCCTCCCTTACGACATCAAAATTCAAATGCCTAAGATGTTCCAGTACCATAAAAAAAAATGTGAGTATTAATGCTGCAGAAGGCCTGTGCCATATGATGACATTTAGCGATTCTGCAGTCCTGGGTTGTGCACAGTTGATCTCATAGGAGGTTACATGCACCTCGTGCCTCAGAGCTAATGACCCCTTTGTTATCGTGCCACTGTGGTTTCCTATGGCAAATGCATGCAGTTCCTTTCTCTCAATCACAGCCTGATTTATTGAAAAGCAAAACAAAATATCCCATTGCTCCAATATTTTCAGAAGCAGCCTTTTATTAAAAACATGAAAACTTCCTGTAAAAAGAAGATGCTACATAAAGCCTCCTTGCCATTTTTTCCAGAGGAAAACTGACCTGCTGAACTAATTTAGCATGTCATGTTAATTATGCATATAGTTTTTGTCCATAAAATCCACACATATCAGTGAGCATGTATCACAGAAGCAGAAACAAAGATAAAAATGACCAAAAAAATCAAAAAGCTAACACAAAACAGTTAGTCACTTGTCAGTATGTTTCAACTAAAAGTTTACTCAAAGCACACTCGTTTCTTATCGGATAGATCTACCTCCACTGTAACCTCAGATGAGAAAATAAATGTGACTTAGTATAAGTATCTTTTTTTCTTAATATCTGTCCTTATTAATATATTCTACTTCAAAGGAATGGAGTAGTTCATGCAGAGTTCAAATGAATATGGTTTGATTTTGCAAAAAGTATCTCTTCTTTGAGTGTTGCCACTTACTGCATCACTTCAGCATGAATTAAACATGAATTCATGATAAAATCATCAAAATGCAAAAACAAAGAGATGGTAGAGGGATCAAAGGCACCTTCTAGTTGCCAGAGAAACCAAAACAGCAAATGAATTTGAAGTACACAGCACTCTCACAGTCTCCTAGGACAAGTGCACGTAAAGCGTATGAAGAAACTCTTCATCTGTGTGCTTCAGGAGCATGACTGAAATGAACAGAGACTAAATTCATTAATATTATGCTCAGATGGGTTAACAATCGCCAGATTAGCGGGCGGCACTTCTGAAAGGCGCCATGGCAGGTCACTGAGAAGCAGCTCAACGCTGTCACTGTGCAAGTCGAGTGGGTACAAGAAATTCAGATCCAAGTTTTTCAGAGTGCTGTTAATCAGGAGCAGATCATTTGCATCAGTTCTGAGAGCCCAGAAGAAACTATATTAAAGAGTTCAGATTTACAGGCTGTGAAGTGCAATTTTCCAGGCTGGGCATTCAAAACCATCACAGCACGCAAGAGTGTTTAGCGTAGGACTAAATTTTTCTCAAGAGTTCTCACTTCCCCCATGTTCCTCTTGCTCTCTGCTATCTTCAGCTAGCACACAGAGGCTCTGAAGATGCTGCTTGTAATATTATTTTATGTAATATGGAACCTGTCCAGCCCACTTACTCATTTCACAAAGACGACAGACAAAATAGCATGTCGTAATGATTTTCAGTCATGGCTGCCTTTGCTGGGATTTGAAAGGGGAAAGGCACTGTATCCATCCCTGGATCCCTGAAAATCACATCCTCCAAGGAAAAAGAATCGTCTCCTTTGTTAGTTATTCTAATTCTCTGATTAATAATGATGTGTTTGATTTAAATATGGGCAAGAGAAGCAGCGAAGCATTTTCAGGACAGTAAAACTGATTATAAGGCAGCTGTTCTCGGGCTGACCTGCACATACCACACATTTTGTGTATTTTATTAGGCTTGCTGCTGTGGTACATGCTTCTACAGAGAGGTCTCTGGTTGGGGCAGAAAGGGCAGCATGTCCCCCTACTCCCTCCCTGTGGGTGACCCTGGCTATCGGGATGGGCTTTGGCTTCCCTCCCCCATGTCCAGTAAAACCCTTTTCCCCAACACTATGCCCCTGGGCTGCTGGACCTTCTGGGGCTGCCTCATGGCTGGGAGCTCCCCCACCCTGCAGCAAGCCATCAGCACCCATCAGAGATGCTGAGAGGAACAAAACCTGAAATGGAAATCAATGCAAGGAAAGAAGTCTTCTCCTAGAACAAGGGCAAAATCCTTTGAGTATGTCAGGCAACAAGGAGGCAAGAAGGAAAAACTTTGCATGCCCTGTTCACCCCCAAAATTATCTGCTGTGGGTCCAAACATGATATAAATGGTTGAATGATGAATGTTCTTTATTTTAAAGCATAAAAGGATAACCTGTTGATTTTCCTTAGATGATGTTTCCAAGAAGACAAGAACCTAAGGCAAGTATTTCTAAAGTTCACCTTAATGTGGCCTGTGCAGTACCCTTGAAGGACTAAGTGGCACTGGCCCTGACATATTCATCATTCTGCTCTTGCCACAGCACTTGATTGAATGTTTTTTCAGGAGGTAGAGATTAAAATGAACCAGAACTAATTGAAGGTATATTTAATAAAAGCATCATCACTGTAATGAGTATACAACTGCTACATTAATGCTGAATAATGTTTAAGCTACTGAACAAGTCCATATTGTTTCGCCTAATGGGATTCACCAATTACCAAATAATTAATTCTATTCTAATTTTGCAACACCATGTGGAAATGTGAAACACACTCATAAATTAATTAACGCTCAAGTCAATAGAAGAGGCAAGTGTCTGGGACTTACTACTCTTCTGAAATCAATCACGGTATTATCACTTACTTTGAGCCATACAGGATTCATTTTGGTTCTTCAAGCATTTGGTCTAGTTATTACATTGTAATCATGTGTAATACAAGTCTGGCAGACACGGGCAAACAGTAAGCAGTCAAAGATGCTCTGAACCTTTTACTCATCTTCAATTACGATAACGTCCCTTTTCACAGCTTCATAACTCTCCTACCTGCATCCTCACTATTTTCCCCACCCTGCCACATGACACCTCTGTAGATGTCCTGCACGTCTAGTCAGGATACTGAATCTGAAGATACTGTTATGGCTCCTTAATTCCCATTTTCCAGTCCAGCTGCACAGGCTATTGGCACATTTGTTGTGGATGCCCTTTACAGAGCCAGGGAAGTACACAGACTAACAGAGTAATTCTTAAAATTCAACTGTCTTTGAAAATAGATAGATAGGTACATAGGTAGGTAAGCAGACAGGAGATAGATAGAAAGAAAGAAAGAAAGAAAGAAAGAAAGATAGATAGATAGATAGATAGATAGATAGATAGATAGATAGATAAATTACCTACAGCCACAAACCATGGTATATATCCTCATTCCTGAAAACACCTTTGCAAGCAGCCTCCAGCCTTGGGCCACTCTGTGTTTAATGGAGGTTAGTGTAAATTCAGCAAGAGGACTGTAGTTACTTTAGTTTCATTTGTGTAGTCAGGGACCTAATTATTAAGAGTTAGGATCAGTGTGTTCAGACTCCTCCATCCTTTTTGCCCTACGTACTTCACAACTCCTGGAATAGGCAGGACTCCATCTAACAAATAACAACTATTGGGCATTATGTGTATGACCATGCAGATCTGGCAAGTACAATCACAGATATTACTGTAGTCCTTCCAAATCCAAACAAATTTACAAATACACTGGAAAATAATGGCAACAATATTAGACTTTTAATAGGATGGGGTAAAAACTCTCCCATTTAGGCAACCAAAAGCTCTGATTCAACTATTCTTAAGTGTATGGAAAGGAACTAGCACCAGTCCTATGTTCAGTGTTTAAGGTCAATAATTGGGCTTCTTCAACATATGGCCTCCAGTTCATATCCAGACCTCAAAGCACAGCCTTACCAATAATACCAAAAGATTTCCCTCAACCCCTGATAGCTCTTGATGGTGCTGCCCTTGTTGGTCTGTGTCAGAGGAAAGAGCATCCACAACCTTGTGGTATTTCAGACCAGGGGATTTATCAGGGTGGGGAGGAGAGGACAGGAGAGCAGAAGGGTGCTGAGATGCAACAGCTGCCCCCGTGGCATGGTGTGGTATTTATTTCATTGTAAGGTCTGGGGTGCCCTGGCTTATTCCTCTCCACCACTCCATTATCCTGCAGTATCTGCATTTAAAGTCTGGCTCTATTTCTCATTCACCCTTTATGGGTGTTAAACCATTCAGACTAATATACCTGCAAATATTTTCCAAATCTTGAGCTACAGGAACTAAATACTCATCAGAAAGTGGTACCTGGGCTGTGGCCTGCTTTGGTGAAGAAGCTTCTGGCACGGCATGGCAGGCACTGAAGCACCAAGGCAAACCTTGAGTGATTCCTTAACCAGGCTGACCTGTGGCGCTGGCTGAGAGTGACAACAAAGATTTTAACAAGGCAAAAGGTATAGCTGAATGCTGCTACTTTCACTTAATCTCTCTAACTATGTAAACTAAAAGAAAAAACTTTCAATCAAGCATTTGAATAATCACTCCAATTCCTCACTCTGCATCCCACCTCCTGCAAAAACACCTTTTTAGGGGTTTAAAAAAAAACCACCACAAAACCCAACTTTTGCTCGTGCTCTTTATTCTTCTCTCTTCAGCTTTTAGAAGAAATTCCAGAAAACTTTCAAGTCATCTCAGAAACCTCACAGATAACAGAGATTTGTCAGAATCCTGCAAATTTTCCTACTTCAACTCTTTAACACTAGCAAAAAGCCATTCAGCTCCCTTCTCCATGGCTGACTTGCCTTAATTATAGACCTCATGGAAGAGAAACCTGAAAAGAAAGCTTGTTAAAAATGCCAGAGCCAATACAATGCAGAAAATTATCTACAAAAACCCCCAAACTCCCAATCCCCAAAAAACTCTGACATGAATAATCTAAGTTTACTCATGCACATCTTAAAAGAAAAGTAAGAGAAGAGATGCTTCCCATAAGATGTAGACAAAGCAATGGATGTTTCTAGGTGTCTATCTTTTTCTGGTAGCTTGACACTTCTTTCTCATTCCTAATATCATATCAGTCCTACATAAAAAACAGACAAGCAGCATAATAGGTGGCAAAAAACATCCAGGAGGTGAGATAACTCCAAAGGAGTGGAGCTGGCTATGGCAAATAGCCGTTAAATTGGCAAAAGGAAGTGAAAATGGAAAAAATCAACCCCAACCTGGCCTAGAGAGCAGACAGAAAGCCAGGGCATGTCCAGCCTCTCTGACTGCCCTGGTCTGTACTGATATCACATCAAAGGAGGAATAAAAGGCAGCAGATGAAGAGTTTTCCTTTTTTTTCTTTTAAAAAGGAGACTATATAAATCTTCCTGATCTCTGTCTCTTATTCCTACCCATAGAAATAATGGCTCTGCAACGTCCCTAAATAGAAAAGAGGGAAATGAAAACCCTGTGGTTGGCTTATCAATAGTCTTGGCTTTTACAAGCATTTGCCCAAAGCCAAATGTGCCCTAAACCCCTTACAATCCAAAAAGGCAATAGCAGAAAAGCAAAGATTACTACAACCATCGACAAGTGGGAAAGTTGGGGTACTCGGTAGTTTATCCAGAGTATCTGTAGCAGAGTAAAAATAACTGAAATTTCTGTTGCCATTAATCCTTTCTCATAAAATGGTTCTAATTACATTATTTGTCATCTTTTCTGCACTGTCCCCTCCATAATAGTAATTGTACTAATAAATAGTAGAAGATAAGTGTATTAATTTACAGTTTAATTAAGTAATTGTTTAAATGAATCTGTAAAGAAATTGTTCTACAATGCAAATAATTATAATCGCCCTACAAAAGTGAGTGGATTCTCTCTACCCAACAGCACTTTTCTCATCTGGCCCAATGTATTTCCTAACCTGATGGATTTTTTTTCTCACAGTCCATGAGATTTATAGCAGGGATTCAGGATGGCCAATGAACATAATATATAGACCCAGATTCTGTTCTGAGGGAGAGAAGTGAAAGAACTCGCTCACAGGTCAGGGACACGTGAAAGAGATTCAAGACTGCTCATCACTGTATCCGTAATTCAGTTGAGTCCCCACAGAGCCCCATTCAAAGTCTATGGAAATCGGTGGATGTCTTTCAACTGACCTCAATTTTTATATCAGGCCACCGTCTGTGGGAATAAAAAGGCAGACTAATTCACAACTAAAATCTGCTCTTGGAGTACCTAATTGCTCTAAGGAAAGTAAATAGCCAGTGCTTGATTAATGTAATTATTCATCACATGCGGGGCATTAAAACCCAGCACTGCTAACATTTTGGCATAGATCTGACTTAGCCCAGACTCTCCAGTGAGATGCCCATCTTCTTCAAAGGCATAGAGGTTATCAACAGCCCCTCCTCTGATTTAAGAGCCTCTTAGCACATGCTGATAAACACACAGACACAGGCTGGTATCAGCTTGGCGACTTCCTCCACAGGAATATTGCCTCTGGTGTCTGGTACGCTCAAGTGCTCCTTCCCTCTGGGGGTGCTTGTGTGTATGTCTGCGTGACCACGTGTGTGGGGTTTCAATCTTATTAATGCTATTCGCAGTCATAAAATATTTATTGCAACACAGAGGCACTGAGAAGGTCAGAGGCCTGCATTTGGTTCAGCAGACTTTGCAATTAATACTGGTTCTTTTGAATAATTTGCCTCTAACTTTTTGTTTGTTGAGGAAAAAGGAGTAATCTCAGTTCCCATAACCACCGTGTTCAAACTAATTACAATCATCTCTCAGCCCTTCTTTCACTTCTCCCCTGCACACATGTGTGCACACATGGACACAGGTATGCACACATGCACACACATGTGCTGTCTCTCTGAAGCCAGCCATGTGTTTGCTCAGTAGCTGTCTCGAAGCATAAGGCTGGAATTATTTCAGGCAGAGAACAAACCACATATGTGGGGCTTCTTGTTAATCATGTTTAGTGAGTGAGGTCCTACATAAAATCAGCAGTCATGCCATGTATTTTAATTGATTGCCCAGGAACAAGTCTACCTTTGTTTAAAGGGAGCGACATTCACTCCATACCAATTAAGTTACATATACTGGGTATTATATTATGCCTTTGCTGGTACAAATTAGAAAAGCATCATTAATTCCACAATATTCATAGATTCATAATGGATAACACAGTATAAATAATTAAGGTAGGGAAGTAGCTTTGCTTGTTTTAATTATTGAAAACACTGGAATTGTGGCAATTTACATGAGGCTGTTCTTACTCTTTCCATGAAAAGAGAAAAGTACCTTTGTGAAGGTTAACAGTTTAGTATACTTCGAACTGAAACCAATGATTTCTCATGCAAAAATTCAGATAGTAAGATGACACAGAAGCAAGGATTGTGTCTTTAGTATGATGATGTGAAGGCATAAGCAAATGCACTTTTCACCTCTTAACAACTAATGGTGGGAAGAGCTTTCAGCAGACCTTAGGTACAGAAAATTTCACCTCCACAACTCTGAAGTTTGGCAAAGGTACAATGAGAAAGAGATTTATAATCTCTGCCAAGTAATCTTAACAATAGATGCTTCTCTGACTCCACTATGACAGAAAGAAAATCTCTAGATTGCTTATACTGAATAGATAAAAGAAAGAAGAAACCTTCAAAATGCTATTTGTCAATTTTAAAGGACGAAATTTTATTTTTCTTCTGTTTTACATATGCCCTGTTGAATTATTCCTCAGAAATTCCATCTCACCAAATATTCCTTCCAATAACATACTATAAATTGAAATCACATGAAGGATTGCAGAACAAATTATTTTTCTTTGTTAGTTTATCCATCTTACTAGCTCTATTTTGAAAGCTAATTACTGAAGTAAATTATTATTCAATACATAGACATTCTATTTAAACAGCAAATTATTTTTCCTCTTCTACTAAAATATCTTTCTGTAATATAATGTTTGCACTAGCTTGTGACCATTTTAAATAATCAAGATAAAAATACCTTACTAACTGAAGAACCCTAGAAGACACGTTTTAGGAATCTAAGGCTGGTGATAAAGTACTAGAGCCAGGCAATACCCTACAGGAAGAGCCAATCTTAATTCTTTAGAGAGGAAAATAACAAGTAAATGCAGTTCAGCACTGCATATAAGCATTGTAAACATTCACTGTTCACTGTACAAACTCACTTCCAAACAGTACCAAACAGTACCAAGGCACTACGCTGGAATTAAAATGAAAATTTCTTTGTGATTACTCAGTGATTTGGTGACTACTCCATGAAATATCCTTCCAGACAACACCTGGAAAAGCACTGACATCTTTCATCTATCTATACCTAAGGTAGGTTATGTGGCAGCATCCACCTATCCTGTGAAACAGTCCAGAGTTCTCAGAATATTCCATTGTCTTGGACTACTTGGATTGCCAGAATTCTTAAATTATTTCTATAGAAAAAAAAAATTCTAAATCTAATTAAATAAGATTATTTCTCAATTATAACTGTCCTTCAGAATGATGAAAGAGAACAGAAAGAAGCATTTGGGACACCACTGTAAGATGAAAAGTAAAATAATTTAAGAAGCACATTATATACCTAAACAAGAGAATGCAAATGCCATTGTGCAAAGTCTTTCACACTGCTTTGGGTTGGAAGGGACCTCAAAGGCCATCTAGTTCCAACCCCTCTGCCATCAGCAGGGACACCCTCCAGTAGACCAGGTTGCCCAAAGCCCGATCTAATGTGGTCGTAAACGCCTCTAGGAACGGGGCTTCCACAACCTCTCTGGGCAACCTGCTTCCAGTGCCTCACCACCCTCATAGTAAAGAATTCCTTCCTCACATCAAAGCTAAAACTGCTCTCTTTCAGCTTAAAGCCATTACCCCTTGTCCTATCACTACACTCCTTGGTGAACAGCCCCTCTCCCACTTTCCTGTAGGATCTCTTTTAAGTATTGGTACACCACAGTTAGGTCACCCTGGAGCCATCTCTTCTCCAGACTGAACAAGCCCAATTCTCAGCCTGTCTTCACAGGAGAGGTGCTCCAGCCCTTTGATCACCTTCATGGTCTCTTCTGGACTCACTCCAACAGCTCTACATCTTTCCTGTACTAGGGACCCCAGAGCAGGAGGCAGTACTACAGATGGGATCTTACATGAGAGCAGAGGGGCAGAATCACCTCCCTTGACCTGCTAGCCACGCTGTTCTAGGTGCAGCCCAGGACACAGTTTGCCTCCTGAGCTGCTAGCACACACTGCTAGGTCATGTTGAGCTTGTCATTCATCAGTACCTCCAGGTCCTTCTCCTCAGGTCTGCTCTCAATCCATTCTCCTCCCACCCTGTACTTGTGCTTGGGATTACATCAACCCACATGCAGGATCTTGCACTTGGCCTTGTTGAGCTTCGTACAGTTCACATGAGCCTATCTCTCAAGCCTGTCAAGGTCCCACTGGACAGCATCCCTTCCCTCCAGCATCTTGACCTCTTCTAGGAAAAAATATTTCCTTACCTAAATTTAGCAAAAGAAGGGTTAAGATAATGGAGAACAACTTTGGGAAGTTTTGTGAGCTTTTTACATTTTTAATAAAGTCCAAAACATTCACTTAGCAGAAATCAATAAGGATACAAGTATACAGAATCGTATGTAATAAAGCTGCAGCATTGATTGTGTTAATAACTGTAGACCTCTAAAGCTTCTGTATAAAATGTGTTCTTTCCCAGCTGTGTATATGCTGAATTGATTTGTGCCATCCACCTTGATCTTGATTAGGAAAATGAAACTTTCTGCTTACAAATGAAAGTTTAATGCTCTTTGCATACATTTGTTTGTATGCAGCTGTAAGTTCTGCCACTATAAAATGAAGACTGAAAATTAATTTACCACCTAGAACACAAAGCTTTATTAATTTCATTGTTCTTTTGAAATTTTATGACTTTCTATGCACTATGGTAAACTACATTTTTAAATGAACTAAGGATCTGATTACCAGCAAGATAAAATGATGATTTTGGATAAGGTATATAATAATCCTATTTCACCCAATAGAACCTCTTGTAAGTTTCAATTCAAACCTGTTTAGACAGTCACTAAAACATAGGAACAACCCACTTTGTGCCATTTCTCCACTGTATCCAGGATTAATTTGATGACTCCACCAATAGTCTGCAGCCTGCTTTTCCATACCATTTCAACCCATTCAGTTGCCATCTCACCCAGTTAAATGCTGTGGATAAGCTATTTATATATTTAGAGAGTGTGATGTATCACCGAACATAAACTTTAAGTGTAGAATTTTTTTATGACTATTTATTTTTTTTTCTTTAAAAAAGAAGACTTGTTAATTTGAACTAAAAACAGGTGTGCTCTTTTCTGGGTCATCTTCAAGCTACCCTGTACTTGATTTATTTTTCCTTGAGGTCTGACTCCTAGTCTAATTTTTCCCCTATATTTTCAGAGTTCATGCTGTGTGACTAATTTAAATTGATGCTGTGAAAAGCCAAAATCAGAACTGAGTAGCCTTGGTCACTATAAAGCAGGTATTCTTTATTGCAGCACTGGGCAGCCCAGGGGATTGCTCCTCCTAGTGTGCACACTCGCACCTTAAAGGGACAGTTACACCACCGTTATACAAGACACATGCATATGCATGATATATGTATGTTCATAGGGTTTCCAAGGAATGGTTAATTTTTCCATTATGAGAACTCATTATTACCCATCCACCTACCCCACCCAGATAATCTCTTGGTGGGTTTCAAACACATTTGGTGGTCTTTTACTTCATTTACTCCTCTTCATTACAGGTCCTTTTGGTGAGTGTTAGCTTTTGTCTTGCTAACGAAGTCACTGAGCTGGTTCTGCAGACTCGAAGGCCCACCTGTTCTTTCTCCCTCTTCCTCTTTGTCGCTCCTGAGCTATCACAATGCACAGTGTGTTAAATTGTAGTCCTTTAGGTGGATTTTGCACATCCTTTATGTAGTTTGTTGCTGACCAACTAATATTTATCATCTTCCCCACTTCAAAATCAATACCTAAACCCTACAGAATTAAGTGCTTTCATAAATGTAACCTTTTGTGACAGAGTAGCTGTGTGCATTCTGAAGCAGGTAACATAAAAATAAAATAATCTTTGCAAAAATTGCAGCCAGATCCTTCTCACTTCCTTTAAGTCCCTGAGTCCTTAACTGGCACCATGGGTTTCTATGCACAAACTAGATCATCTTTAGTCACAGACTCAAGCTAATAATTGAGGTACTATGGTTCCAGCTAACAGAGAACCACTATGCTGTTTTGCAAGAACTCATGGGATCCTCATTGCTTGAGGCATCTCATGAGATGAGACAGTTTCACACAATGTGGAGGCTTCTTTCAGCTAATGCACACATCCCGGAGATTTCTTGCCAACTGCTTTTAGACATAACATACCCTGCTATTCAAACTGGGTTGACTTTCCTTTTGACTGATCAACGTCCATCACCCCATACTTCCAAAGATAACAAGCAGTGGAAACAGCTTTGCCCAGAGTGTTTCGCTTTCTGAGTTGCCCTTTCTTGGGTAGAAATGGGCATTATCAGCTCTTGAACTGACAGATGTATAGTACTTGAACTGATAGATGTACACCTTATGCCCTGTGGGTCTTCACCCTGCCCATGATGATCTTTTCTGAAATGCTGCTAAACTAGAAACAAAGCAAGGAGCTAATACTGAACATTAGCAAATTCTTTCCTTAGAAAATCACTTGTTAATTATTTAAAAAAAAAATTAAAAGTTCCAGAAAGAAGCATATGAAAGTGAGGTCATTGCCCTTTCTGATCAACCTGCTGGGGGGGGAGACCTTTCAGAGCAGCCAGTGTTTGATTTTAGCATGCTGAGTGCCAGACACTACAGCAGTGTTTCCAGAAGGACAAGGCAGTTTCATCCAAAAAAATGCAAGATGGATGCATTTTGCCCAAACAAGCGCCTGTGGTGAGCACCTCAGAAGCTCCCCCAGCTCCTTCAAAACACTGTGCCTTCCCCTGCTGGTGACTGCACCCCTGCCCACACAAGTCTGATGAAAAGAACAATACACACCTGAAGTTCAAGACTAGAAGTTTGTCACCTTGGCTGATCTTCAGATGAGTGATACTCTTGTAGCTTGAAACTTGAGTAAAACATTTATAATACCTGCTTGTGACTTTAGGGTCATCTCTTGGCAAAAGGCAGCAACCACAGCCTGGGCACAGTCCCTTCTGCAGCAGCGTGACTGAGACACAGCTCTAATGGGGGGTAAAATGGAAACCTGAGTCAGTGCAACCCTAAAAGAGAAAAATTTTCTCCCTACAGCCTTGCACACAGCCAGCTCATGGGTTCAGCAGGAGAGAAGGCAAGGCAGGCTCTCATTATCACTTCCTCCAGCAAAGTAACTAGAAGGAACAAGCTATTTCCTTCACCCAGGAGGTCTGTGGCCATCTCTTGGTAGGGAGTAAGGGGACAGGAGGAGAGGAGAAGCAAACATTTGATTTCCCTTCCTCTCTCATTTAAGAAAAGAGCTCCATCCAGACTATCACTGACAAATAAACAGTTATGGGGAGGAAAAGAAACAAAATCATCCAAAATGTTGGCTTTCAGTTAATTACATTTTAGATTTTACTGCTGTTTGCTCTTCCCAAAGATCATCAGGCTGCTCTCATGCAGCCACGTTCATCTAGGGGGCAGATAGGACTTAAGCCTTCTTCACACCAATACTTGCAGCTACCTTTGGCCCAATGAGGCATCAGTTGTTTTCAGATGTACAAACGAGTTTAATAAGGGTCCCAGCAAGATTCTGAAATCATGCTTGACTTGTCACACCTCCAGCCCCCTAGGCTACATTTTGTTATTGATCTGTTTATTGCTTCCGCTGAGCGAACACTGTCAATCCACCTATGTCAGAAGCCAGCCTGCAGCATGCAGCGTATACTGTTATTACCATTTAAGTGATAAATGAGACATGCATTTCATTCAGCATGTTTGTGAAGCAGAAAATATTCATTTTTTTAGAGCACTGATATGTAGAAAAGTCAGCAAGTCCCTTCTTTTTTGTTTCTTGCTGCAAGTAGTAATCAGTTTTACCGAGCTCCAGGTAGAAAAGCTCATATGAATCAAAATGCTGCTATTAAACTTTGGTGGCTTAGTTGAACCTCTTTGGAATAAATATTACAGGATTTAAAAAAAGAAAAGAAAGGAGAAAAATAAGGGCCCGATCCAAGACCTACTGAAGTTCATGGGAGTCTCACCACATACTTCAATAACTGTATTTTTTATAGAAGATTGGAAAAATACAAAGATTCAGTCCAGTCTCAGAGTTAAGGTATTGCTTGACAGTTCCTTCCATCCCAGGTGAGAGCACTGGAGTTTATACCTCTTTCATCTGCACATGGATAGGGAGAGACCTGCTCCTGCTTGGGGAATCCCAGCTGATCCCTCCCCTCCCAGGTGCTGCTGGGGAAAGAGACATTTCAGACCTTGAAAGAGTTGGGCATGCTGCCTGCACGGCTTGTCCTGTAATATTTCTCTCAAGGCTTTATGGGGTATGGAGACCTCAATCATCCAGGCCCTGAAACAGCTTGTCACTGACTGGCATGCAAGGGGCTTATGCCTCAGTGTACCTATTTACATGCCTGGATAAGGATTACGAGCCTTGCTGAAGTCACCTCAACAGGGAGGGAGGCAGTGGGTTTTTATTTCATTATTATTACTATTGTTTCTCCAGTGGCCCAGCAGATCTTTCACTTTCAGTACAGGTTTGTGATCTTATTAAAGGCTTTACAAGTCATCTGTTTGTTTGCTGTCTTGAAGCAGATGATGGCTAAGACGTAAGAGGAGAAAAAGCCTGCTTACATCTGAGGCAGGTTCTGTCTCATGATTATAGTCAGAGCATATTTACATTCAACCCATACTTTGTTTGCTGCTTTAAATCATTCTGAAAAACATGGAGCGTATCCAGAGCAACAAATCTCAATAGCTTTTGCACTTTCTAAAGGGGATCAAGCTGAAAGAAAAGATTGTGTTTCTTCCTGCTCATCACATTCTTCCTTGTTCACTAAACACTAGTTGCTCACTGGAAAAGGAGTAATTTCCCAAGTTAATAATGGAAGGAGACTCTTTTCATTTGTATCTGCTGCATTTTCTCAGCTTAACTCTGTATCAGCCATAGAAACCAAACTGCAGCTGATTTCCCTGCTGTAGTGCACCTGAGCAGCCACGGGTTTCGCTGAGAAAAGGACTATTAAGCCCTCTTGAGACTAAGGAGCAGGTGAGAGTCTCAGCTGTTCTGAGTGTTGTTGGCCTATCTCAAGGTATCTTATGGATATGAGTATTTTAACAAAATGTGTTAGAGCTGGAGGCAGCTCCCAAGCACTCCCTGAATTCACTGTGAAAGACAATCCATTGCTCTCCTAAAGAGCAAAACTCATGGGATGCCTTTTTTTTTAGGCAAACATTATTATTTGTGTGCTTAATGGAATAGTAAAGGAAAGAAAAAAAAAAAGATACTTCACCCTCAGTGAGAGAAATGCCTACCCTGGCCTGCTGGAACTGATGAGAACCCTTGACATTAGTAAGTGGTGAATCAGACTTCAATTTCATAGACACTACAAATTACCACTACAAAGTCTCTGGCTTGCTGAGCTTCTTCACCACACAGGGACGGTTAGCCTGAGATTTTGAAAACCACATAAGAGAACTGAGTAACCTTCTCCCTGTAAGAGGATTCATCTAGAGGATGGCGACCCCAAATTCTTACTCAATAAGCTAAGGGCACATTATCATAAAAGTAAAATCTAGATAACAAGAATTTATTTCCCACAATGCTCTACATTATAATTCATATAAAGAATAGTTCCAGGTGTTAATGAATGAGCAGGTACCTATATGTTTTCAATATGGCGATGCCAAAGCATTGCTGAAGGACATACTTAAAAAGATCAGGATTTTTTTCAGATGCCAAGGGAAGAAAGGTTTGAATAATCATTTATTTTTTCCTTTTTTTTTCTTTTTCCCAGCAGTTAGCTGCTTCTTCCCTTGCTTAACAACAAGATTAAATATGAACCTAACCAACTTTAAACTTTGAGGTTTATTTTCTGCTGAGAAAGTAACTTCTCTTTAACATGCCTTCCAGTGTCATATTCAGACTGACAAAAACCATTAGTTTTACCCTCACTGAGGATGCATTCAAGCAAGATGACATTAAAATCCTTGTGTCATCCAGGGCTACATCCCACAACAAGACAAGATCTTGTGTTTCTTCCCAGCGCTGGGCTCGGCATGCTGGAGGAAATGGGCTCAGAGCTGGGCTGCAGAGCAGGATGACTTCTCCACAGGAGGAAAGGAAGTTGTGCTCTGACCTTTCTGGTGCTCTTAAAGCCACCTTCACAGGTTAGGAGCAGCTAACCTATTGCTGCCTATCAGCCAGGATTGTTAGGGTTAAATATGCTTGATCCCAGCATTTAGAAGCTACGTTACTTGCAACAGCTGGGGAATTTATCCCATACCAATTCATTCACTCCTAAATCATGACAGACTAGTGCTTCCCTCACCTTTTATGCTGAAATCACGTAATACACAAAGTCTCCCCATCCCCTGGGTATCTTTTCTGCTCCCGATAAAGCATGATAAACAGCCTCTTACCTAACCTTGAGTTGATGAGTCCTTTAAAGCTTACAATATATAATTCTTCCTGGCACTGGAAATGTGGAGAATACTGACCCGCTTAGACAAATGATCTGAAAGCAAATTAAACCTCCAAGTAGTTTTTCTACTACTTAAACTTGATTTACTTCAATTATTGACATGGCTGTTACACGATATATGCTATCATAGCAGATAAAACGTGAAACCAATGAAGAATCAATGCTAAACATTGTTAACATTGTATATGCCATATACATATAGACATCTTAAGAAATCAGATTTAGTATGGCACTGTTAAAAACCTTTCCCTCCCTTCAAGCAGCCCTAGTGTAGTTTTTGAAATAGAAGATAAAAAAACCCTCTTCTGTTTCAAATTGTAAGAGGAGGGCTACATTGAGACAACTCTAAAAGGTTTTTTTATATGAAAAAGAAAACATGAAAACATATAAAAAGCATCTGAGTGTCCTTAGAGCTCTAAAAGCAGCCATTATATCTCCTGGTCCCAGATCTGGAACAGGATCCATGACCAAACTGATGGCTTTCAGGTAGGATCAAAGCAAGCTAAAAGCTGCACACGTTGTTTGAAAAAAAAGGGAAAAAAAAGAATTATAGGGTTACAGAAATCTATCCATGGCCTTCTCCTTCCAAATATTTCTATTTTCATAACTTGGTTTGGGATTATAAATAACAGCAATTTTACATATATTCAAACTAGTCCTCCTGCTGTGTTGTGGAAAGGAAGCAGAAACCCCAATTTACACACGGCAAAAGAAAGATAATGTAATTCATCTAATGTCTGCAGCAGAGACATGGGCATAAACTTCTCTGCAGCAAGTCCTTTGAGTGCAACTGTCCCTACACACCTCATTGAGACACACAAGAAGCAGCAAGAAGATGGCAGGTGGCACTGTCCTCTCCGCTATCACTGGGGAACATGACCATATCCTTCACAGGACCTGGGTAACTGTGGGATTTCTTGCCATGCCCTAAAAGTTTTGTCCCTTTATGTTTCCCTGGTACACTGTGTTTCTGTCACAAGTATGAAAAGATCCAGCACTTCCCACCGCTCATGACATCACTGGTTTGCCAGTAATCAATAGGTACCCTGGTCAAGTTATAAACTAAAAATAAAGGTTTACTCTGCTGGACAGTTTGCATCCTGCATTAAAGACAGACAAACACTCCTCTTCAAACTGTATCTCCATACTTCCACAGCTTCATAAAATTCTTCTCCATCTGTTTGCCCTGACTTTACTGCCAGTTGGTTGGTGATAAGCAGGTCCGTGCGTGACTTCTTATTTCCAATACAATGAGAGGATAGCTATTCTCAGTAATCATCATATCACAGTGCAACTGAGCTGTAAAAAACCACCTGTTTCTCCTGTGAGATGGAACTGAATAATCCCCAGTTACGGTCAGTCTGCTCTCATTGGGAAACGCTGCACAGAGCTCTGCTGTCCAGCCTGGGTTTGCAACTGCTCTCTGGGACCTCAGTAACCCGCAGCAACCCTTTATGGGCACAGAGAAGCAGATGGGGAAACTGCCTGGAGACATTTCTAGCAGAAGTAGAGGAGCTTCTTGGAGGGAGGTGGAATGAAATGGCTCTCTGTTGGGAGAAACTGTCTTGAGAAAAACAATTATGGGGATGGGACAGTCTGTTAGATCTGAGAAAGAAAATGAACACATCAGTTTGGGAACAATTACTTTTAGGGAAGGACTAGAGCAAGTTGGAGTTGAGGGAGAGGGAGGGCTGAATCCCGGTTTATTTCTTGTGTGCTTTGTGAATAGTTTGGTTAACAGAATCACTAAAATGGGTTTCTGTCTTAAAATGTCCCAAAACACTGAAGCAAAACAGTATTACCTCCTGCAGTAACTAGTGTATCTCTTTCTCACGTAATTCACAGTTAGAGGTTTCACATAGCATATTTTAAAAACATATTTGTCATCTGTGATCTATTAAACTTTCTATCTACAGCAAGATAATGAGATTGTTTTTGAAAATTATGCCAGTTACCAGCTATAGTCAAAACTACTGGACAGAAAGGATTATACCCTAAGGTGCATTCACATAAATAGCACATGCTGTTTAGATTAGCACAACAGGAAGAATTTATTGAGATGTCATGGTACTATGACCAGATTATATAATTTTCTAAGACATAATCAGTGATGAGTATAGCCTTTTCCCACAGATGGAAAGGGAAAAACTTTTACTGTTGATGTTATGTTGTTTTTTCTAAAGCAGGATAGGTCCCTGAAACATTACAGCACACAGGACAAGAAAATCCCCTTGTTTATGAAATGAAAGGCCATGGATCTCAGTGGCCATAGGAGATCCAAAGCAGATCTGAAGATGGGAGGATCTGCATGATTGATTGAATGATGCATAATAGTGGATAGATTAATGTAGATACAGCTTAAGAGACAATTAATAGCTTTAAAATAAGGAAAATAGAAAGTATTTATGTATCTCAGATTTTAGTAGGATATAGCCATAGCCATTTAAGCAATGGAAAGCAAAGAAGAGGGGAAGCAGAGCAGGCCAGCCACAGATAATGTACCACAAAGCTGAAAGCAAGAAATGCCCTAATGAGGCTGGGGAAAATTGCCTTTTTTCCACCAAGTGCAGGGACAAAGAAGGAAGAAAGCCTCCAAAGCAAACTGCTATTAATGCTCCCATGCTTCAAGGAGCGCTTGCTCCATGGCCATGTGCCACAGAGGGACAACATGCTAAGTGCTAGCCAAAATCTCAACAAGAGCTAGGGGCTGGTGGGCTAGAGGCCAAAAACACTGCAGGTGGAGGATTTGCAATACAACAGCCATTGCTTCAGAGGAGGCACAAAGCTCTGCGGGAAGGCTGCTCTGAGACCTGTGAGACCACACATGTTCCTCCACGTGCTGCCACCACTGACAGAGGGGACAGCAACAGCCTCTTCTCAGAGAGGGACACACCAAGCCCAGATACTCATCTCACGCCATCAGGTAATGCTTCCTCCTATTCTTACTCTTAAATGGATGCCACCTTGTTTGCAGAACTGCCTTGGGGGTAGGCTGAGAAGGCAGTAAAAGAAGCAGAACGTCACATGAAATTATTCATGTCTTTCTTAACTTCCTGTGAATTGTTTCACTGCAATAATTGCTGCAGAGCTGGCAAAGCTGTAACCCTGTTCAGGAATCTAGCCACCAGGTTAAAATAGGTATCCAAGTCAAACTGCTGGCAGCAAAAGAGCTGTGCTTCCCTTCCCTAGAAAATAACTACATCTGAGGTGGTTCTGGGTGTATTTATCATAGAAGTAGTTTGCATCTGTTCTCTGTGGCAAGATCAGTTATCAGTATTTCAGACATATCTCTTTGGGATATCAAGTAATAAGTTAATGCTGAAGTAATTTTTGTAATAATTTGATAAATTAATAACATTTAATAAATTGTGTCATTCCATTGCCTTTTAATTATGCATCCAACCAGACCCTAGGTTTGGCACCTTCTCAGTTCCATTAGCAAAACTTAATGCAAAAATAAAAATGCCATGTTCCAGGCATGGAGACCCTGCACTTGTTCTCCACCACAAGGCTTTGTCTGGTAGCTTCCACACCTTTGCTCAAACACAACATTTCCACTTCACTTGTTCTTCTTGATTTAGACTGACCAAAGTGCTTTTAATCTCTCCGTGGGGTGTGATCCTATGAAATGTTTTATGACCACATAAGGATGAAAGAGAAGTTCTTCTCTGGTTTACAGCAGTGGGAAGGGCTGCAAGAAATCTTTATCTCTCCAGCACACAGTATATAAAAGCCATGGGAAGATTTGCAGCCCGCTCCCTACTGCTCGGTGTTTTCTGTCTCTCTGCTGCTTTGGAAGGATGGATAGGTAAGCAGCGAGCTCTGAAATAGCAGATGGGCTCTGGAACATACTGAGACTTCTCTTGCCTGCTTGGTCTATTGCCTCCGGAGGAACTAGAGGATTGCGGGCCAGCCTGGCGTCTGCTAATGTCTCCCAAGAGATGAATATTGCTGAGGAAATAGCAGAGAACTTCAACAAATTTATTACTCAGTTCATCCGCTTCTACTATTCATCTGGATATTGTAATAACATTACTTATGTGTCACCTTATTCCTAGAAATAGGCCTTTTTTTCTTTGCCCTCACTGCAATGCTATTTCCATAGTATTTTTCCTATAAATCCAGCAATCTCAGTGAAGACAGTTATGCCCTTTTGTTGTTAAAATGGCATCAAACCACACAGGCATTTGTATAGCATTAGGACAGGCAGAACTTCCAGTATCACAGACTCTGCAGCTTCACCGTCTAACGCACAAATACTCCAACATCCATAGATCATGGGGACTTCAGTGCAGCCCAGATTATTTTACTATGAGAACGGTGGGCACAAAGAGCTACACAGAGAGCATATTTGCTATGAACTGTTAAGTTACACAGAAAAGTTATATGGATTTCAGTAGATATTTTCCGTATTTTTTACACCTCTTTTTTTTCCTCCCCCCTCCGCCCCACAGTTTCAATGAGTCTAGAAAACATTAAATAAGTTAATTATGAAGTGGCTACACTTTTGCCCCATCTCGCTCCTGAGGAATGACATCAATACTTGGAGAAAGCCTTAGCACTTTCCATCCAGATCACAATCAGTGGTATGACACAAGGGTGGCCACATTTCACACAGATCACAGAATCGTAGAACAGTCTGAGTTAGAAGGGATCCCAAGGATCAAAGAGTTCCAACCCCCTTGCCACAGGCAGGGACACCAACCTCCAGGCCTGGATCTACACAAGGTTGCCCAGGGCCCCATCCAACCTGGCCTTGAACACCTCCAGGGATGGGGCATCCACCACCTCTCTGGGCAGCCCATTCCAGCACCTCACCACTCTCTCTGTAAAAAACTTCTCCCTAATACCTAATCTAAACCTCCCCTCTTTTATCTTTAGTCTATTCCCCCTTGTCCTGCCACTGTTTGCCCTTTTAAAAAGTTGATTCCCCTCCTGTTTCTCTGCTCTCTTCAGGGACTGGAAGGCTGCAATGAGGTCCCCCCGGCAGCTTTCTCTTCTCCAGGCTGAACAAGCCCAGCTCCCTCAGCCTCTCTTTGTAGGGCAGGTGCTCCAGCCCTCAGATCATCTTTGTGGCCTCCTCTGAACCCTCTCCAATAGTTCCACATCTTTCTTTTATTATGGGACCCAGATCTGGACACAGTACTCCAGCTGGGGCCTCATGAGGGCGGAGTAGAGAGGGACAATCCCCTCCCTGTCCCTGCTGCCACCCCTCTTCTGATGGAGTCCAGGATACCATTGGCCTTGCGAGCTGCAAGAGCACACTGCTGGCTCATGTTAAGTTTCTCATCCACCACGACACCCAGGTCCTTCTCAGCAGGACTACTCTCAAGGAGCTCTTCTCCCAGTCTGTATCTATGTCTGGGATTCTTCTGATGTGCCAGGCTTTTTAAGACAGAGTGGGTGGAAGAGTCAGACCCAATGCTCGCTGCTTTTGGCAGGCAGGAGCAGTTGAAATGAATGCTCCACATCTGAGTTCACTCACCTTTAAAAAAATACTCGATTGGAAATACAGAAGTTTTCAAAAGGAATAGAGAAAGGAGATTGCAAGGAAGAATTTGTATAAAGTACATACAAGGGCTTGCATAAAATACTGGTGAAACCTCACTAAGAGTGGGACGGGTAACTTCACTGGCATAATTCAGGTCCCTTCGTTCTGTGATGAAAGATGGGAGTGTTCTACTTTTAGGATATTGTTAATATTTATATACTAATCAATGGAAGAACACACACACATACCCCAGAATCCTAACTTTTAAACAAATTTACATCCAAGATTTTTGACAAGGCATCAGCAGGAGAAACTGCCACCTGCAATACATTTTGAACTTATTCCTGATCATACTCAGGATTTGAGCACAACCCAAGTTCTCAACTCAACACATTGTGAAAGTACATTTTGGTTAATTTGACCACAAACATAAAACCAGATAAAATGGGTCTGTATTAAATTATGTAGTACTCTTCACACACAACATCAGCTTTATTTTAGCTTCTGTCCCTAGTGGGTGTGGTGTCTCACAATGTTTAAAAGAAAAAAGCTTTTAGGAAACAGCAGTACTCAAAAGTGTACAAATGCCTTTACTATTTTAGAGTTATCTGAGGGTTTATGCATTATTTTTGTTTCCAAAAACAAGCAGAAAGTGTAAAAGACAGTTAAATAATTTATAAATTTATAAAATAATAATAAAAAATAGTTTTATAAAAGGTATAAACTTGTAGGAGTATGAAATCAGGCCCAGTGTATAAACTTACTTTAACAGCAGATTACATTTACTATCCAATGATGATCATAAAACCCAGGAGAAGAAACTACCGTGTAAAGACAGTGCTGTGTTGAACTACCAACATGGTATAACCCACAAATGCTCTTTTTTAAGAGTGCTGAAAAGAACATTGGTAGACTGCATCTTGTTTTTAATTTGCACTAAAATTCACTTGAGAAGCTATTATAGAGATAACTGCTAGTAGAACACCCTAACGCTAATAAAATATAACACCTAAAGCAATTTTATTAGCTGAGATCTAGTTTGATACTCAAATACATTGGTATGATGCAACAGCAAGAAGCTTAATACAGCAGAAAATAGGTTAATGCATATTATTCTCTTCCCTTACTTTTACTGGTTACCTAAAATTTACAAAAAAATCACTTAATACCTAAAGAAATAGTTCTGATTTCATGATTGGAACATCCCTTATTTCTCTTGACCTGTACATCTAAAATAACTTTGTTTACTGGCAAAGAAACTTACTAAAATACTTATAAAACTATTATGCAATGGTTATAGTGCCGGATCCTAAGTCAACTCTCATTGGATCCGTGATAAAATCGTCACCATCTTCATTAGGAAGCAGAGCTGGGAAAAGCTATTTCTCAGACAAGAAGTTCACCAAAACCCACAGGTTTGGAGAAAACGGAAGTGTGACTTGGAAAAAATTAATCTGAGCACAATTCATTAAATATTTTGAAAGAAGGGAAGGGGATTTTAAAAAAGTTTCATGATTTTCATGAATTCAGAGTGTTTGATAGCTATATTTGAAAGGAATGTTTCAACATATGATAGCAAAACAGTCTCAGTTTGAAGTCTTTGTTAAAATACATAACACTGGACTTAAATAAAGAGGAAGAAAAATATTCACTTTGTTTGAAAGTATGTAAAAAGATTATTTTCTTGTCCATTTAGATAACCTGAAATTGCTTTAGTTTACAGCTGAGCTATCATGTCCATTTTCTTTGATCTTTTAGATATTTTTGAGCGATATTTTTAAGAACACTTTTTTTGTCTTCTGGATTTATTCCTATGCTTAAAAAATATTCATAAGCAATGGAATTTCTTTCCAGTTAAATAATGCAAAACTATGGACAAAAGTAACACTGAAAATACATATTACTGGTGCCCAGTAATCGAACATAATAAAAAAAATAATTCTAATTTTAAATTATTTCATTCAGGTTATACTCCTTGACATAGAATTATTGCTTATTTATCTTGATCCCCTAATTCAGCCTAGCGGAACATATCCACCCACAAAGCCTTCTGCTGTAGGAAACCTTTTATTGTTTTTTTCATCCTTTTTCGCTCCTACAAACAAAGTTCACGTTGTGCTGGGAATACCAAGAAGTAGGTGTTTTATTAAGTAAAAGTAAAGGTTTAAATGTTCTAAAGAACATTTGTGCATGCAAAACTTATCTTTGATTCTGCCATCTATTTTTCTGCTTTTAAACTGTGTATAAGGTTACAGTTCTTCCTCATAAAAAGAAATTTCACTGGGTAGTAGCTTCAGAGCACCAACACCGGGTCCCTCCCCTCAAGCCCTTCTCTCCTTTTAAACCTCAGGTTGACTGACTGTCAGCCAGCTTAGGCACACATTTTCACAGGCTGTGACACGCACCTTTTAAATATTACTTCCAAGCTATAGAAAAAGAATTGTTCATTTCATCGTAACTCTTTAGCTGCTACACTTTTACTCCCTAAGACGTCAAAACACAAAGTGTGACACCCCACCCACACACACACCCCCTTTCCCAAACACAAAAAATTAAATTACACATATTCCTTTCTTCCAAATTTTCTGCAAACTAACATGTAGAATTACACACTCTTTTTTAATGTAAATATCTGACACTTTCATTAAATTTTCCTTTTTTGAAATGTATTTAGAATATGCATAAAAAATACCTGTTACTCCCAAGGCTTTAGAGCTTTTACACACAAACCATCTAGGCCAACGCATCTTTGTCAACACACAAGTATTCCCCAGGGTACAGGAGTTAATGACTCACACTGCTGTGCTTCCTCAACAAGTACCAATTCCTGTAGCGCCTTTCCCTATTCAGTAGCTCCCAAAAAAGAGCTGGGTCTTGTATCGTGCTCTGCCCTGAAAGCTAAAAATTATAGAAAAATAGTTCAAAGCATAAAAATGTATTTTAAAGTTCACGTCAGGTAACTCCATGAGAGTTTTTATACCCCACGTTATTTTTTTACTACTGGGAATCCAGACTCAGCGTCTCAGTTGACCAGAGAGAGGTAGAAGGAAAAAACAAACGTCATAAGTTTAAATTTAAACCCCTTCATTTTACATGACACCTGACCATCAGGAGGTCATCAAATAACCCAAGCTGAATATTGGATCTACACTCCAGCCAAGATACATATCTAATACATTATTTATATCTATCCCTTTTAGAAAGCAGGAGGCTCTTGCCTTAGGAAGAAAATACAAAAAATTAGCATCAGGGCGGGGGGAACTTTTAAGCTGTCCTCAAGAACTCTAGCTTTCATCAGAGAAGAAAAACTAGTTGGGACTTGGGAAAACCTTCTCTAAGGAAACCAAACTGTTATCTGTGATGCAGAAGTGCTCTCCAGTCCCCAAAGACCTTGAAATATTTATCTTCACAATAGGCTGCCCCATGCATCTTTGAAAGCATTAACTGTTTATTCAAGGCATGAAAGAAAGGAAAAGATGAATTATATCAGAGCACTAGGTTTGAGAAAGGTTACAAGAAAATGACACAGAGGGTTAGGCAAGCAGGGAGAGATGTTATCAACATGAAATGTAGTTGGAAAGAAAGTCACAAAATAAGCAAATTCAGTTCAGAAGCTTGGGATCATTATCTAGGAGTAGCTGAGCTCTGTGTGTTCATATGCACATGAACTCCAGCATACATATGGTAGAAGCTGTGTGTGGCTTTATGATCCCAAGAACACCCTGGAAAACCCAACTCACTGGGGAAAATTCTCCCCAGACTGATCACCAACCCCATACAGTAAAAATTAGCTCAATCTTTAATGTGTTTTAGATAAAGACACAAACTAATGACAGCCTAATGCTGACCTTACACAGAGCAATGAAGTGAAGCTTGTCACAGGGGGAAGTAGCAGCCACTCTACAGAAGGGTCAAGGCTACCCTTCCCAGGCAGATAAAGGCCCCTGCCCTGCCTGGCCAAATTGGGGTAACCCATTTCAGAGCATTTCAGTTCCAAAGGCAGAGATAAAAAATGTAAGTGATAGATAGGACTTTATGCAGCATGTGATGTGAGCTCCCATAGTTTCGAAGTGGGAGATTGCCACTGAGGCTTTCAACAGGAAAAGGGTGGTTTCAATTTGAGTCACTGCAGTGATTCAAACCACTCGAGCAAAGGGGTTGCAAGCAGTTGCAAGCCTGTTCTTAGTTTACAGAAACTGACTCACTGTGAAACATTTCTTATATCTGGTATTTTAACTGCTAACTTTTCTTCTGGTGAAAACGTTTATTTTCAGCATTTGTACTTTTACAATGCTTCATGACTGAGAAAAAATACTGATAGATTTATTTTGCTCATCTGATAACACTGATCAAAGCTCTTTCCCTGTGTGACTCTCAGAGACTTCTAGTCCCTACAGTCAGCTCTGTTTCCTACCTTGCTTTTTCCTTTAATCATACCTGGAGTCACTCAAAATGGTGCAGTGTTTACAATAATGTGCTGAAGCTTTTCAAGTCCATCTAATGAAACATTATTAATAATTCATAATAACATAATAAATCATTTAAGTTTCTGCAGAAGGATTTATCACACTGTCTTGCCTGAATCTCTTCTCTTTCGAGGTCCTATTTGTCATACACAAATACCGCTGGCAGGACTCAATTGGAAAACATGCTTCTGCCAGTCAGACCTTAGGAGGTGTGAGTGCTCCCTGATGACAGGATTGTTTTTGTAGGGTAAATTTTGCACGACTACAAAACTTCTTGAGTAACATTTCCTGAAGTTAAAAACCCTAACAAAGATCAAAACCTCAGTAACAGAAATACAAGTGAATAAAATGGTCTTCTAACTTCAGATGGGGCACATATGCAGAGGATGTAAACTAAGCACCAGTAGCAGTCAGGAATTTGCACTCTGGCAAAACATTGCAGTTAAGATTTCATGGCTCCATGATTGGCCTCATTCATTTCATTATGTTAGTTGGAGCAGTGGTTTGTTGCTTGAACAACTTTCCAAACATTAGTAGAACTAATAAAGAACCTAAACCACTTTCTTCAAAACCAGTATGTTCATTGTACACCTCTTTTTGTGAGACACAAAGACAGGTCTGTAGAAGTCCAGAGCAACTGCAGGTCTTACTGTCTTCACGTGGGTTTGTGTCTCTGTTTCTGACAGCGAGACCCTCAAAATTTTTATCTTAGGTTTTCTGTTAAACAAGGACCATAGAAAATGGAATTCCTGGTCAAGTAATGCTTTTTTCTTTCCAGACTCTTAATATTTTTAATCAGTCCCCTGTATTGCCATAACAGTGACTAGTTTGACCTTGATCCACGCTTTAATCTTGTAAGCACAATATGGATTCCCATTAAGTCACCAGCAGCTGCTTAACTGGCAGCAGCATCTGAGCCAATTACTGCACCGTGAAAGGGGACAGAGAAGTCCCATGGCTGTTCAGCTAAAATAGAAAAACTGAAATTCTCTCACCAGTCCTCCTCAGCTGAATAAGATCCAGTAAAGTAAAACCTTATTTCAAATCACTGTTTTCTTTATGCTGTTAGACAGAGCTCTGTTATTATTACGATTTGGCAAGACCGTGCTTTCATTAAATGACTGCTTGTTACTTCACCTCCACTTTTGTAAGCTCATATTCTTCAACCTCAGTTTGCCTCTGAGGCCTATCTTTCCTTTTGTGGGAAAAATCAATAGTTGCCTGCATTTTGCCAGGACACAGTGGCTATTTCCCCCCAATAAACTCATAGTAAATTGGGTATTCTTGCCTTCCCTACAGAAGTGACAGCAAACTGTATAGTGAAGTCCACTGGAATCTCGAGACTCAGTATTTGAAGGTTGAAGGTCTTTCTCAGGGATGGTCTGAACTAACATCCGAAGAAATTTTTATTCACTTTATTCTCATACCAGGTAACCTTGTCTGACTCTTTAATGCCATGTCTTTCTTCCGTGAGCCTGCTTTCATTTAGCAGCATGCTCATAGGAACTTAACCAGCTCCATAAAAAGAGTTGAGCACTGGAAGACAGCTCTGGCAGGTAAGAGGAATGAAGGACCGAAAATTTCAACAAATCTCCAGGAGCTGCAATAACACTGAATGCTCAGCACATTGTCATCTTGTCTGTCATTCCTGGGTCAGTAATAGAAATCAATTTCTATATGAAACCATCAGAACCTGGAGAGCTAGAATATTGCTGCGGGTGTCGGATGTCCTTTTTTTGAAAGCCCTCTCATGCCAATTTTTAACAATTGGGAGTTCTCAGTTCTGCACATAAGATATACCTTTTTTTTTTGTGCACAATATGAGAATTCAATTACTATGGGGCCTATTCAAAGAACAGAACTTGAAAGCTTCAGCATAAATTCAAGTGGTGTTCAAGATGGATAATACACTTCAGTCACTAACATCTGCATATCCAAAATACTGTACTATCCAACAGAGCAATCAAGTCCTCCTGCATGAACTCAGCAGGACTGCTCTACAGTCTGCTGGCTAAAAGGTCAGATGTTAAACTGATTTCATAATATTACAGGAAAGCTTAGAAACTAGCAGGAAAAAAAAATGAGCCTTATGCAGACTACAACAAGGGCTAGAACATTATGTCATTTGGAAAGAATTAGTGGCAACAGCATTAGGGTAATAAAAATACAGTAAACAGTTGTGCTGGTTCTTATGCTATTGATAAGGAAAACTATACTAACTCCATTATTTCAAGTTTATAGAATATACAAAAACATGTCTGCATTTTATCTAGTCTCTTATCTTGAAAGCATAACTAGAAAGTGCTGATCATGACCGATTTTTACTATGTATTTATTTCAGTGAACTGAGAAATATAAGAAAACTACCATTTTTGGCTGATGCACAATGTAGTTTCCCCCTGCCTCTAATGTAAAAGCTGAAACACTTAAACACCTTAAGAATATATATTGAAATCTCAGAAGTACTTTGGCCATTCTGTGCTGCTGTACAGGTTAATATTGAATTGCCTTTTGATTTTAAGCCAATTAACCCAACCATACATGAAGACTGAAGTCTTAGCAAGATAACCTGATCATTTTAAAGAGCTATTAAAACATAGCATCCTCCCTGAAACTTTTAGCCACATCCTTGTGAATCCATCACAACAGCAGCTGAAAACCATTTTGTTCCATCCTGTGAACATGTAATACAAAACTAAAGTTGGTTTAACCCCATCCCAAGAGTGGCAAATCAACTCCCAAACAAATCATAGCTCAATTTACTTTCTAAACATCACTTTTCAATGGACCTCCTGCTTATGTGTCCACAGATGCCATACTATGTTTTTACTCTAGCTTTACATCTTGAATATCACCTCTTCAGCCACATGCCTACAATTTCATTCAAGCTACCCAAGATGATATGTTTTACCCTTTGTCAACACTAAAGATCCAAGGCATCCCTCACTGTTCACAAAAAGCTGTTTAAATATGATTCATGCAGACATTAAAGCCTTACCTGGGACTCCTACATTCACTGCCTGTGCTGTCTGTATGTACAGAAAGGGGAGTTCACTGTCAGGTTTTCAATCCCAAGCGCTGTGGAAAGATTACTGAAGGGTAACAGAGTACAGGTGGCTGTAGGAACCAGTTTACCATAATATAAACCTATAAACTCATCTTTAATTAAATACTGCATAGGCAAACTGAGGGTTCTAAATAAATGAAAATACTAGCCACAGTTTTAGTTAATTTTTATGAATATTCACATTTCTCTATCCCAAATCTCCCCAGGAAATTTTGAATTAAATGCAAGGATAAGGAAAAGACAATGGTTTAGGAATAGGGCAGTCAAGAGCAGAAGCCTATCCATCAACTCCAGTGGTAAATATGATGCATGATGAAGGAAATATGAAACTGAAACAGGAATTATGAAGCTGAGACAGGGGAGGGTTAGGCTGGATATTAGGAAGAGGTTCTTTATTGAGAGGGTGGTTGGGCACTGGAACAGGCTCCCCAGGGAAGGGGTCACAGCACCCAGCTTGACTGAGCTCAAAAAGCATCTTAACGATGCACTCAGTCACATGGTCTGACTTTTCCGGCCCTGTATGAAGACAAGAGTTGGACTCAATGATCTTTATAGGTCCCTTCCAACTCAGGATATTCTATGATTCGATGGAATATATCCAGCTTTATCAGGGGTACAGATTCAGATAAATGCTTAATGTTGAAATGTTAATGCTGAAACAGGCAATTAATTTTTTTTTTTTAAATCCCCAGTAACAGTAATTTTTTGAGTAGAAATGGTCACAAGATTGATCAAAATTTACTATTATGGAAAAGGTCCTTAATTTCTGTTACCTCACACTCTATCTTTGTGAGGGTTCTAGAGGAATTAATGGATATTTTTGATACTGTAGACCTCTGAGCCTGATTTCCCTTACAGTGTTTTGCTTTTGAACAATAAGAAGTATTGTGAATGCACCTGTGCTGTTTGCTTCCCAAATATGCAAGGAAATATAAAGTTAAAAAATTCAAAGGGAAACTCAAGCATCCCTAAATGCTTTCTCCCTGTATTTTTTATTTTTTTGTTTTTTTAGTTACATATCTTCCTTCTATAATCTGTGAAGACAGAGAGGCTAAGTAGAACAACATTTGTTTTTCAGCACTGCCTCTTTTATGCTTGGGAGGATTATAAATGGTTTAGAAGAAAAGAAAAAGCTACTGGCATGCTGTTAGAATAGTGTTTATTTAGGAGTATTCAGTGGCTATTATGTTCTCAGGTACCATTTAAGTAAAAAAGTATTTGCTGGATAACAGAGCAATCTCATTGACCAACTTTAGTTATGGGCTTTTGAGGTATTCCTCACCAGAACTTCTCTGCGGATGCTTGAGATTAAGGACTTGCCATTCACCTGCCCTGAGGATCAGGCACATGCAGAATGACCCACTTCCTTCCTCCATGACCAGGCAAACCATGGAGCAAACACTGAAAACACTCTCTGTGGCAAGCTTCTGTTAGCCATCATCCTAACCACTGCAAACATGGTCAATAATTGAAAGATCTTTAATCTTTTCTGCATGTCAAGATGCAGTTACATCATAAACTTTTTCACTGTTTCTGCTAGAAATAATGCTACTAAAAATGGAGAAATTAAGATATTACACAGGTGTATCTACTGGAGTGGAATCATACAGTCACCAAAAAGTTTGTCCAGCTTATTGTTACATTGAATACCTTTGGAAAATATGAATAAATATATTTCCCAGCTTAATCCAGTGTAATACATTGAATAACTCAAAAGAAAAAAAAAAGTTGTTCAAATAATGATTATTACTATTTATTATTCTAATTTTTCGAAGTGGGGGGTTAGCAGATTCTGTAATAGGCAACAACAGTTGTTTGTATTTATAGTACTATGAACTCAAATGGATTGCACTAAATATTTCTTTTCATTACACATTGCTACTGATATTTCCTCACTTGAGATTCCACTGGTGCGAATGAAAACACAAGTGGTCCACCTCACCTAGCACAGTTTATACCCAGACATACTAGCAACACCCTGTACTGACGGATTTAGTTGTTCTGGTGCCGTAATGCCTGCTTGTGATAAAAACAGTGGAAGGTAGCTAGCATAAAAAGGCATTAATTTATTTATTTATTTATTTATTTGCAAACTTCAAGGAGCAATGAAATGTAATGGTGAGCTCAGTTGCACTGACACTCTCCAGTAGCAAAATTTCTAAAAATGCCATTTCAAAACCTAGAGTGGTTTTATTTTGCATGTGTCTGCTTCAAGATGAAAAGAGCTGTGGCTTCTGCAGTTTCCAAGCTTTGTTTACCTACAAAGTTAAGAACAAAATTTGCTAATTGCATGCAAAAATGGCAGTGGATTAAGCTTTGTTGTTTAGTTTTTGATCTGAAGTATTCTGTATTGTCAAAAAGTAAAGGTCCTAGCAGAAAAAATTATAAATAATGCATAACCTCAGAAAAGAAAGAATGGCTATCATCTCAATAATCTCTAATACAATCACACTCTGATACATATATAAGATAGAGTGCCATCATAATGCAGATTTCTTTGCTTCTCATCTCAGAGATGGCACCAGACCTTCAAAAGGTTTGGCTAGGTTTCTGCCGTTATTCTTAACATAAAACTCTCTACCAATATTTAGTCTAACCAAAGTCAACACATTAATACCACCCAGAAATTTTTTTTAATACTATTTCTAGTATTTCTCTTTTCAGCTTATAATCATGGGAATGCTTTTCCTTCCTGGTACTTCTAATCCCTCCTCCCTTCCCCCAAGTATTCTGACCTAAATGAAACAATCTATACTGTTTTGCTTTCCAATTTGTATGAAGTCAAAGTAAAATTTTTCTCAAATTCCAGTCATGAAAGAAATACCTCCTAGTTTAACATGAAAATTTTCTTTTTCCTGGATTTCTTGTGCTTGTCCTCCCTCATTTCTTTTTAACAGCTTTTGTGTGTGTGTGTGTGTGATAGAAATGGCCACTAAACTCAGCATAATCTACAGATAGTTTCATATAATCTAAAAGCTATAAATAATTTACCAGAAAAAAAGCTTTATGAAGCTCTTTCACAGCCTTTTAATTACAACTGGGCAAAACAGAAGAGAGGTGAGAAAATTGAAGCATGATTATTTTATAAACAAAACAACTGTGCTCAATTTCTAATTAAGAGATTTCACTACCTTTTCCAATTCGTTTGGGTCCTCGTCTTTGAAAGGGATGTCATCATAACTGTAGTAAATATTTCTTTCCAGAAACATGACCTTTATGCTGTCACACACAATTTGCATAGTAACAGTTGGTTATGTATATTATTTACTGATCCCCTGGCAGCCTAAGGACTGCCAGTGGACTGTCTGTATTTCACTGTAAGTTAAAAGCAGTCCTAGGAATTCCTAATCATTAAAGATATAGATTCTGAACAGAAACACTTTTTGGACAGTGAGAGTAGACCATATGTTGCCAACAGACACATAAGGGATATGAGATATGAGGTTTCACGGTGTCCTTACTGACCTGTTGTAGAGATATTGGATAAAGTATTTTTGGGAAGTATTTTTACTCCTTCGTGTTTGAAAAATGCCACCACACTTTCAGCAGGCCACTGGATACTTGGGCAGCACAGCACGCTATGGTCAAGGGAAATGGCCTAATAAGCAATTATATTAATTATACATTGCCTCTAAGAGAAGATGGCTCCCAGAAAAGACGGTACAACCAGAAGAAAAGGCTGTTCCTCTCAAAACTCCTACTGGATAGGCTTAGACTCATAGAGTCATCAAGACTGGAAAAGATCTTTTCAAGATCATAAAGTCCACCTGTTAGCCCTACACCACTGAACCACTAAACCATATCCTGAAGTGCATCATGTACCCATTTTTTAAACACTCCCAGAGGCAGCCACTCCACCACCTCTCTGGACAGCTTGTTCCAATGGTTCACCACTCTTTTGGTGAAGAAAGTTTTACTAATATCCAACCCGAAACCAGGACACTCCCCTGGTGCAACTTGAGACCATTTCCTCTTGTCCCATCGCTAGTCACCAGGGAGAAGAGGCCATCACCCACCTCACTACAGACTCCTTTCTGGTCTCCCCTCAGCTTCCTTTTCAAAAATTCACATGTTCTCTCTTAATGAGACTATTTCTATCCAGTACTTTAATTTGAATTGAATAAACAACCTGTATCTTGGTCAATTATCATCAAAAGGGATCACATTAAAGAACACACATGTAAGTTACCACAGTTTTAAAACAGGCTTTATTGCAACAAAAGAAGACTCAGATTATTTGTTGATATTACACAGCATTATTGACACAATATTGTGATGCTTTTCCTTGACACAGTAACAGATGGCTCTGTATATTCACTTGGAGCAATATATCCTGTCTATCCAAATTCCCATTGGGCATCCCTATTTTTTCAGTTGTTTAAAAGACCTGGAGTGTCTTTTCCAACGGTGCCAAACTAATTTGGAAATTGTAGAGTTCAAAAGACAGTCATTTAAATGAGCTCTCAGACTGACCTGTGGACCTATTCAAACCCAGTTTACGTAAGTGTACTGGCATTCCCAGGCCCAGCTGGCTGCTTAGTGTAGGTTTCTGGGTCTGTAAATTAAGCCCTGGATATAATTCAATACCTTGCAACTCACAAATGATAGATGAGCTTGGTTTTCTAGTGGAAAAGCTGATAGAGTGACATTCATAAAAATAAACAAGCATTTGTTACTTAGAGAACATGTCCTGGAAGACATTTCTGAGTGTCGTCAGAGAGACGAGGAGGCTGGTAATGAGGATGATTTGTTTGCCATTAATCATTGTAAACACCAGAACAGATAAAAGTTTAAAAATAAATAAAAAAGCTGGTGATCTGAGGCTGTTTTCTGTATTTTGCCCTCTGCTTTAGCAAGTTGTTTTATTTTTAAGAATTCACTTAGTTGTGGGTGATAACAACAGAAAGCGTGTATAAAATTCTTGATCACTTATAAAAAGGGGCTCATCTTGGTCCTTTGAGACTTTTCAATCAGGAAACAGAAAAAAGATGTATTTAATGGGAAATACAGTCTTGCAATGAATTTGACCTTTCCCACTTCATGCCTTTAGAATAAAAATACTCACACTCACAGCCAGACAGAGCAGACTTGGATGAAAATACTCTTGTTCTGGATACAACAGTAGCAGCATTAGGAGAAGTTTTTTAGAGGAGGCGAAATTTCAGTTCCTTGCTTTTAAGAGATTGGATACCGGGAAACATCTTCGGCCCCATGGTGCCGGTGCAGGCTGTGGGTGAGCAGGTGGACACGAAGGACGGGGAATCTTGCTTCTTTCTCCAAACCACTGGGCAATGAAGTAAAGTGGGCAAAGGACCAGCTTGTTTTATAACAAATGAGTTCAACAGCAAACTGGCACTTGGACAGCTTAATTTAGCTTAGTAATATCTATGCAATCAATGCCAATCATAAGGACATACAAAACAAAGCAGGCTTCATGTCCATTTTTCCAAACCAACAACTACTAGGGAATCCAGCAGCAGGGTTTGTTGTTTTGGTTTTTTTCTGCAGGGACATTTTTTCTAAGGCCACACAAATTTAGCCTGCTGCTTTGTCATCCACTGCAACATGATTCTCCAAGTCATCAAGCACTCTATTTCTACACTAAGAAATCATTATTTTGTATCTGCAAGTCATCTAAAAAATGGTCAACTCTCTTGTCCCTCACAGGCCAGAAAACATCCAACTTGTACATCAGATCCTGCAAGCAATATAAAAACAGTCCCTGCCACCACCACCAAGCGATGCTGTGTGAATTCTGTGGAACTCTTAAGTACGTGTACATCAGTATGATCAGAGTCCATATATAACTACACATGGGTCATATTCCTGATCACATTATCCTTCAAAGGTTGTTTTAGTTTTGTAAATTCATCTGGTATAGACAAGATAAACCTTGGAGCTCTCACTTTTTAATGTTTTTTACTATAGGCAGTGTGTCAGAGTCATGCTTCCACAAGCACTGCTGTGATGTAACACAAAAGCAGCCAGCACAAGAATAGTGTCTATTTTCATACAGCATTTTAACCACAAATTGGTGGATCAAACTACCTAATTGAGGGATGCAAGTATGAGCAATAACTAAAAGTATCTGTGATACCAGAGCAGTTAAAATGCCATCAAATATGGGACCAATACTCAAACAAAATAAAAATATCTTCTTCCTAAATTATATTTAATGCTGTATCATTGTTTTAGGGAAGTACAAGATATAAATTCAATCATTTTCATCTAGAAAATGGCTAAGGGGATACCAGACTAATGCTCAAAATGCGATGTAAGTTCAGAGTGAAATACCAACAAGTATTATTCTTTGAAGAAAGCAGTGCCTGCTGGTTTTCTGGTGATGCTGATGAGTGCTAATAGAAGAAAATTAATTGTGAATTATTCAGAAGAACTGAAGGTTGTAAAGAATATTGCATTCATGATTAAAGTAACCAGAAAGCTATGGTTGCAAACACATGGAACAACTGATCTGCTGGTTCAACCTACATGTGCGAATACCCAATGCAGAGGGCTGATCTGTAGTGAAAATGTTGCAAATCGTATACAAATTAGTATGAATATTTATCAAATGTTTTAATTAAAATTATCAAGCTGTTAAGATTACGTTCCAAAAAAATCAAAAGAGACAACAACCATGAAGCAGAAACAGTGTAGCAGAACAAAAATTCAGCTGGAACCCCCATCAGCAGCCAAGGAAAAAATACATTGTGTGAGCATCCTACAGCCTTAATTCAATAATACTCAGAAAGCCTGCACATCCCAAAGGGTGCATGTTACTTGAAAATGGAATTCATTAATGCTCAAACTCAAAAATCAATACAGGAAACCCACTGAACCAAAAAGCATATGGCATGAGTCAAATTATCATCATTATAGATTAACTGCTTTCATATTTTTCTTTTTTTTGTGTAACCCAAATAAGACATCTCAGGGCAAACAGATTTTGTTCTTTGTGAGCTCAACATAAAATCTGATACAGTAAGTTGTATAGCAGATCAAAAACCACCTTGCACCCTGATGCTACTATGTGCTAAACTCTTTTTGCTGAACTCTTTCTGCTAGTCAGCTGGAACAGAGAAAAGACACCTTCTTGTACAGCATGACCCTCCTGGCTCGGGTTGACAATCTGGCAACACACCTTCCTTCCAGAGGAAGGAAGGACGTTACCAGGCCGCATTTGCTTGCAGTATTAATGCAACCCCACACAGTTATCAAACAAAGCCAAAAGAAAAACTGAACATGGGTTACAATTGCTGCAGCACAGAAAAATCACATCAAATAAATGACTGAACAGAAGCTATTTAGGGTGAATCAATTATTTTCTTGCATGTTCCCATGTATTTTGGCAGTAGAAAACCTCCAGAACTGGGGCTATGTGTTTAGAGCTGATCCTTTCACTTAAGAAACTATATGTACCCTCCAATTTAGATGAAAACTGAATCGAAATACAGTATTTGCCCAAAAGATTATGACATCTCCCTCTTGTCGAGCATGCTACAAACACATGATTCGTACAGAGGACATACTAGACTGATGAAGAGTCCTTAATTCAGTGGTTCCCTATGTAAAGTTTCCACTGGAGATAGATATGAATTATAATTCAAAATCTGAAAAATGTTTATAATTATAAATCATGTCAGTAACATGAATAGAAGATCTTATCTTGGGATAAATAATAAATTAACAAATAGTATGATGCATTAGGTAAAACGGCATTATTCCATTCTGCTAACACTGGCCAGAAGAAACACTACTTTAATGGTGAATACAGGGTACACAGCACCAACTCACTGGTTTTAATGGAAGTTGCAAATTCTCTGCACTTCCAACTCAGCCTCAGATCTGTGTTGTAATCTTGGTATGGGGAGGAATGCTTAAATGGTCTCTTCTATTACTGTAAACAGAAGGATTTCCTGATGAGTTCAGGTTGATGGGCAGTCTGTTTGCAAATGTGTCCTGCCTAAATTATAGATGCAGAAGCCACAATTAATCAGCTTCTATAGTTCTCATTAAAAAAGTAACTGCACTGCAAGGTAAAAATACATTTGCAGACAGCTACCTACTGCATTTGCCTTGCAATTTATTTCAGAGGAAAAAAAAAATGGCACTACTATTAAAGAGAGTCTCTGTGTGGAAAAGATCCTTACAATGAGAAATTGCATCAGAAAGGAAAATGTAGAAAGCTCCCCATTTGCAGTTTCATTTCATTTCCTCTCCAACTGCTCCGGATAACCTACTATTGTGTTTTGTTTGTTTCTTTATGTCTCAGAATAAATACTGTTCCAGATTCATAAACAGAATTCACAGATCATTTAAGGCTGAATCTGTAATAAGCCTGACACTGTATTAAGTCCCAACATCTTTAATTTGCTTCCTTCTTCCTTTGGGTTCTGTAAAGCTTTTCATTTTGCAACTATTGTCCTTCAGATTGTATTCCAGCCTAAGCATTTTACTTACCATTTGATTATCTTGCTACTTTTGCCATGACCACAAATATTGAAATCCTGCCTCATAAACCCCAAGGCTTTCAAGGGACAGGACAGCTAATATCAGACAACAAAGTTCACTTTCCTCCATATCAGCTAATAAGTTCTAGGTCTAAACCCTAAGGGGCTACATCTATAGACTACCAATTTATAACATGCATCCTATGTGAATTGTCAACGACGTGAGTAAAGATGAGGCTGCCTCTTTCCTCCTTAATAAAATAAATAAATTCCATCTCAAAATCTGGACAGATCTGTGTAATGTGAGAGCAAAGTGAGCATTCAAAGCATTTTTCTTCCTTGATACCAGGAAGACTTATGATAAATATATCAGTTTTAAGCAAATAATCTTAAAAATAGTCTATTATTAGAGTTGTTTGCAATACCTCTCAGTTGGCTGAAGAGGGGTCTTTTTGCCTGTTGGTTCTTTACTCACTACATTTCCTTAAAAAGTATCCATATAGGGTTTTAGAGCTTTCAAAGACTGGTACAATTTAACATAACGTTTATCAGAAAACTTTTGCCAATATCAAGTCTACTAATGAAACCACCTCTGACTCCTGGGCTTTAACGAACAATTGTTTGTTTTGTTCCAAGTGTTTTAAAAGAGAGCAGCAGCATTGTACCTAATGTACATGTAAAACCAAGAGAAGCAGCTTACACCAGATCACCCAAAGGCCTGCAATAGAGGCAGCTGGAACACCCAGGGTCTGGAGCTTTAGGACAACATTTTAGCCAGTAGGTTATACCTTTGCAGCAAAAATCACATTTGCCAGAGAAGTCCCAACATAGTTCAGGTGACAACTCATGTATTTCAAACGTAAAAGGGTGTTCATACCTCTTCTACAGTGGAACAAAGCTGCAAGAGTATTAACAACTTTAAAGTGGTGGGGTTTGGCATCATAAGTCCAGAACAAAGCAACATCTTGCTAAGAGCTAACACCACTGCCATTTAGTAAAATGCTAACCATGTATTAGAGCATTTGCTTCATTATCATTGATTTTATTTCCATTCATTCCTAACTTAATTTTGATGACTGCCTCATAATAGCTAGATAAGGAAAGAAACATCTCTGTTTATCAGGCAAACCCTTATGTGGCTTTTTGCTCTGTCGTTACAAAATTAAAGCCAGGGAGTGAATGCTATGGGCAAACTGGTAAAATGTCTTTATTTCCCCTGGGAAAATAAGTCAGCAGAAAAGTGAACAACTATATGTACACATATTAGAAAGCATTAATATGACTTGCAATTCTAGAGCTCTTTAAAAACTGCCTTTGGTATTCACGGACTACTTGTATCTGAACATATATCTGGATATGCATATATTTTTCTCTCTCCTAATGGTAACAATAAAACTGTATGTATGAAGGAAATGTATTCTTATAAGCACATTACAAGTCTGTCCACTGCCTTTCTATACAATTTAAAAGGAAATTGCTGTGTGAAGAAAAGATGATGCAATGTTTTCCCAAACTTGAAAACCCTACAACGGCTGCGACAAAGGATTTTTCTCTGGCAAAGCTGTCATCCATCAGGCCCAACACCACAGGAGGAGCAACAAGGCGGCTGAGGCTGTGGTTTAATCACGTCCTAAATCCATTCACTCAACAAATGCAGGAATCAATCTGTCAGTAACTCTTCTGTTACTATTTGCTCTTTATCTTTCAGTAAAAGTAAAGTCCCCAAAGCCCCCCAGAAAGCAGTATACAAGGCTGGCAGTGGGGAAGGCAGTCCTACTCTCACCTCAGACAGGACAACAGCCCTTTCTGCCTTAGCACAGTGGCCTACTGCTCCAAAGAAGGATGTAAAGGAGCCGTTGAACACAGTGAACACTGCAAACACATCCTTTGCTCTCCTGCATGGCCTCCACCACCACCACCATTCCTGGGGGGAATGGAAAACAGACACGAGAAAATTAAAAGGGCTTGAGGTTTTAACAAAACTCCTATACTGCAAGGGCAATGAGGTGGTGGTGGTGGGAGCATCTTTTTATAACCTCTGACCACTGCTGACAGCTGCCTGGGATATGTTGCTTCACACTAACAGCCTGTATGAAGTCAAAGCAGTACTTGTTTTAACACTAATTGAACAGCAAATATTAAGGTAAAACAGCAGAGTGATGGACTCAAACGACTGGAAGGGAGACAGAGTATCTAGTGCTTGGCAGAAGCAATCTGCTGAGCAAGCCTGGGAGCCATGAGGGACAGTACAGAGAACATTGACATGCCAAAGCAGGCACCACCTTCCCTGGGCTTTGAGCTTCCCAGTTACTCTAGACTTCAGCTAAAGATGAGAGAATTACATCAGGCCCTATAGCACAGCAAGGTAAATCATCACGCAACACCCAAGCAGTGAGTTAATAAAATTCAGGTGACCATAAATCTATGGAGAATGAGTTTCATAGAAATCTTTCCATTCCTGACAGTTGCACACTCAGTCACAATCACACCACTGAGTCTGTTCCCATGCATCCCACGTGCTGGGCTTGCATTGCTGCAGGCACACACACACAGAGAGAGACATGTAGCATCCCCACTACAGCCAGCTGTACCAAAATTACCAGGACTAACTGCACAGTCAGCTTCTTATCAAAACTGGCCCTGGATTTGGACTATCAGATATTGTCAGCTGATGTTTGGAAGCAAAAAAGATGTTAATTAGACATTATCATCAGTTATAAAAGAAACACAAGATGTCAGAACCTTGCTCAAGACAGAAAAAAACCCCACAATAGCAAACCACACAGACTTTTTTAATTAGGCCCACTCATAACATTAGTCCTAATGCTACAAAAGATTGGGTGTGGCAGCAATGTATGTCTATATGACAAAGTCACTATTACTAATACCATGTCTCTTGCAACTTACAAAAAATAGACCAACAAACTTCTAAAACACCTCAACACTTTCTGAATTAGCAACACCCTAAAATTTGTTTGCAACTAAGTGAACATTCAGGAGTTATTTTTAAGGCAGTGTTTATGGGAAAATGAAAATAATCCCAGTTGCTGCCAGCATCAGTTTCTTCTGAACTGTTGACTAAGATGTTTTGTGTGCTGAAGACGTTTGCAGTCAGTGTAGTTCAAAGACATGAGGACTGTTCTGCTTTCCTAGCAGGCAGAACCTTCCCATTGATTTTAATGGAACTTGAATTTAGTCCACAGAGAGACACAAAGTGAGGCTTTTTTAGCACTATTAGTGATAGCATCTGCCACTGTATTTCCTATGAAAAGAAAGGCTATGCAATACCTTTGAGATATCTGAAACAAGCTGTTAATGTGTAAGCTTTCAATCTCTACTAGAATATTGTTTGCAATCTCAAAGTCAAACCCAGTAGCAAATGCAAGCTGGAATTTAATGCCATGGTACATATTGAAGACATTTAACACTAGATGTCAAAATAAGCATGTATCTGTTAAAACTCCTATTACAAATACATCCACTGAAATTCAGATGCTACAATATAAAAGAAAAGTGTATCTGGAATGTATTTAATGTCAGAAAGGATAAACTAAAATGTGAGGATGCTGTTTCTTTTCCCAGACTCAAGCTATGTTTATCAGATCACCAGATTGGTGATAGAAGTGATGTAGTATTAAATCAAAACAAAAAAATACCATTGATATAGCACTGATAGTCTAATCACAACCCACAAAGTCAAAGGCAGAGCTCAATCTAGGCACCTACCATTTATTTGTCAGAGCTTTACCCCACTAATTATTAACAGAATTTGTTCCAACCCACAGGCATGACATGTCTTTCTGAATATCACATTTACCCATATCTGTTTATGCAGCCTATCAAAATACAAGTCTCAAGTCTGACTTTTCACAAATTCAATTTGTTTTAGGATTAAAGCAGGGAATTATTCTGTCTTTGGATAAAAGGGTTTCTTTGACACTTTTCTTTGCTCACCATAACACTCAACAATGTTTAGCCAGTAATGACTTGCATTTATACAGTCTGCTCAAGTCCTATTAAGCTGCAGTCGAGTCAATTTTAACTCAAGTTGTGGAATACACAATAATAACGTTTAACTATACAGCACATCAGTACAAGCTCTCTAAACTGCAAAATGCACAACATATCGTTGTCTGTGACAGATATGAGTGTGCATGACAAAAATGATGGTTGTGAGCTTTGTGCTGTTGCTCTACATTTTGGTGGCCTCAGCTTCTCTGAGATTTTAGAGCCACAGCTCAACTGTAATACAATAAATGGCACTCATGGAAAACCAGATACCTCTTGCCCAGAAAGGTACCCTCTCATAAGGCATCAGTCTACTTGTTCTAGAGGAGGTAAAATAAAATGCTTCCCTAGGTTCCAGAATTAGGATGGGGACCCAATTGGGTTCTTTTCCCCATTGCACAACTATTACATGAAGATACCACCAAGCTATAGGTAATTCACCACGGGGTGAAGCTGCACCTTGCCAAGCTGTCTCTACTTTCCCCTGTATCTTCTTACCTCCTCTCTCTACTGCCAGCAATGTTGAAGGGAAGTCGAGTAAATGAGCTTTGTCAAGGGAAGAGAAGGATGTCAAGCTGCCTCATAAGGGATCTTTATCTCAAGAAGATGAGACCAATCACCTTACCATTACATTACTGTCTGATATTTTTATTTGTAGGCAGGAGCACTCTGGGCACCCTCATTTGGCATTGCCAATTGGCTGCAACCAATCCCTTTGTCATTTCCCCCGCACTCTAATTGCATATTCCGCTCGCTGAGTTTTGCTCGCTGAGTTTTGCTCTGAATTGAGGCAAACATTTGTATCAGCTTTGATTTTAACCTGATCTTGTCTATGTCAAATGTAATTCTCTCTTTGCTGCACGTGCATAGACTGCATGTGCTCGTACTGTTCCCAAAGGGTTTTTATAACGCAACAGGAGCTGCAAGACGCGTAGCCAGAGACAAAGGCCAAGAGGGAGATTTTGAATGCACGAGATAGTTTGTCTCCAGCTGGCTTTCAGTAGGAACCAGATGCCATTGCAGTGAAGAAGTTAACCCTCTCATCTTTAAAATGAAGCCCCTTTTGGCTTCACTACCAGTAGCTGCTGCTACCTGCAAAGGGCAGCATTTTTGAAATAAGGATCTTCATGCTGTTTGGTAGGAAGGACTCCAAAGAAGGTAGCAAAGAGACAAAACTTTTGCCAGGCACAATCTCTGCAGACAGTGAGAGCCATTATCAGAAATGAGCTTTGGATAGTTCTACACTTCAAAATGTGTGCAGCAATGTGGAACTATGATGAGAAACTGAAAACATAATTAATCTCATGAAAAAAACAATTACTGCAGCAGTACAGTAATCTGCTCATTCATTTCCATAGCTGCTACCCCAAATAAGTATTTATATTAAGACATTCCTGTGTATTCCCACACAATCTCAACATGTGGCTGTAGGATTTCAAAAGATAGAACTATTTAAATACATTTGCCCTGTGTTTGGATAGGCTATCTTTTTTTATCTTTTCTTCTCACTGGGTGCTTAAATACAGACGTGAAGAATTCCTCACTATCAGGACATTTCCTGTGAGGTTATAGAAGAGCTACTGGCTAAAAAGCCTGTTGACTCAATATTCCTCTGTCTCTTACTTTTTATGGTTGCCAAGAGCTCCAAAGGCTATGGAAAGATTCCCACTGTTTTCAATGGGCTTTGGTTTGGGCTGCAATCCCTCCTTTAGAAAACATAAATCTCATTTAAATCGGACTGGTGGTACATGAACTGGAGAATGAAACTCCCCAGTCCTTAAAATCAGCCCTTATACCACATGATATAGCTTTGGAACTATGTTTCCTCTGCTAGCATTTGCAGCCTGTGAGTCATTCTGCCAAACTGGCACGGACAGGAATGCTTATTGGGGTGCCACAGGGAACCAACACCAGTTAATCCACGAGAATATATCTTCTCAAGGCAGCTGGCACCTACCCCCTTCCCCCCGCACAGGTGAACATCAGTGTAGATGGCAAAGAGCTATCTGTATGATGCACAAGTAAATGGCTAACACACTGAATGACAGGGAAAAAAAAAAAAAAGATGAAAGGCAGAAGATGGAGAGGCAATAAAGACAAAAGAATCAGCAAGGGATCACAAAGATGAATGCAAAAGACCATATGGGAACGCTCCAGAACAAACAGCATGTTAAAAATCACATACATCATCAGCATATTTTCCCAAAAAGACAGTACCAGCTCTGATTCTTGAACAACAGATTTCCCTAAAAGACATCTTAACACACTGTGAAGTGCTCATTTTCTTCTAACAATAGCTATACCCTGGAATTTGCTTTAGGTGAAATTCAAAGTATCATATGATTCATCATCATTTCTTCTACTTCCCCATGCCTCTCTTGCCACTCCCACCTTGTCTTAGAAAAATAAAGGACGAATCTCTAAAACTGAGCATATAAGGATCTGCAGAGGTTATCACTTAGCAGTTGAGAGCATATGGACACCCTGCACAATATCAAAAGACCTTCTCGACATCCATTTATCCAATGTCCAGAGAATCATCATTTTAGTAATTTTGGTCCTTCAAGCACAATCTAATGAAGTCTTGGGCACCTCTCCTTGTCAATGAGTATGCTGTGCAAGTCAGTTAACCAACTGTAAACAATACAATATTCTCACTGAAGAAAACAGCTCAATATTTATCAGTTGCCAGAAGCACAGCTTTCATTTGCAAGGGTACTCCACACTAACTTGGCATCTGGGATCCTCAGTTTCAAGAAGAGCATGGTAGAAAGTGCTTGGTATATTGTAAATTTGAGGCACAACTACTCAGAGATAATGAGTGTCGTGACCAGTGCCCACGAGCTTTCTGCTCTCAAAGAAAAAGGGGTAACTTGGTATTCCTCAGTTCAGCCTGAAGCTGCTTCATTACAAGGGAGATTTTAGAACAGAGTGCCAAGTTTGGAGACCGACTGGAGCTTCGGCATCCAAGAAAAGAGAGGAAAAATACAGCCCAGAGTGCGTGCCTCCCTCTGCCAGGCTGCTCTCACAGACTGGATGTGGCAGTGTTCCCCTGACAGCCGACGGCAGGATTTGCAGCACACAGACCACTCTGACTCAGGAGCAGCAGGCAATGCGGGTGGAGCAACTGCTGCTTTAAATATATTTCTAGAGACTATCAGGTTCCCTTGCAATAGAAATGGAGCTCCGAAGGGCCCTCTTGGGGATGATGCTCCTCTCGTTCTTCAATTATAGTAAAAATTCAATCACATCAGTATTTTCTCCCCTTTTTCTTCTACAAATCCAAATGATATCGTTGCATAAGAGACAGAGGCCAGTGAAAATTCAAATCAAGCTGCCTCACATGCAAGTTTCTGTTTGGCCACTACATCTTTACTCCCTGAACAATGCAACCGGGGTAAGAAACCTCTATGCCCTAACCCTGGTAGTTTGATTAAATCATCATGCTCTTTGTGTTGGCATTTCTCAGCCTCCTACTTGCAGTTTCTTCCCAGCTCCCCACAGAAAGGAATCGTGACATAGAGACACACCAGAAGATGGTTTTGAAAACAGGGAATTGAAGTGCAGACCCTGCTGCTATCAGTTTACTAGGGGACTCTGTCACATCAAACAGCGGCTACTCAAACTGCTCACTACTTCTTCAGACAAGCTAAAATTAGGTTTTGGGCACCGGGTCACAAAGTGTAATTTGAAAGTGTATGTATCATCTCTAAAGACCCATACAACGTATCTAGCTTCTGCACATTCAACAGCATAATTATATACCATACAAAATAGCAGTACAACTGAGAAGAGTAAAGTTAAAACGAATACTTTTAAAAGTTAGGTCCTTTGTAAATTTGATATATTAAGTTACAATATTGCAATAATCAGTCCTTGGCTTCCATACCATCATCAATATAAATTAGTCACAAGAGTAATGACTCCCAAAATATTCAGTCAAATTACAGTGGCCTTGAAACCTTCATCACTATTAGCAGTTAGGTACATTATTTTTCCTATCTTTAAAACAGAGCTCTTGGCCACTCTAGGTAAGGGAATTGAATGGCTATTTTGAATTTTCTTAACCAGGCAAAAATAAATATCAGATAAATATATCCTAATTCAGGCTTTTTGTAAGCCAAACACGAAATTATATAACTTAATTTCTTCATACCTCTCAAAAAACCCTATATTTTTTAAGTTGGTCTTTTAGAACTACAGTTTAAATCTCTACAAATGCCTTGTTCCTCTGGTGACTCATTTCTTGTCTTCAGAGGTTTTCTATGGAATTGAAAACATCTACCATTAAGCCTGATGCCATTACTCTGACCTCTATTTTGTCTCAGCTGACCTCAGACTCAGCAATACCACCTTTGCTCGAGGCTACCTCTTGTTTCAAAAGTTCCAGAGGATCCAAATTTCATCAAGACTCAGGATGCCACGTATATTTCCTCTTTTGTTCAAATTAGTCAATAAAATAGCATTGTTTGTTTCTTTATGAGACCTTGCTTCTACTCTCTCTTGCTATGAAGGTTTCCTGAATACAAGTGTTTAACTTCTAAATCTACGCTAAGAAAACTATTTCTTGGCTAAGCTGTTTACAGAGGTACCAAAACGGCCACTGTAATTTAGAAGCCCTGAACCAAACCAGTTTCTGTTGGTCCATGTAACAGAAACCTGATAAAGGGCAGATGTGAGAGCAGCTCTTTCTGGCAATTTCACTAGGAGAGCTCCTAAAACTATTAAAGATCACATTTCTTAGACTGGAATCAGAAACATGCCTCATGCACCTCCGAGGCGTAAAAAGATGTTAGCAGTGAGTGCCACAGGAGCTACTGGCCAGAGGTGCTGTACTGTCACCAGCGACACAACCAAGGAGCCAGGCACAGTCACAGGAACAAGCTGCTATTGCTGAATCACAGCATCACAGAATCACAGAATGTTAGGGGGTGGAACGGACATCACAAGATCACCTAGTCCAACCTCTCTGCCAGAGCAGGATCACCTAGATTAGGTCACACGGGTACACGTCCAGGTGGGTTTTGAATGTCTCCAGAGAAGGAGAAAGGAGACTTCACAACCTCTCTGGGCAGCCTGTGCCATTGTTCTGTCACCCTCACAGTGAAAAAGGTTTTCCTTATGTTGGAACCTCCTATGCTCCTGCTTGCACCCATCAATTGTAAGCAAAACCCCATTTCCAAAGGTTTCACCCAACACAGCCTATGCTGAAAAAGCAAAAAAACCCCAGACTCTCTATAGTGACAGTAACACACTTTGTAAAGCACAGGATCTGATTATTCTTTTCCCAGTGTCGGTGAGGCTGCTGTCCACTCTTTAAGAGAAGAAACAGGAAAGAGGCCAGAAGAAGGACCCAAAACCAACAAAGTGGGTTATCATCACCCAGCCATGAATGAACATTGAAGGACTTGGGTCTGATGGTCCACAAAAGAGGCAGCTAGGGAGGTGTCTCATTTTGCTAAAGGCAGCGAGGAGGCGATCGATCTGTCTCTCCCCACGTGCTCAGAGGGATGGGAGCAGAAGAGCGCGATTTAGACATGTGAGTCTATATAGCTGTGTGAGAGACAGAGCAGGCTGCCTGCCAAGGCAATGAAGCCTTCCTTCTTCACTAGGATTATCTAGCAAAGGTTGGGCAGGCGTCTGTCAGTCAGCACCTATGAGCCACCCCTCTGGGCACAGAAACGGTCCCTCCAAAGCCTCTTCAGGTGACAGAAACTTCTCATGTTTACTATGACTGTCCCTTTCAGAAGGTAAGCTCTTCGTGTACCAAATTTGAGAGGTGCATTCTATTCTGAGCAGTTGCGTATGTAATAGATACGTTTATGCTTTTTAAAAGTAACTTGTCCGTGGCTGCACAGGCTGAAGCTTAAGGAAAAGACCCCTTATGTAATCAGCAACTCTGCTTGTTGGTTAACTGAAGAAAAATGCTTTGCAGCTATATGGAGTAAAAACCACACCCTGCAAATTCAAAACAATTATCTTTAAATAAGACATCTACAGGTAGGAATTTAAAACAGCCTGTATATCACAGACTTTGTCTGGATTCTTCACATACTAAAATCTAAATTTATCTGATTTTTTTTAATATCCTGAGATGCTGTTTACTAAGACAGAAGAGACCATCAAGCCTTATTCTTGTTAGTACTGTCAGATCTTATCTGAAATTCACTGTGCTGTTAGGATCAATATTTCTTTGCTCAGCACATCACTAATAGAGCAGCTGAACTGATACAGAATCTTTGAAGTGTGCCACCCCTCTCACCCTCTCCAAAAGCAATAGCACAGTAAGCCATTTACATTTATTGCCACATTTTCCGAGTAGCATTTTATCCCTCTGAAGATGCATCTTAGTCTCTTTTAATTAAAATTTATTGTTGTAATTTACATGATGTATTGTTGTCACATACACTGTCACCCTTCTGTCACCATTTTTAAGAGCTCTCTGACATCTATATAACCTATGGCACGTCTATATTTTTCCACAGGTCAATGTGCAGGTGTTTATAACAGGTATTAAACTTAGCAAATGCTTGAGCTTTGTAATCCCATCACAGAGTAAAAAAGCAGTAGTATTATCTGTTGAAAATACAGGCTTTGTATATTGTGATGCATAAATCCTACTCCCATGCAAGACAACGAGAAACATCTCGCCCACTACACAGAGTGGAAAAAGGATTTGGTTTACAGCGGATAACAATAGCAGGCATACTGGAAATGTAATACTCCCTCTCAGACCCAAAATGGAACTGGACACCCATCCTGCTGGATACTGTATGAACACACAATAAAATTATGATCCCTAAAGACCTTTCATGGTAACTGTAGAAACAGTGACCACAAATTAATCTACTAAACAGATGGCAGCGATGAGAGCATCAGATGACAGATAGATGTGCACTGCTATGAAATACTGTGGGTAGTCTTCAAGTGGAAGTGTGCAGACAGGCTCCTTACCTGCAACACATGCTGCGAGTACAAATCACGGCATGTCCCTGCTGCGCCCAACAGAGAGAGGCAACGTTGATACAGGTACCCAGCAAGCCACCACCACACATGTCAAGGAGACATATGAGTGGGAAACCAGGGCCCAGGCAGATTTGCACAAGCAAAACGCTGGATACACAAGGGCAGAGTACAGCAAGTACAAATACACTTAATTCTGCCTGCCTGCCACATCTGCAGGTGACTTACACACAGGGGCACCTCATGCTTGGTGGGGAATTACACTTGTATTCAGACCCAGCTGCCTCTCCTTTCCTGCACTTTCCATGCTTGTTTTCATCAAAATTTGAGTCACTGGCAAACAACTAGAGAACACTGTCCTTTCAGTCAAAGGAAGATACACTGCCTCTCCTTTCCTGCACTTTCCATGCTTGTTTTCATCAAAATTTGAGTCACTGGCAAACAACTAGAGAACACTGTCCTTTCAGTCAAAGGAAGATACAGCCTAGAGAAGAGCTGAGCTGTAGTCACTTACTTGTTGAAGACCAGGAGTATTGGTTACAGAAATTGCAGTGATTCATTTCCTGGGGAAACAATTGTTTTTCTCTCTTTCTTGGGTCAATGCTCTTTGACTTCTTTCTTTGACATCTGTGCCAAATAATTCCACAAGAAATTGCAATGTTCTTTGTCCCCGTTTCTCTGGCACAGTTATGTGCCTGTACACCGGTGTACATTAATATAAATGAGTTTACATTGTATTTCCATTAATAGGATCTAAATGCGACCATGCAAAAACCTGCACAGCAACTAATATGAATTTGTTTAATTATAAGGTTCTCAGAGAGGTTCTTTGTGTTTACAGTCCTGTATCCTGAGCATCTTTGTGACTTGGTGTAGGAGGAGGGCATAATTAAACTTCAACAACTTTCCTTTATTAATTTCACTTAACAGTCCTGTAGGGAGGAGAGATGATCTTACCTGGAATGGCTGTAATTTATTGCCTTCCTACTCTGATGTTACCTGCTGTAAGGAGCAAAGCTATTAAGTGATACTTGGGATCAGACTTCCACCTGCACCTGGGGGCAAATGAGGACACCTTCCCCTCCTCCTCCTCCTCCTCCTCCTCTTGTGTTACTGTCAAGGAGCATGCAGCTCCTGTGCCTTGCAGTTTAAATACTTTCCACTTCTTCCAGTCTGAGAAACGTTTCTCCCTGACCATTTCTGTGGTTAACTAAAAGAAGTTTTGCCATACAAACGAATTAACTGCAGGTTTCACCATATCACCCAAAAGACAGCACATTCTGAATTTCCATGCCTGAAGGCTAGTTCAGACTGACGCAGAAATACAGCTGAGCTCTTAAACAACAGGTCTCCCCCTCCAGTAAAAATTGCCACCATAATTACTGTCACTCCTGCTGGCAGTTAAAGAATCAGAGCAATAAGAGGTGGCAAAGCCGAGCACATCACCCACTGTATCCCTCTGCGAGTCCGTGATTGTTCTCTACATTTCTTCCACGCAGCTTGACAAGACTTGTTAAAAATGCCCAAAGCAATTAAGTTTCAATGTCTGCCTTTGGGAGACAATTCCAGGTTGTAACAGATTTCACTGTCTCGATGAGTTCCCTGATATTCTATCTAAATTTCACTTCTTAATAATTCCCTGTCATTTTTTTCCTTCTTCAGACCACTTCCTCTTCATCCAGTGCCGCATTTTTAAGGTATAAAAAAGCACTATCTATTCTTTTTCTAATTTATCCACCACATTTTCCACAATATTTTTACTCCTCCTGGTGACAGAGCCAAAGAATGGATTTAACTTAATTTTAAATTCCCACGCCGCATTTCCTGAAGGCACATTAGAACATCGTACCAGGAGCCAACGTGAACACAGTAATTTACCTAGATAGTTGTAAGGAAATTCATTCAAAGGACAGAAATATTTACTCCCAAACATTTTTCTGACACAGCACGAATCTGATCATTGTGGGGCATACTGCAATTTTCATCTTTTTGCAAAGAATGCAGAAATTATGTGGGAGGAGAAGACTAAACCATACAGTTGCAGAGCTATAGCAGGGTGAAAGGTAACTCTACACCTTCATTCTCACTCAATTTGCCTGACATGTTATATACTTTCATTCAGCATTTACTTAATTTGCATGAGTACATAGCACTATGGATAGCAGATCTTAAAAACTTTCAGTATTCAATATAACAAATATAAAGCCAAAAACATTGCTAGCATTTCTGATGAAAGACCTCTTGATACATAATGTTAATTTACTTTCTGCCCTAAAAACCACAAAGAGAAATAGCAGATGAGGGCATTTGCATTCTAAACTGAACAGGAATCTGAAGTTCAGCCACATGCCTAGAAAGTCAGCTCTTGAGCATGCCCTTGATGACAGAAGAAAAACCATTAATGTAGTTTCAAAGTGCCTGCTAGAAGATCAGATCATTTCAGCTTGGTCTGTTATCATTCATCAATGGTTTGATAGCAGATGTGAATTCAAACTCCCCACATCAGATAAAAAACATGCCTGAGAGTTTAGGACATAATCAACATAAGTAGGTAACGAACAGACACACTATCTGGACAACTGTGTTGTTTCTGTGACTATAATGATGCAGGATCTTGTATATAGCATCAAAAAATTACTTTCAATGTCAGAAAAAGCATGCAGATGGTCTGCTTAATGTCAGATGGTGAAATAACAGCACTTTGCTGGTGCAAAGCAGATGGAAATTAAGGACAAAAAGCACTCTGGTGTCAGGATATTGTCTGTCCCCACCAGCTTAAGAAGTACTTTTAACAACCAGGGCAGCTCCAACCACAGTCTGATTCCCAGGTAAGTTATTGGCAAAATCTTTGTCTAAGAAAGAGTAAATGCCGTAATACATTTGGCAGCAGGATTATAAGTGAAAAGACCATCTTTGTATCCTTTCTAACATTAGAGGCAATGTAGGCCCCCTGCTGAATGAGGTGGATGCCCTAGTGACAGAGGATACTATGAAGGTGAAGTTACTTCTCTGTCTCTATCTATACTTCTGGAGACTCTCTTCAGGAGTCCCAGAGGAAGTCAGGTTAAAAAAGGAATTTGACTTGGTTGATGAGGACTAGGTTAGGGATCAGTTAAGCAATCTGAACATCCATAAATCCATGAGTCCAGATGGGATGCAACCACAGGTGCTGAGGGAGCTGGCAGAAGTCACTACTAGGCTACTCTCCATCATCTTTGGTAAGTTGTAGGAAACAGGAGAGGTTCCTGAAGGCTGGTGGAAAGCAAATGTCACTCCAGTCTTCAAAAAGGGCAAGAAGAAGGACCTAAGTAACTACAGTCTGGTCAGCTTCACTTCCATCCTGGAAAGATGATGAACAACTTATACTCAATGCAGTCTCTAGGCACAGCAAGGGTAAGAAGGTCTTTAGGAGCAGTTAGCACGGTTTTCCCAAGGTTCATCAATAACCTGTATGAGGGAACATAGTGCACCATCAGCAAGTTTACAGATGACACAAAACCAGGGGCAGTGGCTGACACACCAGAATGCTGAGTCACCATCCAGAAAGATCTGGACAGGCTGGAGAGTTGGGCAGGGAGAAATTTAATGAAATAGAACAAGGGCAAGTGTAGAGTCTTGCATCTGGGGAACAATCCCGTGTACTAGTATAGGTTGGGGACTGACCTGTTGGAGAGCAGTATAGGGGAAAGGAACCTGAGGACCTGGGGGACAGCAGGATGACCATGAGCCAGCAATGTGCTCTCATGACCAAGAAGGCCAATGGCATCCTGTGGTGCATTAGAAGGGGTGTGGTCAGCAGGTCAAGAGAGGTTCTCCTCCCCCTCTACTCTTCCCTGGTGAGACCGCACTTGGAATATTGTGTCCAGTTCAACTGCCCCAGTTCAAGGACAGGGAACTACTTGAAAGAGTCCAGCACAGGGCTACTGTCCTGGTTCTGACCAGGTCAGAGTTGACGATTAAAGGAGTGGAGTATCTTCCTTAGGAGGACAGGCTGAGGAAGCTGGGTCTCTTTAGCCTGGTGAAGAGGAGACTTAAGGGTGACCTCATTAATGTCTATAAACACATAAAGGATGAGCGTCAGGAGGATGGAGCCAGGCTCTTCTCAGTGATGTCCAATGATAGGACAAGGGGCAATGAGTGCAAGCAGGAGCATATGACGCTCCATGTGAACATAAGAAAAACCTTTTTCACTTTGAGGGGGACAGAGAAGTAGCACAGGCTGTCCATAGAGGTTGTGGAGTCTCATTCTCTGAAGGCATTCAAAACTGACCTGGACGCACTCCTGTGTAACCTAATCTAGGTGACCCTGCTCTGGTAGGGAAGTTGGATTAGATGATCTTTTGATGTTCCTTCCACCCTCTAACATTCTGTGATTCTTTCTGCTCATAGCAGAAATACAAATTCAGGCACAACCCTGCTTTTAAAATGTGTAAAAGAAACCCAACCAAACACAAAAAATTCCCACACAGCAACACCACCAGGCAACTGAATTTGCAACAGGGCATGAATGAAATTTTTCAGAAGTGCTGCAACAATTTCAAGTTCAGAAATTCACCTGATTAAGAATATCAAGTCTACATAATAAAGATCCCACCTTCTTTTTTAATCACGTTCTTTGACCCCACTGAAATTAGCAGAAGGTATCTCAAGTGTCTATTGCATGAGTTGAAGCAGTGCTATCACACTAAGGCACGTCTGTAGCATTCCGCTCCTGAAGCTGCTCTATGCGTGTCCTCCTTTCTCCACACAGAACCATAAATCACCCTTCACTGTGTAACAGCATATGGTCAACTGTAACAGTGCTGTCCCCTCCCTTATAACCCAGTAAATGTGATTCCTGCCATAAATAATAAAAGGACACAGATTTTACATTGATTTGACAGTGCATGGTCTCTGCAGTTGCCTGGGATTGCCTTGGCCTCAGCTGGCTTTAGAATGTTCAAGCAGTTGTCTAGTGGGTTGAGTGGTAATTCCCTAATCCGTTTCATCTTCAATCTTGCAAATATAACAATAGCAATAATAATACGTGGCAAAGGTCTGACAGACCCAGGTAATAGCTGAATAAAACAATAGCCCTGTTACATCAGTTGATGCTGGGAATACAGCTTCCAAACTAGACCAGGAAAGCAAGGAAAAGGAAGCAAACTATGATAAGAAACATATTGAAATAAGCCCAACCTAGAGACCAAAACAGCAGAAATTCTATGACAGACAGCTCCTAGTGAAGACCTTGAGGTGGCCCAAAATTTGCCACAGCCTGCCCTTCTGTTGTGCTAGAGGCAGGCTGAGGCTACCAACCACAGGACCCAGAAATGGGGAGATGGGGAGTAGAGCATAACACCGGAGAAAAGGGGTAGATAGAAGAGAGGTCTTTGTGTAACAATTTAAACTATGTTATTAATGAGGCTTTACTATTTTAATTTGATAATTTGGAGTACGTTAGAGCATTAATTGCACCATGAATGAACTCTGCTCCATATATATCTATATTCCCTTTTTAAGTTTCTTTCCATTATGCTTTTGTACTTTTTATATATATATCAGAAAATCATACAATATATCAAGTTGGAAGGGAAACTCAAGGACCGTCAAGCCTAACTTGCAGCTCCTTGCAGGAGTATCTGACTAAAAGTGTCATCCAGTCACTCCTTGAACTCTGTCAAGCTCGGACCCATGGCCACTTCCCTGGGGAGCCTGTCCCAGTGACCAACCACCCGCTCAATAAGGAACCTTTCCCTAATATCCAATCTAAATTTCCCCTGACTCAGCTTCATTACATTTCCATGTGCCCCATTGCAGGTCACCAGAGAGAGGACCGTATGTAGTCCACTATTACTCTTCCTTTTACACTGTGGAAAACTTGAATGTCTCATAAACCCTTTGTATCACAAGTTTTTCCAGGAACGTATAAAGATTTCTTTATGATGAAAGCAAGAACTACATGGGAAACTGTTCATCAAATCTGCCCTACCAGGTCATTCCACCGTAAGACAGTTCATCATGTTTCTAGTAATGAAATAATTATGTTGCATGGCTATATACAGAAACATTACACATTTAATTAGTAAGGAAAGAGTTGGAATTAAACTTGCAGGTTTTTCTAAATGAACATTTTAGAAATGATTTAACATGACTACAGTGAGGTACAGCCCCTTGCTAGAGCTGTAATACCTCAAGAATGCTTTTTGGCAAGCAAAGTCATTCCTCATGAACGTGGTATGATCTTAACCACAGCTAATGGATAAATTTAAAACATCAAAATTAGGGCAGCAGGTTAAGTGAATATGCTGAAAAAAACAAGTAACATGAAAGAACAGCAGGAACTGAGAAATCCGTTTCCTTATTATATTAGAGATCTTCTTGCTCTCTCAGTTTTCATCCTTTAATCCTCCTGAATCAACCTGCATGTGGCTTTTTCAGCAGATAGATGATAGGCACTGAAAGAAGAAAATTGAGCTGGCTTTCAGCAGCATAATGGTGTACAGGCAAGGAAAGGCACTGAGAAGCTCCAAATGCCTCATAACCATACCATCCACTGAGTGGCTTGCCTTTGTGAAATATTATCAACTTAACCTATAGAAAATCTGTGCCTAGCGGGCAGGACAGAGAAAGAGGTCAGGATATGCTATCCTCTCCCTGTGGAAATGAGAAAGAGCATAGCTGGTTACACACCCGCCTTATGCTGTTTCAGAAACTGAAAGTCATGTAAATCAAAGAGATGCCCTAGACCCTCATAATTGTTTGTAAACAAATCCTGAATTTATCTGGATGTCAGGACTAGGCTTGTCCCTGGACCAACTGGCAAAGAAGAGTTGCTGAATAGGTCTGGTCCCTGTGGGGATTGCCAGTGTCATTCAGGCCAGCCAGGATCAGGTCACCTAGAGCAACCCATGTCCAAACCAGGAATAATTTCGATATTAGAGTAGATTTCTCAGGACCTTCTCCTTCTGAGTCTGGAAATCCTCCCAAGATGGAGATCCCACAACCTCTCTGAGTAATCTGTTCCAGTGCTGAACCTCTCATGGCAAAATTTATTTTTCCCATATGTAAAATTGGAATTTCCTTTCTTTCAACTTGTCATGCCCTGTTTTTTATACCACACCCCTGAAAGACATCTGGCTGCCTTTTCTAAATGCCCACACCCCCTCCTTAGCACTTCCTCATTTTTAATGCCATCCCCTGACCATATTACACTTTCCCTTACATGCCACTCCGGTTCATCAACACCTCACTCAAGGCACTGTTCCAGGGCACTATCACCAGTACCAAGCAGTGCTAACCATTGTGCTCTGACTACAGACACCCATACAATCATCTCCTGAGCAATAATATTAGTTTTATCAGTTGTTTGGAATACACTGGGGCAAGCCCTAGAATAGAACAAATGCTCTTGCACCTCAGCTGTTAGGATCACAGTTTAACAAAGGGATGTTTGCTTTTGTGTTTGTCCACTACCTCAAAATCATTTTAAACTCATGCAAGATCAAAACATGAGTTAAAGCAAATAGCTTTTAGCAACAGCCAAAATGTAAAGCAGACAAAGTTTTATAGAGATATATGTATGCAAATAAACCCTGGAAGCTATTTGAAGGCAATGTGCAAATGGAGCCAAGTTTGTGTCATCTCATATGGATATAGTTACCTCATAGTGCCAGACCAAAGATGCAGCCCTATGTTTATGCAGACTTTCCATGGGACAGCATCTGCCATGAAGAGGACATTAGAACCCAGATCTAGCCACGTGCATTACTCAGTTTCAAGCTTCTTCCTTCTTTCCTCTCCTTGCTTTTCATTACATTTACATGAAGCCAGGCAGGAATGCCGACTATCCTGGCAGACATCATAACCTCCTCCTCTATCTTTGGTTGCATTTACACAATCATTAAGCTGCCTTGATACAGGTGAGGATCTAGCATGGGTGCCCTGATAAGGTATTTGTAAACTAACAAACTATTCTGAGGTGAGGTGCACTTCTCTAAACTGGATTTATTTATATGGTTCCATCCCTCTTATCGACTGTAATAGGAATTGTATGGTGAGTCAGGAAGGAAATCAATTTTAATTTGTAATGGACCATGGCAATCTAAGTTGGCTAAGAATCTGTCCCAAGCACACCAGATTTCAGCTATTACTCAAAAGTTGTTGAAAGTAAAGAATTGAATCCTTAAAGACTATTTGCGCTCCTTCAGCACAGACAAAAGTGTTTATTAGCCAAGGGAACAAGATCCATAAACAACTGTGTATTCATTTAAAAAAAAAAAAGAGGGGGGCTGAGTAATTTTAAAATAGTATCTTTAAATAAAATGTAGAGCTACTTAAGCAGTCAAAACAATTTCTTCAATTGCTACCCTTTCCTAAAGTGATTTCTACTGCAGACTTTTTAATATCCGCACACTAAATTAGTTACAATTTTGTTTCCCCAACCTCATAAATATTGACTAGCCAGACATGAGGCTCCAAACAGTTTCGAGCAGGGCAGAGAGGAGGAAATAGCACGCCAGCTGAGATGATGCCAGACCTGATAGTCTTAAAATGGTCATCTCGTAAAAGATACATTTCAAACAATGGACTTTACTGGATTATTCACATTTTGAAGTCATTCAGTGTCAGGAAAGGCAACTTGCTATGTGTGACCAAACTGTAAACAGGAATAAGAAATAATGCATTGAACCTATTTTCCAGTTGGAACAGTGTTGCTGTCTCTAAGACTGGAATAGAAACACCTGTGCACCACCCCTCGCACACAGACACAATATTAAATGCTAAGACAATTGGAATTAATTGGTGCTGGACTTTTCCTTAAGCTCCTTGTGTAGCTCAGCTGTGATGTTGTTCACAGGAGACTTGCAAGGTTATGTCTTGTTCCATCTTCCCTGTTATTAAAAAGCTGGCATGGATGGCTTAAAAGAAACAGGGAAGAGAACAGGGGTAAGTAGAAGAAAAAAGCCAGTCCTTTAAAAAACAAATCACATCAATTTGCATGTAAGTTACACCACTGGGTACATTATGAACATTCCCACATGACACAACCAGTAAGAAACTCAGTAAAGTCTAGGAAGAAAGCAGCATTAAGGCAACTAGATTGTTTCTAACACCCAGATTGCATCATTCAAAATTAGCTTCCAAACCTAAGAAATACCATACCACTGTATGCAGACCACTGTAAGAATCAACACAAACTAAACAGCATGTACATCTGAAGCTCCACACAAGATTCTGATATCTAAAACATCCCTAAATCTTGAGGATTTGAGCATTGTATCTGACAGGCTTTAGTATTTGTAGAAATTGTTACCTCTAATTTCTTAACAATGAAAAAAACCATGATTAAGAGAGAGGTGCATAATTTTGCCACCTACACTGATTTTAGCACAATCCTGGAGTCGCATGACATATTTGTAATGACAAATTGTAGCCACAGAAATTATCTTGTCTTAGTTCTCCTCTACATTCTCAGAATTCAGCCCATAAAATATCTGAAACTTTCTGGCAAACACAGGGTCAGTTTTAATAAACATAGGGTTGTTTTTCTTGTCAAAACCAGGCAATGCTCAGAGTCAAGACACAAGTGAGAACACTGAATGAACACTGCTTTGATTTTATATAAAAATGCAACTCCTGTTCATAATATTTCTCTTAACAAAGGAAAAGGTAATTGTGTATTCCAAGGAAATTGAACTAAAAATGCTGTGCAGTTCCTAGAGTTGAATAATTCCTAATCTTGAGAGGGAACTGCAGATCCCTAAATACTTATTGTCACTTTTTAAAATCAGAGATTACAATTTTATAAGGGGTAGTAAGGTATCACACCAGAAAGACCAGTCTCAGTTTCATGGTCCCAGACCGGGTCTACAGAAAGCAGTATACAGTCTACAGAAAGCAGTCTACAGAACCACTTACAATGCAAAGAGGTTTTAGCCTTTTTTAAGGGTAGATTTTTGTCCCTCAGCAGCTCTAACCTGGATACCTGACTGAAACAGTTGGAATATCAGACTCTTTCAGCAGTAGTCTTGGGAGAATCCAGGGGAACTGGATATCTGGCAAGAATATCTATAACTGTGAATAACAAGGTGGGGGGAAAAGTACCCTGCTCTACAGTAGGAAGCTCTTTTTAATTAAAAAAAAAAGCCTTTTGGCATGCTTTTTACAAATCTAAAGCTTTTTATAATTCACATTTAACTACAGAGCCTCCCATTCCAAACTCCTGTTTTCAAAGCAATTTTACACAGCTGTCAATTATTCAATTTTAACTTGGTACTTTCAGAAAAAAATAAAAGATATTTTCACATATAAACTAAAAGTGCATTATCTAATTACATCTGTGCATCTTGCATGAACTCTACAGATTAAGGTAGGTGTGCTATGAATACTTAATAAATTTAGTCTTTCACCCTCTGAAACTCTTCATTTGACATATTTCATCTTTCCTTTTTTTTTGTTTTAGTAATTTTTTTGTAATCATTGGATGTTGACAGTAAAACCCTGAGAAGTTCTTGAAAAAAATAGAAAATATGTAAAAATGACAAAAATGTAAGAAAAGTTCTGAACAATCTAATACTTCCCTGGCAAGAATCTTTCTACATCCTGCAATCATATGAATTCCTAAGGATCACATCCCCTGTTTTTCAGTTTTCTGAAGAAGTACATTTTAAAAAAAAAAAAAATTAAAAAACTGTGAAACCCGCTTTCCCTTTATGCAATATGACAGCAGGTAAAGGTTTATTGTCTCCTAATGTATATGCACCTCATGCAAACAATTTTTAAAATTTCACAAAGACACTAATATTTCATTGACATGTGCCAAAAAAAAGCTGAGTTGCCATTAAATCAAATTACTAAAAATATTAATACCTAGCAGTGCAATGAAATCCAGAGATGTTAAGAATCTGTATTTTGGATAGGAAAGATGTTATCTTGCTTGTAAGGATGTTTTTTGCACTGGTAAGGAACACACGTTATTGTATAGACGACAGAAGAATAGGGACTCATCTGTTTCTTAGCACCCATGCAGAACATAAGACCAATTACGACTCAGAAAGGAGTGTTTCTGGAGAATTATACATGGGCAAACCCACTTGTGCTAAGGCACTACATCACAGGGCGTATGTTAACACAATATTGCATGGCTTGTTTTGAGTATGAGCTATTTTTATATGTCATCAAACGAATCTAAAACAACACACAGAGCAAACTGTTGATGACAACCTTGGCCAACATCATGGTACCACTTCAGATGGAGAAGTGCACGTTGGAGCTCGTCGTTGTTCAGTGACTGTTACAACGTGCGTGGCATTTCGTAGGAGAGGTCTAACATTGCAAGGAGACCTTCAGCAACGTGTTTGCCAGTACTCAAACGCAGAAGAGAAAGCCTTAAACAGCTCATGAGTCACATGCTGTTCACAAGCTCCAACGATGTTCTTCCAATCAAGAGATCAAGGTCATTTACTTATTAAACATATGGTCTACCAAAAAAGGCACACTCTTCCCAACTCTATGTATGTGAACAGAAGGAACTGCTAACATCAGATTGTAGCATTCAAACCAGTTAGGATGTCTTCATATCAACCCTATCTAAAGCAGAAACTACACACCAAAGCTGTAGTTCGCTGCAATACTGATAAGCATGTAAAATGACTTCTCCATTAGGTGGAGAGAAAAACAAATGCAAAAGAAATAGCATGCTCTGACACAGTCTGGAAAAAGGAAAGAGGAAGCCAACCACAAAATCTCTGAAATGCTGCTGAACATCAAGCTCTTGGCGAAAGATTATTAGAAAGACGACTTGATTTTAAAATAAATTCATATATTTAAAGGACAAAATATTCATAGCAAATTATTCCTTTTTCCTGGACTATCTATATATTACAACCTGATTTCAGTACAGCTTTCAGGCCAAGATTCCTCTTTGCTTTGACATACACATTTTGACTACATTAACTGAGAAATGGTATAGAATATTTATGGACTGGTGCATGCATCTAAGATTCACTCACATTTTTAAAATCAACATACCGTTTCATTCAGATCTGGACAACCCTGCCTGAAATCTACTTAATAAAGATTAATTCAGTTCACAGTGGCTGTCAATGTATTATGCACTTTCTCTTGAATATCCAACTGAAGAAGAGCAAGCGAGAAAGACTTTATTAAGTAGATCAGTTAGAGAGATCCCACACAGCATAAAAAATAATGATTACACAGCAGGAACACCCACAGGTACCTCAGGTGCCGGCTTAAGCCACTGCTTATGTTTCCAGATTCCTTACCACATTCCCAATACTTCTTCTTAGGACATACAGAAGTTTGTCAAGCTGTCAACAGATCCTTCCTCATTTCCATTCTGCCTCACTGAACTCCTGCAGGCAGCAACCTCTAAACGCACATATTGTTATTCCTTCCCCTTCAGACTATTTTTAAAGCTTTATATATCAAAGGCGTCAGAAGCTGTTCATGAATTCTGATTCTCATTCGTCAAATTGTTTCAATGAGAAAATTAGAAAAAGACAAACAACTGAAGGAGGGAAGGAGGAAGAGGAGCTGGGGGAGCACAGGAGAACTCAAAAATTATATCTGGCCAGAATGAAGCAGATTCAACCAAAGGATGGAAAAACAAACAAACAAAAAAGCCCCACCAATACCTGTTGCCTCTTCAGGTGGGTAGTTTTGAATTTTCCTGCTTTTGACAGGGTCCAGAATCCACTTTCTACAACTTTCTCCTTTTTATTTTCTAAAAACTGAACAGCTAAATAACATTCATTATCCCTTATAGCAGTAAATTAGAATTACCTAGACTTTCTTTGTACCCTTTTTCTATCTCTTTTTTTTTAAGTAAATGCAGCTTTGTAAGGCACCTCAGTGGATTCCTTGCAGACTGTTGTCAGAAATAAAAGCAGTGACCTGCTGTGAATTTAGCTGCTCTCAGGCTTTCCAAAGCCTCCTCCGCCGTTAGCTGATGCCATGTGTTTTCAGCAAAGCAGCCCTGAATGCCAAGCGTGGAGACTCACTGGCATTCATTTACAAAAAGGCAAACATGGAGACTTTCTCATCCAGAAAATGCTGCAGCTGCTCCCAGCACCAGGGTAGTGTCTAACACCAGCAGCGACTGCAAATCCCACTTCACTCCTGGCAGCCCTGCCCTGACCTTGCAACGATGAGCTCACCAAGCAGCCCAGCCATGACACCAATTACATTTGCCAAATTGGTAGGATGAGACTTAGAAAAGCGGGCAGGAGCAGGCTTGCTCAGAGCCCACATCCACTGTGGCACAAGCATAACAGACGTTAAAAGTCCCCTCTCCTCTTGCAATGCACATCCTCAACCATTTTGACTTGTCCCCAGTATTATGTCAAAAGCATTTACAGCCTCACCTTTCCTTCAGCAGCTATCACTGATGACTCCAATTTTGTATTGTCTGTGCCCCATGACCCTGCAGAATCCGACATTTCATTCAACAACAGCTCCTTCAGAGAACTCTTTTTTTCTTTTTCAAGGCACCAAGAGGAATTTGTGAATTTTGTTTTGCATTTGTCAAATGATTTCAAGGAGAGGGCAAAATGAATGAAAGGAGATGGGAAAAGATGTGGGGATGGGGATGGGGGGGTGGGGGGGGGCGGGGAGTGGGTAAAAAATTGTTATAGTTGTCCAGAACGAGGTGGATTCAGACTCAAAACCTCTTTTCACCTGATGAGATTTGAATCCCAACACCAGCTCCAACAAGACTGCCATTACCATCACAATGTGTGTCGTCACAGGCACCAGTACTTACTGGAGCAGGGAATGGAAAAAGTTATATTCCCCAAATGAATGTCTTGTAACCAAGCTTTATGATCTCTTTTTGGGCACAGCTTTTGAATTTGAGGAAACAGCTTTCAAAACTTTTTTCTAAAGATTAAGAGGAAGTTGGCAAAAATAAAACTAATGTAAACATATCCTACTGACTAGATCAGCATCTTGCAGCCCTGGGTGAAGCCTTACCCTTTTGATTCCTTCCCTGCTTAACTCCAATGCTGTCAAACTCAGTCACCAGAAAATATGATGGGCCATGAGTTTTAAAGCTCTGCAAACTGTCTGCATTTCCTGCTGGAGACTTGGCAAAGTAGTTCTGTGAGCTCACCTTGGACAATTTACTAAGTTTACTGTAACTTACTTTCTTCAACTTTACAGTGTATCTAGCAAAGACAGTACAGCATCATGACCTCGAGGGCTTTCCAGTCTTTCTAATCTACAGAAACGACTCAAGAGATCCTTAGAATGGAGAGTGCTAGAATGAGGGAGTGCTTCTTCCAGACACGCTCAGCATCACCATGGATTATTGCACACATCTGAGACACCTGACTGTACAGGGTCACTGCCTTCGTCTGTTGTTTTATCAGCAAGTCATTCCCAAGGTGACAAGCGCAACAACTCATTTCAAAAGCAGACGTAGGCAGGGAAGAAGAAAAAAGGGTTGAAAATCAGAACCCAGTAAGAGTTTTTAGAAGCCACGGGAGCAAATAGAATGCTGTCTAGATGCTGCTTAACACGTTTCCCGCTTTACCGAGCAGGGTTTTATGTGTTTTCCTCATCTGTTTCAAAACACATTTAGCAGTGTCACAGAGTTCAGCTCTGTAAAAGTGGTTTTACTGGTGGGGAAAATGGGGCATGGAGAGGTGTAACAGCTTGCCCGGTTTATCAGGTATTATTGGTGACAGAGCTAAGAGCATATCCAACGCACCCTGCATTCCTGTCCAGCATCTTGGCTGCCCTACTTAAATTGATGTCAGTGAAAGTGGTATGAAACAAGTGAAAAGGTGAGCCTTATGACCTTTGCAATAATCTCTAACCCGTTGGAAGGGGGAGGCTTGCTGAACCTAAAAGCTGAGCCCTTCCAGGTTCATTGCTTTAGTGTCAACAACAGTCTTAGCACCACTGTAACACTGTCGGGCTGCTGATGGGAGTCAACGCTGCTAGCAGAACTAACACATTATGGTTGTGTAAAAATTCAGTACTTCTATGTTGGGTTTTTTCCAAGGAAAATGGAACGCTTTTTGGTTTTGAGTCTATAGAGGGAACTGATTTATGGACTCTAAGGGTTATGTTGGTATGCTCATTTAGTTATAATACTTAACTGGAGTTATAACACTCTAAAAATACACCTACAGTCACAGTTGGGAAATATTTCTTTAAATGTTTATATATTTGTGGGTGTCTCAAAAATCAGGGCATCTTGGATTTAAGTTCCCCCTATACATCTGCAAGAGGTACTGACTGAAGTCTCGCCCTCATAGCATTAATTCAAGCGGCAAAATCCAATTCAGCAGCATAATAAATATGTGGAAGGTCAGCACACTCAGCCCTGGGCTCCAAGGGGTAGGCTGAAACCTGGAGACTTGATTTAAGTCCATTTAGCAATATCCACACCATGCTGTAATCACAAACCAGGTACCCTACTACACACTGCTACCTGAGTCATAAACCATATGCACATCTTCTCTAGCATGAGGCACACTCATCTATTTTATGTAAAGACCCAAATAATTGCATAATGAACAAATTTGCACTAAAATTTCCACATGTTGCAATGGACAAGATATACAGCACAACAAACAATCCCTTTCCCAGGATGAGCTGCTGCAGTTAACTTTCTTCTTAAGTGCTGTGCTCCAAAGGGCACTAAATAATCTCTCTTTTTCTGACAGTGCAGCACGTTAACAAGGAAAATAACAGAGGAATGGTGCTGAAAAGCTGAGTGATTTAGATAGTGATTCAGTCTGACGAGAACTGTAATGAAATAATTTTCACTCCTAGTTGCCTTCTGTGACTATTTGAGACTGAAATTTCTAAAGGTTAAAAGCTTGCACTTGGCGTCAGATCCTTGTATCAGACCAAGTCCCCAGCCTGTGTGCTCACCGGGTGATAAGGGCGCAAAGAATTGCTCTTCCTCACAGACCAAACTGCAGAGGAACTCCGCAACTGGTTGGTGGCCATGGCCACACTGTCCTACAGCAAGAGCTCAAAGTGATCTTCACCCCAGCTGCTCTTCAATTCAGGACCACAGGCTGGCCATCAGCCACCTTCTCAACTCACCCAGAGCCTCTCCTGTCATTATTCCATCAAGTCTTTGAATAGTAGCAGTGGATTAAACCTTTAAGTCTTTAACATTTTGTTGATGCTACAATAGGGCAAGTGGGGTTTTGGTTTGTTTGTTGTGTTTTTTTTCTTGTAGAGCTTCCTCTAAGGCCTCTGAAAACTAATGCACCTGAAAAATAAGTTTTGCATTGCTTTTTTAATGGCATTTTATACAGAATATTTGTGAACTGGAAAATTGTGCATCTGTGTTTGCTTATCATCATGTCAATAGGAGGCTAATTTTGTTGTCTTCCCTATAAGGTAATTTGATGAATACCTAACTGGCTTTGACTTGTTTTCCTTATTTCTATTTTTTGTATTAAAATTTTATGAATCGAAGAGCAATAAGTTCATATTTGCTTATCTCATTAATGCACATACTGAATCCTGAGGGCATTTTGCCCACTTATACTAAATTATAAACACTTTTTTCACAATATAAGTGACTGATCATGCAGCTCTACTTTAGTTCTAGTTTATATTAAAATTCTTATGGTGAACATTAACTTCCTGTCTGTTAGCACACGTTTCTGCATCAGAAAAACTTGGTAACTTGTATTTAGGAAGTCTTCTGTTTGTGCACTGGCAATTTAGAGAATATGCCACTTGTTTCAAGGTGATTTCTTGATTACAGTTTTCAAAATACTGAAAAAAGTATTGCAAATATTTCTTTGTGTGTATTCCAAGTTCACACCACTGTAGGAGGAAGCCAAGGTTTTTCAGGCAAAATGCTCCTGCCCAGTTCTGCAATAGAGATTCAGGCAGGCTGGTATCACTGTTCAGGGACATAGTTAAGTGTATGCATAAATTCTAGTTTCCAATGGGAATTCAATACATTTAAGCCTGTCCTATATCCAGATCATTTCACAGCCTTTGTCCCCTACCTCTGTTGATTTTTCATAAATCTAAGGCACTGAGAGCTGCATCTATTGAAGCTGGTTTTCAATAGTTAAATTGTAACATACATGAACAAACTCTCAAAGTCCACTAGGTAGGAGACAACTTGAATGTGAGTGGCAGAGTGGAATTAATCATTATCCAAATGGGCTCCAAGAACATTTTGGCTCTAGGTTGGGACCCCGAGTGTGCACAACAGACATGCTGAGTTATTCTTCTGTAGTAAACTCCTCAAAGATTCAAACACCCCAAATAAGTATTTTAATTTTTCTATCTCTCCATCCAAATCTATCTGAATTAAATAAATTAATTAGTTCAAAGTAGAGTCTGTCTTGCCCATGACAGTAATTGATAAGTGATGTCCCTACCTTTATCTCAACTCACAACCTATCTCATCTTTCTTTCTCCCCCCTGTCCTGTTGAGGAGGAGAAGTGAGGGAGCAACTGGGTGGCTGTGCAGCAGCTGCTCAAGGGCAATTCAATATAACCCTTCAGAGCCAAAGAACTTCCCAAGGGGAGGCTGGCTCCCTCTTTCCCTCCAGGGGATGCCACCCTGCTCCAACCTTCACAAAAGAACACAGTACAGGTATGAACACTGCAGTAAAAACAAGACCTCTGTACCAGTCCAAGATAAGCTGAGAGGCAGAAATGATTGCAGTTAAGGATCAGGAATGGGAAGAAATGACACAATTATCAAGATCACACAGCTACAACTAGTCTCATGGAAAAGGGCAGTTGTACACACTGTGAAAATTTCAAAATTCCCTATCTAATTCATTGGGAAATACGAATTACTTTTGAATACTCAAAGGCAAGCAATAGTAGCCAAAATCTACAACCTTTCAGTACTTAAAGAGGACTTAAAAGAAAAACAGGGACTTTTTTTTAGTACAGCCTGATGCAATAGGATAAGGGATAAGAGTTTTATCTAACTTTATCTTCTGAAGACAGTAGATTCAGGCAAGATATAAAGAAGAATTGTTTTATGATAGGGTAGTAAGGCAGTAGAACAGGTTGCCCAGAGATGTCCTGTCCCTGGAAACCTTCAAGGTCAGATTGGACAGGGCTCTGAGCAAGAAGATCTAGTTGAAGATGCCCCTGTTAAGGGCAGGGGAAGTTGAACTAGACAACCTTTAAAGGTCACATTCAACCCAAACTATTCTATCATTCTATAAAATGTGGGGTTGCCATGAAGAACCTCACTCATTGAAATTCTGCCACAAAAGACTTACATGAAAAGGATATACTCTGAATTTCAAATGGGGGTTTGCTGTGCCAAGATGACTATAGAGCATAAAGACAGGGGCTGAAGAAAAACTGGAAAAAATTATCTAATATCTGACAGGAAAAGAAAAAACAGAAGCCAAGCCCTTAATCACGTATTTTTAAGCTGTGTCAAAAATCATGACATCAAACAGGCTATGCGTTTTGCAATATTGCTTTATTCTAAACCTTTAGGATGCCCCAGTCACCATAGAGCTATAACACAATGCCAGATGAGTGCCCCGTTTTCTTAAGGTTTCTTGAAAAATACCAGGGAAAACATGCAGATAGTTCTTATGAGGCACAGAGGAAAATAGTAATCTTGCAATTAGGTTAAGATGCTAAATTAAATCCTGCTTCACAGCTGAGGGTGAGGGACTTTTCATTAGGGACTTTTAAAAATCATGTTTTCAAAAGCCAAGGTTGGCTCTTGCAGTAAGTCAAGCAAAGGAGGTTGCAGAAGGACTGTGTGGATGGTTCAAACAAAAACATAGAAAGGAAGCACATAATGTGTGGAAGCAAGGTCTGGACTTCCCAGTACAACACAGACATGGACATACTAGAGTGAGTCCAGCACAGAGCCATGAAGATGTTGAATAGACTCAAGCATCTTTCACATGAAGAGAGGCTGAGAGAGAAGGGACCCTTCATCTTGGAAAAGGCTCATTTGGAATCCTCTTAATGTCTACAAATACCTCATGTAGTAGTAAAGGAGATGATGCCAGACTCTTCTCAGTGATATCTAGTGACACTGAAAGTGGTAACAAGCAAAAAATGAAAGAACATTTAAATAAATATGGAAAAATATTTTACCAGATACAGGGTCAAACACTGGCACAATTTACCCCAAGAGGCTGTGGAGTTTTCAACTTCAGAGATACAAAAAGCCCAACTGAACAATGTCCTAAGTGCTCCAGCCAACTCTGCTTTGAGCAGGGGGATTGGACTAGATGATCCCCGCAGGTGTTTTCCTATCTCAACCATCCCCTGATTCTGTGGTCCCACTGCCAGAACACTCTATACATTTATCTGAGGCATGCAGAACGTACAGTTTTACTCATTATAGTCCATGTTACCTCTTTCACAAGGGCAGTAACTATTGGTATCAAAGGATGCCAGCTGAGAATAGCCCAAGGGCACTGCGCTAGCCTTCACCATTACAAAATTGACACCTCAAATCTGCTCAGATTTCAGTTTAAATTGCTCCAAAAGGGCATTATCAAAACAAAAACAGACTCCTCAAATCACAATTCTTTTGAATTGTCCTGTTCTCATGATCTTTCCAGAAATTAATAGCCTTCATTTTAACCTTGACTGCACAAGAGAATTGCTCTCTTTGAAGCTGAACTGTTGGAAATGCAAACAGCCCACAGCATCCATTCCTGCCTTGCCAAATTGTCTGCAGTTTTGTTCTATGTCTGCATTAGCTTTGCTCTGAGCCACAGTGACCCATGTGGACATGGGAGACTGTGTATGCGTCTGGGAACAACTCATTCTCGGAGGCTTGGAATGATCAGTAGTCCGCTCAAAGACAGATGAATGAATAAGAACAATTTACTGGTAATCATATTACTTCAATTCATACTGACTGCACTACTCAATCTACTGAAATACTGTCCATTCTAACTTGTACACATTTCTTAACTCTTTTAATGTGTGAAAGTGAGACAAACCTTCAGGAAGCTTCAAACTCGATTAATACATCAAGTAATGGCCAAACACTTAATTCATCAACTGTCAGATTTCCAGATGTGAACCTAAAATAACACCACACAAAGAAGGTTTATTGCTTCAGCGATTTGTCAGGTAGGAGCCCTTCCACAGATTCTTCTAACAAGATGTTTAAACTAACAGTGTAGACCCATGATGGTAGCAAAGCCTCTTGGGTACACAGTAAGCATAAACTCCGTCTCATCAAGAGATGTGAAGTTGACAGAGCCCGACAAGACTGAGAGATCACATTAAAGAGAGTAGACTTTTGGGAAAGGTACAAATAGCTCCTGGAGCTCTGCACTGGGCAATCAAACCTTGATCGCATGCATTGGTGACTGCCCATCTCACTGTAAACAAAATTCAGTCTTCACTGCCATCCAAATTAACAAGCCAGCCTACAGCAATAAAAAACCCCAGAAAACCCTCTGTGTGTATGTGTGTGGGTGTGTTTATGTAGGACACATGAAAGAGCAAGGGAAAGATTAAATGACACAGGTGATAGCAGTCAGCTCAGCGAAGCGCAGGCAGACATAGATGTGTAGCTCCTGATGCTATAATAACAAACTGGTTCGTAAGATTTACAGCCACTCTTTCAGGCAGAACAGTAAAGTTAGTGCACCTGGCTCCTACCTCCTAGGGATCCTTCTTAATCTATTTAAAATAACCAAAGTATGTAAAAAAATATGTAAAACATCTTCACCCATACACTAGCAACTTTCAGTAATCTCTCTAATTATCTAGAGTTTCCTAATCACTGCTGTTTCAGTCCTGGTTTTATTGCTGAAGGACCATAATGAGAACACAGTCTATAAGGCTCCAAAAGCTACGTGAAGATAACAATTCTTCTGTTCATTTATGTGGGGGGTTGGGTTTTTTTCCTTTCAGCTGTCAGATATGCCATTCTGCAGTTTCAGGTCAGTGGGGAACAACATACATTTTCACATTGTCTTATTCATCTGGCTACTTTTTCTTGGTTTGGAATGATCCACTGTAAATCTAGTACCAGAAATTATTATATATTTGGGACAAAGTGATAATACTGCTAGTTGTTATTAAATACTTTCTGTAGGGGCTTTGTAACCATGCTGACTGCTCAACACAGGTAATATAATTGTACATAAGTAGATGTTTCACTACTATTGTATTTATTAATGTAGTTATTTATAAAAGTATGGGGTTTTAGAACAATAAAGTACTAACGAATACAAGGGAAGACATCTTTGTGCTTCATAAAATTTCACCAGAGCTGCAAAGCAGCCTTCTTTAAATTATTTAGCTGAGTATATCTTATTCGTACACTTGAACATATTTCAGCACCGCTGGGAAACACTTGCCTACCTTAGCAATGCTCCCAAATTCTGAGCCCTTGCTAACCTGACAGCCCTCGGGACCGGCACTGGAAGACACACCACAGGTCTGAAATACTTGTCTCTGCCTCTGCATCTCCCTAGCGGCCTTAAGAATCTCATCCACAGACCTGAATTCATGTTTTCACATTGTAAGCTATCAAAGCTTCCAAATGGATATTTAACTAAGACAAAAGGTTTACACAGACTTAATCAAGTATTTAAACATATGAGTGCTTGCATATTTTGCCATGTCCTTGTCCTTTGCTGACAATGGCTTCAAAGAAAACCCACAACTATCCAAATGTCAAGGACCACAGTGTATTTAGGAGGAGGAAAAGCTGTGCTTCTGTGGAGGACTAATAATCATCATGTTTCTGTGCTCATTTCACTCAAAAACTGATCCTGACAATACCAAGTCCCCAGAATTCTGTCTCTAGTCAACCTACGTCATGCAAAGAGTGCAACCATGGAGTAGAAATTTACCAGTGACAAGATGCTTAACATGTAAAGAATTTTAAAACACCCCAGTTCTTTAAGGACCTGCATCCTGCCTTCCATCTGACTTGGCAGGACTTCTGCATCCAGGTGCAGAGAGCCCTCACCACAGTGTGTTAGAGGTGCGAGTTTTCCAGGGAAATAAGGGAAGATGCAATCTTAGGTTCCTTTACAGATCAGGGCTTTTTTCTTGTTCCTCATGCATTCATGCTCAGTAAAGTGGGTCTGCTACTTGACTCCATAACTGTTTTAAATCCATTGATACCCAGGCCATTTCACCAAAACCGTCCACCCGCCCAAGAAATCCCCACACACGCTGCAGCAAGACTGGTTTGCTGCTTGTCATACAGGCAGATGTATATGGAGATTTCCAACCTCTGGAAGAATTCAGCTACCACAGATGCCTACAAAATCTGTTTAAGAGCTCCGTAAGACGTAAGACAATGCTTCAAATCAAAATCTGAAGGAGTCTGCTGATAAAATTTAGTTTGGTATGTTTGATATTGAGTTTGTGTAGCATGAATTCAAGCCAAAAGCCTCTGAACAAGATGACACAGTAGGTGCAGCATTTATATTAACTTTTTCATTTACTTTAATCCTGACTTAAAATTCAGGTTCCTGTGTATTTTTCAGTTGGACTTCGGTAATATGCTAAGCAGCTTCTGACCTTGCAGAAGCCAAATCAGATGCATATGGTCTCACACAACTTTCACACCTTTCTTTACACACGCTGCCTTTCAGCTCTAGACACCATTATTTCAATTTGGGGTTTAAGTCGCTCCCTGACCTTAGACTTCCATCTCTGGTCAGAAATGAGATTTCACAAGCAAGACACCTCAAAGTGACACCTGTGCCCTGAAAAATACCGGAGGAATCTGAGCACACCTTTCTGCAAAGCTCCAGTTTATAAGGTTTTTCTAGTTAATGCCCGAGACCTTTGTGACCATCAACTACTAGATGTGAGACAGAGACTTTTAGAAGGATTACTAAGCAAATCATTTTTATTTTTTGACAACACAAGTGATGCTGCTGTAAGACAGACATATAGATGCTATTCCCTTTTTTCAGTTTCAATGCATGACTGTTACGGATTCCTGAGAAATGGGATTTTCTTGCTTAAGAAGTAGGTAGCTCTTTGTGAAAGCCTTGTCTGAATGGGTGATTCTTGAGGCTTGACGGTCTGCTGATTCAGTGCAACATGAAGTCTCAGTGGAGTCTGTAGCATGGCACAGGGCTGCTCTGCAATCAAAATTACCTTTACAAAGCAAAATGGAGGTAACAAATTGATACAGCTTTGTCTCCTAATCTGTCACAGGTTTAAAAGTAAAAGTGGATTCCATTTTGTTTTACTGTCAACACCTCAGATAGAGAATAACACCACTGATAGTAATATGCTGTATTTAACGAGCCATATTCTCTCTCCTGCGCTGCAGTAAGCTCTCACATTATTACCTATGCATGCAGACTCCTGAGCACTGGAACAGGTCTCCAGGCAATGTTACCAGAGAAAAAAAAAACCCAAGCAATAATGCCTCCACATAAAGCCTCCTTCCTGAGAGATCATCTTTTGAATCAACCTTGAATTAATGCCTACCTCTTTTTACGCAGCAAAAGCCCCAATAAACAGAGATGCCAAGTCCTTGCAGGTCTTGGAAGTGGGGTGGCTTAGGACATGAGGGGAAGAAAAATTAATCTCCCAAAGCTACGGTTATCAGAGGCCCATGCACAATTCCTACTGCAATGGGGAAATGCCTAATATGCCTTGGTTTGACTAGCATTTCGTTTCATCTGCTGAGCAGTTATCCACATTTAGAAAGGAAACAGGTCTTCTAAGAATTCAAGATCGCCCAGGGCAGACGTGTCAGGAGAAGTTCAGAGCAGCATCACATACCGATGTGTCAGAGTAGCAGCTTCTCTGATGGTTCCTATGGGTTCAGAGCAGAAAGAAGATGAGCAGAGCGAGCTCCACTGCCCTCAGCAACTAACTCTTCTCAGCATTGAGAGTGGACTGGACCCGGACACCAATACAGCATGTCCTCTGAATGAACCCTGACGTGGCAGCTTGACTGGCATTCTTTCAGAAGTCACCACTAGCCATTGAACAAGTCTCACCTTTCCAGTGAATACTTACAAACAAAACCTTTCCTTTTGCAGAACTGTAATTATTATGATGCTGTTTCCCAGAGTCCTGTTATACAGCCACAGTGGTTTCTGAAGTACGCTGTAAGCTATCCTCTAAGCTATCTCTTGGTCCTTCCTTGGTAAAGAAAATTACTATTACAATAATACCTCTGAAATTCTTCCTGTAAAAAGGCAACTTTGAAGGTTGTTGCTATTTAAGTTTCCACAAGCAGCATGCTCTTTTTTTCTTTATAGCAGTATTTCTCTCATTTAAACTCCTAAGTAGAAGACAGGCAAATTGTCTCCTCTGTATTTCAGACTGATGGAGAAGATAATGCCACTCACCAACATCCCAATCATATAACAGCTTCAATATAGACTTTTGACATCTACAGACCTCGCTGTATTCAAGTATGAGCTCCCTCACCATATTGCCCTGTTGCTGCCTTTGTGCAGGTCAAGACAGAAAGACCAACACTATCTCAGATGATCCAGCTACGCTGGGTGCAATTTCTGAACAGGCAAGAGGAAGTTCAGTATGTTAAACTGTGTATGTTACACGCTGGCCGAGGAGAAACTCCAAGCTGAGTACTTGGTGGGCACACTTGCACCACAGCACAGTTCAAGCCAGTCTGCATTCTGAATGCACGTAGGCTAAATGCATTAGTGGATGTGTAGAACAAGCCAAGAGGTGGCCTGGAATAAACTTTGAGTAGCTACAGCACAAAATGAATCACAAGCTGCTCAAGCTTAAAGGCAACAAGGAAAAGCTCTAGATAAAGGCAATAATAAAATCTGAAAGAAAGAAGATACAGATAATGACACACACAGAGAAGGCTGAAGCGTTCAATATCTTCTACACTTCTTTCTTTGCAGAAAATGTTTGAAATGCTTAGCACAATTGGCCTGAGCAAGAGAACTAAAGCACAGGCACATGCAGAGATAGAAAAGGGTATTTAAATAATTCAGATGAACTGAAATCAGCAGGGCCCATTGAAACTCACCCTGGAGTGCTCAAGGACTAGCTAGAGCAGTCTCCAAACCATTAGTGATTATCTTCAAGAACTCATGGAGAATGGTGAGTTCCCAGAGGCCTGAGGAAAGACAAATAAGTGAACAGCTTTTAAAAGTGGAAAAGAACAACCTGGGGATTTGTAGACAGAGTAGTATTGCATTGATACTTGGAAAGATACTGAAACAAATCATTAATAATCAGATTTTAATCCCCCAAAGCATAATAAGTTGAAAAGAAACAGACAATTTAGATTTGTCAAGAGCGTATCACGTCAGACCAAACTCATTAGCTTCTTTGACAGGAAAACTGGCTTGGCAGAGTGTGGAGATGCTGTAGATGTGATGGATTTTGACTTTTGTAAGGCTTTTGAGACAGTGTATCATGGCATTCTCATGTGAAGGAGGAAAACAGTAATTAGATTAGTCTAAGGTGGGTGCATTATCCTATGTACTGATAATTATCAACAGTTTGCTCTCAGTTTGGGAGGGCACTTCAATAAAGGTCTAGCTGAGGCTTGGTTCTGTTCAGTCATCTCACTAAAGACTTTCATGATGGAATAGAGAATCCAGCTACAAAATCCAAGGGCAACAACAAGCTAGTTGAAAGCACTCTGGATTAAAACTTTACAGTCAATAATGATCTTGATCAAGTGGAGAAATAGTTTGAAATCAATAGGATGAAATCCAATGCAGACTGCACAGTGGATGCAAGAAGGAAGAAAGAATGCAGAGACACAAAATGTGCAATAACTAGTAAAGACTGTAACAGACTCTGGGGTAAGTGAGAGTAAACAACGTGCTCCAAAAATGGCAAGTGTCTTTCTGAGATGTACTAACAGGAGCATAACAAGTACAACAAGGTCAGTCATTATTCCACTCGACTTGTCTCAGTACAGACACAGCTTTACTGAAGTACTTTGTCCCAATCTCCTCCACACTTTAGAAAAGATGTAAACAAACTGAAAAGATCCCAAGGGAGGGCAAAATAATAGGAGATTTATAAACATGACTTGTCAAGGTGAAAGATATTGATAGAGTAAGGAAGAACCTGCTTAATTTCCTGCACTATAAAAAGTCATTATAAACTTGATAGTTCTCTATCTTTCTCTGCATTAACATGTGAAGCGCAGATTTTTAGGAAGAAAAAAAATTAGATACGAGGTCGGACTTTGTACTTCTGATGTGAAATAGGCATTAGAACAGGTTATAGGTAAGGAGGTTGTAGAATATTTACCACAGGAAAATGTTATATGTGAAGAAACACATGCCAGCAAACATTTAAACAGAGGATAGACTAGATGTGTCACTGAAATCCTTCCATTTCTGTGTGGCTGAACCACAAATTCCCACAAAGCTTGTACTTGGTGTGGGCAAGGACTCCACAAAACTCTTGGGTTACCCTCTCATCTCCAAAATATAGGTATCTTGGTTTTTGTAACTAGAAACCTGTACAATCTCTACCAAAATCAGTAGAGAAAGGGATAGTAACAGACCTTCTGGAACACAAATCCTATTCCTATTCAGAATTATGCAAAAAAATTGTCTTCCTCCAAAATTGTATAAACTTTTGGTTGGTTTAATTTTTGCACTAATTTGTTCAATAAAAGAAAGACACTGCTTCTTCCTACAAATTTTGCCACACCAATGTCCTTCGCAATCCTACCACTGGTACTGAATCTGAGTTTTTAAGACAAGCTAAAATACTGTGATCTCCACAATTTCAAATACCTAAATGATGCAAGATAAAAGTTATTCTATATACATAGCTGCACTGCTGTGAGGAAAAAAATATGCTCATGTAGCCCTTCATTTTGGTTGCATTAAGCACACCCACTACTGAAATAATATAATAGATATGTGATTTCCATCTTAACAAAGATCTTAAAAAAAACAGTCTCACACTACCCCACCAACAGTGTCTACCCACTATTCCCCACTCTGTTCAGAGGACCCAGCCATGTTATAGCCTTTTGTAGGGTCAGATGAACATAGACAAACATTTCTTCATCTACCTTCTTGGCCTACTCTGAAAATCTGATCATTTTTAACCATTTCTTTGCCATTCAAGCTTCTTAAGGGATAGACCAGCAAGATAACATTTTCTTTGTAAGCAGTTACATCTCTTTCTCATGCTGCAGCATCCTCTAAACTGCTGCAACACGGTATTAGTGGAAATTGTTACCATTATGTCTGGGCAATCAACTGCTTATGGTTCTCTGGCTGGAAACCAATGCTGTATTCATAAGGGCTAACAGTTAACAATGATATTTTATTAGAGGATAGGCTCAAGGATTGGCAGCTCACTCTGCTGCTGTTATGCAAGACCAACCTTCTCAATTAAAGCTCTGTTAAATCTAGCAGATTTGCCTCATGTCTGTCATTTGTGGCTACCTCTGAAACATCTTTTCTCTTGTCTTGCACTGTTATCCACTAATAGAATACAAAGTAAATTCTTCCTTGGAGACAAGGCCACATACAAACAGCTGAAGAAGAATTTGGCCCTCTATTTTCAACCCGCATAAATTCAGATTGTTTAATTGATTGACATTTTGTGAATTTTATTAATTACACAGTAGTTCCTCAGCCCTATTTTCTGTGAACTGCATTTTTTATTCTTTTTCCTATTTTTGATATTTCTCCCTATTATGAAGGATAATTGTTATCCGCATTTTCTGCTACTGATCTGTTTCCTTTTAAACCTCATTTCTGACATGTAGCCAACAGCAATGAAACAGCACTTTGGTTAATTCTTGAGTAGAAGTCCACAGCTGGTGTAAATTAGTGTTACTCCATTATTAATAGTAAAAGCTTCACTGTAGATATATTTGACATAACTTATGTGATGCTATATAAGTACCTGAATTCTCAGTATCTGGAGATTTCACCTTTTTTTTTAGCATGATGCAATCCCTTCTTCCTATCACACTGTTCTTTATAATAAAAGTTGAATCCACAAGGAACAAATCTAATACCATACCAAATTTACCCTTAATCCAGATAGTATAAATAGACTAGGGCTACTTTTTGTCATCTTATCCCTCTCTCGGAGTGATGTGGAGTTGGAACAAGGGCAGTGCTCCTGCCTATACCTCCTTCTACCCTGACCTTTCCATTCCTGAAAGGAAAAGAGTTCACCTCTGCAAAAATCATTTGAAATCTCTGCCATAATGTGAGGGGAAAAAACCCAAACAACCTAACCTACAAGACTGTATATACATACACACATCTTTCTCTCTATATATACACATATATACACACACATATATATACATACATACATACAAAAATACACACCTACACTGTATACACATGTACCACTAACACTGTGATCAACATTTTGTCTTTGTGTACTTCCAGAAAGAAACAAAATGAAAACAATGCAGATTTTGTTGCCTGGTCTAAGAATAGGGCAGATCAGAGGTGATAACATAAAATAAATACAAGTGACTATGTGGTAGAACACATGTATGTTCATGACTGGGCTGCACCAGGAACATCCTCTCCCTTAAAACCCTTGGAAAGACCATTTCTTTAGGATTTTTTTTTATGTCTCAGTTAGTAGTAATTCACTATTTTTTTTTGGCTAGTCTTCTTTCACATATTTTTCCACAAGTTTGTCACCATCTACTTTTAAATATGGCATTATATTAACCACTGTTCGAGACAGAGAAGAGATGCACAATTTCAAATACTAAGCATGAAGAAACAGCCCCAAAATCTTCATTTACACAGAAGGCAGGCAACAGTTCTCTACATGAAGCTAATCTTGTTTCAGAAATAAGTAAGCACCACGGGAAATAAATCTGCACCAAAGCTTAATTCCTACATGGCTACTGTTTGCTTGCAGCATCTCCAGAATGATACACTGAGGAGAGAAGTGCTGACCAGCAGATATACACCCGCTTCTTGTAAATTTTTAACCAGCCTTCCCAGCTTCTGTTCAGGCAGAACTGTGAACACATACTCCTTCGGCTGTATTTTTCAAGATGCAAATTGCTGGCAACATTTCTAAACAGCATCCACTGTCTAAAAACCATGTTCAAGCCAACACGCACCAATACTTGTACTGATACCAAGTGCAAGGACACAACTGCAACTTCTAACACATAGACTGGTGTTCTTTTGGACACAACTAACATACTGTGCATGCATTACATAGTAGCACAGAAAGCTAGCAGAAATATCTGCACACCCGAAAATATCCTCAGTAATACCTTCTCATTATAGAAATGTTGTCTTTGAATTCACTGAAAAAGATTAGACGTGTCTATGAGGATGCAAGTTCATACCATCTTCCACGGCTTCTTGAGCAGCTTCACATCCCCAGGTACAAAAATTGCATTACACCCATGCTCTGCAATAACCCAGCCCCATGTCTCAGCACTGAGAGCTTCTTAGCTCCAGGCCAGCACTGTACCCCCAACCCTAAGAGCAGTTTAACTTCTCTGATTTATTTGGCAGAGCTTTTTTGGTTTGTTTTTTTTTTTTTTTTTTTAAATTAGACCACAGGTATGAAGCAAAAAGCTCATTTTAAAAATGTAAGAAGGGTTTTCAAAAACAAACCGATTTTTCTGTAAATAGGCAGGGATAAACAGCTTAGCAGCATGGAGTATTATGTTAAACAGAGCATTCAGACCAGTTAGATCAGCTTACAAGCCACCACATATTAACTGCTCTGGACTATACAGTATTATGCAAGTAAAGGATTTCATGGAGAGCATAAATCCACTAATCTTTGATCACAATAAATCAACAAAAAGGACTCCTAAATGACATCAAGGAATTCTGATAAGCTTTCCATTTTTCTTTCCAGAGTTGAGAGGCTTGAGTTATGGATTGCTAAGAGAAAAATATCTCTGTAAAGGAAAACAAATTAAAAGCCACACAGATAGCCAAGCAGGGAGGTTATTCAAAACCAGAGACAATTTTTAGCACAGCAGATGTTGGTGAAGGCTAACACTTTTATAGGACTTTTCAAGAATAACAGTCAACAAAATTCACATGGAAACTTGCAAATATTTGCAAGCATCTTCTAGTTTTTCCAAGCTGTTCCTATCCTGGATATTTTAATGAAAATGCTAAGTTAACTAAAGAAGATTCTTAGCATTGAAGCTGTGCATCCTAGTGAAATTGCCATAATAAGTTGTCAGGCATCTGCCTGGTAATTGCCTACTGAAAAACATTTAATGTGAAGGAAGACTCTGGAATACCACGGGATCGTACATGGATGATTTCCCTAAAGCCACCTTCTATTGTCATAAGCAGGAGGAGGATGGGACTGCTGGTAAGTGTGTCTGTGGTGGTTTAGGCCTGGCTGGTGGCCAGACACCCACCAAAGCTGCTCTATCACTCCCCACTTTAGCTGGACAGGGGAGAAAATATCACAATGTCTCTCAGTCCCAGTCCTCCATGGGGTCACCAGCCTGGCCCCCAGCAAACCTGTTCCAGTGCGGATCTCTTCCCTCGCTCATCTCTGTCTCTGTCTCTCTCCATGAGCTGCAAGTGCTGGCAGAGGCTTGCTCAAAGGTGGGTCACAGCATCTCTTGTGTGTCTCCACCTGCTCCAGCATGGGGCCTCTCCACGGGCTGCAGGTGGGATCTCAGCCTTTTCCATGGGTTGCAGGGGGACACACGCTCCACCATGGGTTTCTCCACGGGCTGCTGGGGCATCTTTCTCTCCGGCACCAGGGGCGCCTCCTCCCCCCACTCTCCTACTGACTTCTCCTACTGCCCTGTCAAAGAGAAGGCAGAGGGCACCCATGAAGCTGGGAGGGGACACAGACAGAACAGTTGACCCAGACTGGCCAAATATTATCATAGAAACATAGAACAGTTTGGGTTGGAATAGACCACAAAGATCACCTATCTCCAACCTTCATGCCATGGGCAAGGACACCCTCTACTAGGTATGCTTGCCCAAAGCCACATCCAACCTGTCCTTTTCCTCTAAATCTATTATCCCTTGGCCTATCATTCTGGACGGCATCCATTGCCCCTAGTGTATTGACAGAACAACACAGCTTGGTGTCATCAATGAACCTGCTGAGTATGCCCTCAGTCCCACTGTCAATGTCACCAATATAGATCAACAGTCCTATACCAATGCCTGAGAAACATCACTGGTCTCCACTTGGACATTGACTAGAAATCTTTGAGTGCAACCATCCATCCAATTCCTTATCCACCGAGTGGTCCTCTGTTGAATCCATGTCTCTCCAATTTAGAGACAAGGATGTCATGCAGAACAGTGTCAAATGCTTTGCACAAGTCCAGGTAGCTGACATTCCATATCGTATGATGTCATGTTCAGTATATAACTTGGAGGTTGGCCAGGAGGCAGCATGGCTCAGGAACTAGATCATCTTAGGGTTGTGAGCAATTGTGCTGTGCATCACTTGTTTTGCTTATTCCTCCATTATTATTATTATTAATAATAATAATTATCATAATCTGTCCTATTAAACTATCGTTATCTTAACCCACAAATTTTACCTTTTTTATTTTTCTATTCTCTCCCCTATCCCACTGACAGGGGCAGTGAGCCAGTGGCTGTGTGGGTGTTTTAACTGACTGATGAGTTAAGCCATGAGAGCCAGTCCAAGTTTTTGCTTTACAAAACCAGCTGTAGTGGTCCTTAATTTGTCCTTTTCTGACCCAACAGAGCTGGCAGCTCTGACACAGTGTTTGGCACTAACTGTAGACAGAGCAGCTGTACCAGGCACAACCTAAACAGCTCCTAACAAGGCAAACATGGTTGATGACTCACTCTGATTGCCTTTTAATATAGAAATTCAGAGTTTTATCTCCAGTTCCCGGGAAAGCCAACACCCATCAAAGACCAGTTCAACACATCCATAACTGACAGCCTGTACACATCACAGCGGCATTGCTGTTTCTGTGGGTTTCTACCTTCCTCAACCAAAAAATATAATTTGAGCTTCTGAAACTAAATGTAGTAAGTGGGGATTTAGCTCACTGTTTTCAATAATATTCAAAGCATTGTTTGTTCCTGTGCTAAATTATCCATGTGTAGGAACCTATAAACCTATGCACTAGCCTTCACATAGTATTTCAGGACTCATCTGATGTCAAACTGCACTTCTCTCCCACCAAGCTGGGAACTCAATATCCATGGATGCTAAAACAGTGATTCAAAATTATATCACTAAGGGTTCAAAAACACCTCATTGTCCATCTCACTTTAATAGATGCCAAGATGTGAACAGCAAAAGAAAAGATGCCATGAGTGTTAACTGCAGTGGACCTGTTACTGACGAAGTGAACTGCAACTGCCAGCTTCTCTCAGTTCTTCCCAAGTAAATTTTTCCACATCTGAACATGTTAAAATTATGATAATTAGAGGAGGAACAAGCAATAAAAAGAACAAAGAAACTATTTCTATCTAATTCTCCTCTAAAGACCTGATCAGTCTGTCTGCTGCTCTTCTTGGGATTTGGATTGTGACATTCCATAATATTCACAAAAGAGTTTACATTTTGAAAGAAAATTAAATAAGTGAGATTTATCATTTTTATATTGTTTCCATTTTTTATATTTACATCACTCTTTTATATTATGACCATTATTTTAGATTATATGGGAATAATACAAACGTGTCTAAAATATGAAAAAACTGCTCACCCCCATGAATAAGAAAGGCCTAAGCACATATAATAATTTAAAACTGAGTCTTTCTAGGAACTGGGTAATACAATCAGCTCAGTAAAGCACTCATGCAATGACTGTGTTGACAGAATAGTGTTTACAGTCAATAAAAGATACAAGGAAGGCAAAATTTATCCTAGAGCTTTAAATCACCTTGAAATGGTTTTGTCTGAAGGATCATCTCTATTTCAGGAAACTAATATTTCAGGCCCTTTATACATATAAATATATATATGTAAATAATACGCACACAATACATAAATAGTTATATATATAACTATTTCATGTTTAATTTGAAAGAAATAAACACTTCAGAAGTATGCTCCTTACATGGAGTAAACAGCAGAAAAATAAGAAACAGCTTAATTGATCCATTTCTTAATTCAGCAACATGTCACACTCTCTCTGCTTTTGAAAGCAACTACAGTACGTGTACCAAAGTTTATGGATTGAGTAGCACTCTCCAAAATGGGGAGCTACACCGTATGTATTTTGTTTCAGAAATAGAATGGCTTTCACTCTTTTCAATAAGGCAAAGAAATGAAATGAAATGTTGACACACAAATGTTTTCCCTTGAAATCTATTTTACGTGAATTACTCCAGGCATAGCCTAACAAAGGATTTGTCACAAACAACCTGTAATGTTTCGCTATATTATCAAGGGGATATGTTAATAAAAAGAAGCTGTTAATGTGTGTATTTCAATGGCAGCACAGTAAATGAGACACAGATACATTGCTATCAATCTGCACTAAATGCTTGATACTAAGCTCCAGTTTATGAGGATGTATTTATTTTCTTATATGAAATGCAAAAAATAAGTAACAGATTAAGTAACCCTCCCCTAAACTATGAAGAAAAATAATGATTTGCTGTGATCCCTTGCAGAACTTAGAGGCTGACAGTATTTAATGCTGTTTTCAACAGCAATGTGGGTTCAACAAGTAGAGAAATCAGTGCAATTCTTTCAGTCAGCTGAGGAGACACCTTTTCAGACCTGGCAACACCGACACTATACCGCAATTTAACTACACTACGCCAAGACATGCTATCCAGTTCTGTAGAGACACTACATCAGTTCTGGGCTCCACAGGACAAAAAAGAGTCCAGTAGAGGGCGACAAAGATGATTAAGAGCCTGGAGTATCTACCCCACGAGGAAAGGCTCAATGAATTGGGGTCATTCAGCCTTGAGAAATAAAGACTGAGAAGGATCTTATTAATGTTTATAAATATCTGAAGTGTGGGACACAGGGGGAAATGGCCAGCCCCTTTTCAGTGGTCTGTGCAGACAGGACAAGGGGTAATGGCCACAAGCTGGAGCACAGAAAGTTCTGCACCAATATGTGGAAGAACTTTTTCACGGTGAGGGTGACAGAGCCCTGGGACAGGCTGCCCAGGGGGGTGTGGAGTCTCCTTCTCTGGAGATATTCCAGACCCGTCTGGACACCTACCTGTGCGACCTGTCCCAGGGAGCTGCTTTGGCAGGGGGGTTGGACCTAACGATCTCTGGAGGTCCCTTCATCCCCTACGATTCTGTGATTCTGTGAATCCTGTTCTTGAAGGATATTCATATCCCTGAACAAGCATAAAAGGGCTTTTATAGGAATCCACTCTGACGTTATCTAACTCTTTTTGAAATTCTATTGGAGAGGAATGCAAGGTTCTTTAGGCCCACTTCACTGAGAACAAGAAACAACATTTTCATGCACTGCTATTTATTACAAATAAATTGCATGAGTAGTACTCGTCAAATAAACCCCAGGATCAATCTGGCAACTGAAATTGTGTTTCTGCATCAAGCACACAGTGCTTGAGTATCAAAGGTATCACTTTTGTAATCAACTAATGTAATTACATATGTATATTACATAATAATGCAATTATATATGTATATTACATAATAATGTAATTATATATGTATATTACATACATGCTTTGTATGCAATGGTGATGACACAGTGTATTAATACACTATATTTAGACATGTCATCAACCTTTGTGCAGTTCAGCTACCTGGACTCATCTCTTCTCACTTGCATAATATTTCCTTAAGATTAATAGTTTAGAACAGACACTGATGAGAGTTTCCTGGATCTGAATCATGGAAAAATCACAATCAGGAAGTGATACACCTAAGAGAAATAAGAGATCACATAAAGAAGCAATAGCAATACAATTTCCATCAGTCTGTGTTACTCAAGTTTGACTGCATAGATCAACAAGAGCATAAAAATACAGCTTTTGGCTCTTATTTGTTTATTCTACTCTGTGAAGATTATATGGTAACTGGAAGGAAGCAGAAAATAATCTCCCCTCAGAGACAAAGCCTGTTTTCACTGTTTGGTGCTGGTGTCCATCCTCATACCTGCTCGTGACAGAAAAGACCTTCCTGGATTTGGTTTTCACCTTTTCCCTTTGCCACCTTGGCTGAGCACTTTTGCACCAAGCCAACAAAAATAACATAGTACATGACACAGCTTTGTGGTAAGGCCTCAATAAATGTATGATAGGGTCCTCACAGATAGTACTGACAAGCATGCATAGCACTGACAATCAACAAGGACTCTGCTTTTCGGAAAGCCAAGAAGGGCAGCTCTTTAGTGCACCAAATGACAGTGCTCGTGTGTGAGCTCCTGCTAATGCAAATCACATATGCTATTCATCTTGCTGCACATCCAAGACACAGATGCAATAGTGCAGAAAGCAAATTGGGGTAAGCTCTTCTATGTCTAGTGGATAGAAGCCTAAGAAAGGAGAGCTGTAGTATCTCAGCTTCACTTTTCAAGTATTTCTGGCAACCTTCTGCCACCATCTATCACACCAAGTTGAGAAACAAGCTCAAGAGAGAAAATTGTGATCTTGGAGAAACATATTCTGCTCCATATTCCTAGGTATCACTCAATTAGGTTGTTCTTGGAAAGACAGTGGCTTGCAATAGCTTCTGGTAGGGACAACCACAGCACATTCCTGTGCCCTACCTACATCCAGCTCACCCAGACTGAAGGCAGCCGCCAACGCAGCACAAAATATGTTGAACTATACTCCCATCAACAGCTCCAAGTTTGTGTCTAAGTAATAGTTCTGAATAAAAAAGGGAAGAAAAGTTGGCAAATCTAGATTTAAAACCAGGCTTTTACCCCTGTTTGACTGACAAGGCAAACAAACCCCAAGGATATTCTCTACACAAGCCAAATGAAACAGAAATAAGGGATGGGAAAGGTCAGCCCAGTGGCACGTGTAATACACATGCGTACTAAATGAGTAATATATGCTCCAAAAACACTGCATTGCAGATACCAGCATTCACATGGAAAACCACAGACAGAATTTAGCCCCATACTGAGCATTTTGGGAAAACAGTCACTACCTCTCAGAACTGCAGAACTGCTTGCAGCAAGCTCAGATGATGGATCTATATATTAGTAGTTACCTGCTGCTGTAGGGCATAACAGTCCCACTAAATACTAAGCCATAAATTGACTTTTCTAGTGCTAAGTAGCAGTAGTATTTAAGAATTAATAATTCATTATTAATTACTAATTTTATTACTTGTAATGTAATTGGGTTCACGAATATTTATTTCCCCACATATACTTCACCAGAAAGAAAACTCTTTTTAATTTTACCACTCCTACTGTGATTGTATTTCTTTTTGTTATGCTAAAGATGTTCTTTTGGTTTGAAATGCTCACCTATCAAATAGCCATGAACTCTTCATGTTATTTTTCTTTTGTGCAAAGCCATGCAAAAGTGGTTACTCATTTTCACTTCAGTGGGAGCTTCTAGCTTCTAATCCCTGAGTTCGACTGAAACTTTTCATGTCTGAGAACCTAAAAAGTAGGGCATCCAAAATCAGTGGCCCCTTTGGAACACATATGTCATTATTTCAAAGTCCTCCTCCCAAGTCAGTGTCTGCTGTCTGCACCACTGGCAGCATTACAGCTCTGACTAAGGGCACAGCTGTGCAGAAAGATTGTTACCTCCTCATAAAACCAGTGCTACAGATGTCACATGATGCTTTTGTCCAGCGTGACCCTCCCTAAGAGGTGGGGGAGCTTCTTTCACCCCAACATTGCCAAGTGGAGCTCTTCTCCCAACCATAAAACAATAATGCTCCCCTCAAGGGCTTGCCATGCTGATCAGTACCACCCCATCTGCCACCCTATTACCACTGCAGGAATCAAAGCACCAAGGAAGCAGCATAACCTCACAGCCTCCTCCTCAAAGAAAATCAGACTTACAATTAAGTCCCCACCCACCTCCCTTTGCACTTCTGTGACCCAGGAAGGCTCGCTGACATTACAGAGTCATAAGGTTGGAAAAGACCTTTAAGATCATCAAGTCCAACCATTCCCGTCCTATGCTAAAACATATCCCTAAGTACCTCATCTACCCTTTTTTTAAACACATCAAGAGATGGTGACTTAAACCCCTCCCTGAGCAGCCTGTTCCAGGCCCTGACAACTCTTTCAGTGAAGAATTTTTTTCTAACATCTAATCTGACCTTGCCCTGGCACAGCTCAGTGCCATTTCCCCTTGTCCTATCTCCTGTCACCTGGCTGAAGAGACCATCACCCACCTCTCTACAACCTCCTTTCAGGTAACTGTAGGCTGTGATAAGGTCTCCATCCGTCAGCCTCCTCTTCTCCAGGCTAAAAAGGCACATAAGCTACCTGGACACTTAGGGAGACCTCCTTGCATCACTCCCATCTCACCCTACTCCATTCTCAATCTTCAGTTTTGATTCAGCATTTGGTTTTGCACTTTCTGCTTGCACACTCTCTCCACAAGAGTTGCTGTCTTCTATCCATCTCCACAAGCAAGTTTCTGTGACTCTTCTGAAATACCATATAGTGCCTTAACATCAATAGCAATATGCCACAAGAGTTGGACCATTTCCTTCCCACCTTTTGGAACTACTTTTGGCTAATAAATTTACTTTTCCAGTAACAAATTTAATACACTAAGTCTCAAAAATTATGGTACAGCTTGTGCCAAACTGGAACATATCATCCAAGCATATAACTCTGGCCTAGTAACTCCTGGTATCTTGTCAGGAAGTAGGCATTCTCTTACACAAATCAAAATGGTAAAAGAAATTCTCTGTTACATTAAAAATGTGAAACTTGTTGCCCCAGGGTATGAAAAACAAGAGTGTTTCAAAAAGGATTTTGCAGACAGTAAGGAAAAAAAAGAGGCATATAGCAGTGAATACTTCTGACTTGTATCAGTCTTAAGATGCAACAAAATCTTCACTTCTAACTCATGAGCTACATGGTCATTAACTGCATCTAACTTATCCCATAAACAAATTGGCACCAAGAAGGATGCTCAGATCAGTGATCTAATACAGCAGCAGAATGCCTGTGCCATAAGTGGACATAAGCCTTTGCCATGACTGGAGCAGAGAGGGGTGGCAGAGAGGAGACCATAAGGATCTTCTGATAAAAACACCCAAGAGAGGTTCCTTCCAGGCTCTTGAACACACACAAGCTAATAATGTGGTAGCAGTGCCTTCCTATTGTCAGCCTGCAACCATAAGAACTGCCAAAGAAAAGCCAGATTTAAAAAAATGTTAATAACATTTAACTATTTAACTTACCTCAGTGCATTTACTAGCACTTTATTAAGACATTTACACATTTGATTAATCCAAAATCATTCACTTCTTATATTTTCATGGGTTTCACTCCTCCTCTCTGCAAAATTTCCATGCTACTGGTCAATACGCCCAAGACAAGATTAGTCCCTGGGATTTCATCTGCCCTTTCCGAGACTGAGAGTGGCATCTTTTGAAATAACAGCGAAGTACTTGCAGAATAGACTGCAGTGCATCAGTAAATGCAAGAGAGATCCTGATTACATCATCATATCTGTTCAAGTTAGAAGCAACTCCAAACTGAAACAAATTGCAAGTCCTGAAAGAAAGTCCGCTTGATTTTATCAGTGTTTTTCAGTTCTCGTGACATATCACTGGTATTTCATGTCACTGTCCCTGCTACAGGACCTGCCATGTCTCTCACCCTGTTACTGTGGCTTAAGTTCACGGCTTTAACTTTTCATTCAGGTAACAGGAGACGTTCCCGCATATTTTGCTCATTTCACTTTGCTCATTTTCTCTTCTTTTGCTTTTCTTTTCACCATGTTCTGACACTAATTCTGTCTTCATTTACCTCCAACACTTAAAGCATTTGTAGCAAGAGATCTTAAAATTCAGTATTTCTATTTCTCATAAAATAAAGAGGAAGTTAAAGAACATCATCCCAGTGAAGAAAAAATACCTGACAGATCTTAAGTATTTTTTTTTTTGCATTCATCTCTATTTTTCCTTAATAGGAAAAGAGCTGGTAGCTCTTTCCATTCCTATACACTAACCACCGCTAATCACACAGGTATTGATTCAGCCCATGAAAATGTATTGCAATGAGAAGTTTACCTTTCGATCTTCAGTCTCTGTAATTCTTTTGTGCTGAGCAAGAAAACACTTACAGTTCCCAAACCTAGCAGTGTTTATACAGAAATAACACAAGGAAAGAAAAAGTAAAGAAGATGCTTTCTAACCCTGCCTTGTCAGAGGTAGTGCTTTTCCAGTAGGCACCTTCCCTTTCCTGATCTTTCCATCAGTTCTAGAAAGGATTATTCATCTCTGTTACTGGCATATGTTTGTTTATGCCACCTCTTCGTGCAAATTCTCACAAATGACTCTTAAGAACGACTTGTGAATTTCCTAAATAATAATGTCAAAATGCCTGTAGTTGCAAACATCTACATAGCTGTGAAGGCTAAGAGAGTGTGCTAACAAACTCCTACTAAAGGTACTAATTTGAGCCAGTAGCAACCAGGGCTTCCGTGTACCACCAGGCTTGGGCAGCTTGCCATGCAGAGTCCTCCTACTTCTCGGGCCATTTGGGCACTGGGTTCTTCAGCCCAGCAGGCTTGAAACTACCAAGGGGTAGCCTTGTAAGATGGGTCTGCCCTCCCACCACAGAGTCCAGCTTCTTAGGATTCAGACAGTCCTCCTGGCTGCATCAATATCCGGAAAGAGGGGCTACACTTGTACTGCTAAATTCAAGGTATTTGAAAAAGTGTCCTGGAAGAAGAACACAGCTGCCACAACCATGACACAGTCAAAAGGATTCCTGGCATGGTTGTGCCCCATTCTGATTAACATTACTCCCATCATTTATAAAGCATCAGTGGAGTCTTAGCTCATGCCTGTGACCAGCCTCAGAAGTGGTTTGGATGTGACTACCCTACTCAACAGGATACAGGAGTTTAATGGCTGAGACACAGACTGTTCTGCCCCGGGTGTCCTGATGTTGCATCTCCCTTGCCAAACAGGGCAGCCCCTCACAGCAGATCTGCAGAGTGAAGCAGCTCTGCTGGAGAGCTAATGTCTGCACTAGACATTGGGTCTCAGGTTTGAGAAGCTCATTTTATACCTGTGGATTGAGTGTCCATTTGCAGCTGGAACACATCAGGTGCCTTCCTGAGAATGCATTTTGCCATTTAGTTTCATCTGAAAGGAATCCAGCTCATATGCTCCAAGCCCACTCTTCTTTGTTACCGAAACCATGTGTAGTGGTAGAAGTACTTCAAAAAATACGAGAAGTGTTTTCCCACAAACAAAGGAGTGTTTCTGTCCTTTACTGATGGTTGTGCATGTGTTCATTCCAGTGTGTAGTGCTGGTTTTCACCCACATCATTTCCTGACCACACTCGATGCATTCGATGAAGTCGATTGTGTGCCACAAAATGCACTTACAGATAGGTTGCCACTGTGAGGGTTGCAGAGATGTGTTAGTGCACTTTGCATCTTGGAAAATTGAAATTGTTAGATTCCTTTCAGTGTTGATCTACATCTATTTTGGTTTCAGTGATTAATCTGATCAAGTTCAGGAACTGTTAGAAGACTTAGAGCTGATATTCTGAGGAAAAAAATAAAATCATAATCTTTTTCCACTCTATCTAGTAACTGCTTAATTTTCTTTAGCTATTTTAGTATTACATGGAGTGAATAAACATTTTTATAGCTTTCTGGTGTTTCATTCTAAGGTTTGATCTATTTTGATATAGAAATTATATTAGGAGTTAACAGCAATTTTCAATTACGATAAATGCTCTCTTTAGGACAGATGCTGTGATATTTGAGTATGTGGCATTTTGACAAAAGAGGAATGATGTATGATTTTGGGTTTTAAACTGACTTTTTCTATAGGTAGCTTTGTGCCATTTCTGAGACAAATGATGGTGTCTAGAGATAATGATGTTGGAGTAAGACACATGATTAAATAGGGAGTTTTTGGAGAAAGCAACTGAACGCTTGCCATTTGAATAGCTAATATATTTGAATGCTTGTATATTGTCTCTCATAGGGGTTTTTTTTCAATTTTAATGACAACGGGGCATTAATGACACCATTCCTGGAACATATATCTATAACAAAATGTTAATGTCTCCCTGGTTTACAGATACATCTAGGTGCAAAGAGATTTGTACCCATGTACCCCACACCTACATGTGCAAAACTCACCTTCCACATACAGGAATTAGAACTCCTTACTTTTGTCCACCACTGAAATGAATGGATTTTTTATGAGGGAGATTATAAAATCAGCCTTCGGTATTTTGTATTGCATCTACTTTCCCTATTATGACTAGGAACAGAGGAATCCTTATAGCAAATCATCTGGAACTTGTGTCAAAATAATGATGTCTATGCAGACATAGATGACATGATTACAGTAAAAAGTAAATGAAATGTCATGTCATAAATCCATTATGTTTAAAAAGAAGGGCAAAGTGCAAAACTTGGTATGTCAGACTTCAAATTTCAAGGGGATCACTACTACTACTCCTCTAAGCTTAACCTTCAAGAGCTTGGTTCATGTCTCCTTTTTATTGGCATACCTTGTATGACTTCAGCAACATTACGAATACACATGGAGAGGAGAGTTTTGCCCAATATTTTTCAATTTTTGGTACAATTTGTGATACAACCAGGTCAACACAGACAGCCAAAATAGTCTGCATGGCATTCCTTAGCATCAAAGTGTTCAGACTTAATATAGTGTATAGCCATACATGACCTTTCTCTGGGTTTATGTCAATGATGTTAGGATATTATTCAAGCCCAAAGCAGTCTGGTCTTTACCTATATTTTGAAGATCAAGAGTGTTATTTCTCAATGCCTAAAAAGTCAGCATGACACAATGCTGTATGTGGTAAGATCTGAATGTACCTTATGAAATTAAATGGAACTGTTTTCTTGTTATGGACCCAGGAAAAAGATGTGAACAAATTAATTAGGGGGTAAATTGCATTTTGTAAGACAGCTCATTCCCTACTTTTATCCCAAAGAAATATGAACGTGTGTCATGCTGGAGCAAAGATTGTTCACACAAGGCAACCTACTGCAGAATCACAGAACATTAGAAGTTGGAAGGGACTTCAAAACATCATCTAATCCAACCCCCCCACCAGAACAGAATCACCTAGACTAAATCACACAGAACACATCCAGGCAGGTTCTGAATGTATTAAAAAAAAAAAAAAAAAACAAACAAAAAACAAAACAAAAACAAAAACAAAAAAAAACACACAAAAAAAAAAAACCCACAACATACTTTATTTGTTTCACTTAGGCAATTTTGTTCAGAGCACTTGAGTGTTGCTCCTTCTCAGAAAACATACATAACCTAGGGAGCATGGACGAAGAGAATTTAGAATAAATTTTTTAAGATACTTTTCAGTGGGAGTTTGCCCACAGGAAAAACCTTTACCCATTCTGCTATTGGTTAAACTCCACCCATTCTAAACAGTGGATATGCAAAAATTCCATATTTCTGTGGAAGTACTGGGTAAGAAGGAAATGTTCAGACCTAAGGGGAAAAAAACTTCAGGAGTCACTGGACAATTAAATCCTTTGTGTTTATGAGCTAAGCTTTTCAGTCAAGCCTTTCAATATGAATGTGATAGGATATTTTTGATAAATCCTACCACTCATCAAGTAAAATATTTTCAACAAAAGGTATTTTACTAGTTCTATCTGCCACCTACTAAGATAATTAAGGATCTGTTTACAGTTTTATTTTCATTTTCAAGAACAGCACATTTCAGCTAAGACTTAAACAAGTTGTCATTTTGACTTATGCCTGGAGCGAACAGCATGCATTCTTATACCTATGGCCTTTGGCACTATTCATATTTGTTCCCGGGCTCAATTCCAAAAGATTCAGTTTAAAAATAGTGTAAATAGGTGTTCATGCAGATGTGGGTTTGGTTTTTTTTTTTTTTTTTTATTTATTGCTTTCCAATATCTTAGTCCCACTTTCAGGATATGTTTAAATAAAAAAAAATAAATAAAAACCAGGGTTCTAATGGCCTTGGCTCACAGTGAAATACAGTTCCTGCCAACTTTAACCCCTGCTACCATTGCAAACAGCTGAGGGTGCTTTCTGTATAAAGTCTGATTCCCATAGGCTGCTCAACTATATGACTAAAACATCCACTTAGAAAATCAAGTGTGAATACACACAAACTCAGGACCACCTGACAAACATAAGCCATTGTGCAAGCCTAGCTGCTCAAAAATCAACTCTCCCAAGGACTTGTCTAAACCAAGTCAAAGCCAGAGCTGGTTCCTTAGTCCACATTCAATGAAGCTTCCCTCCATTAGAAATACAGCCTGAGTCTGTGCAACACCCAGCTCCTGAGCTGAGCTGTTCCTCATCCTCCCAGGAGAGAGAGATTCTTGGGAAGTCTTGAGTGCTTCCTCAAGCTTCAGCAACCATGATATAAACTTCTCCCCACTCCTCTTTTTTTGTTTTGGTACCTTTGAAGCCATGAAGGGCGGCAACATCTGCCAAAGCACATCAGGCAAATAGGCACTAACAGCTAAACAGTGGTTCTCTCTTAAATTTATTTCCCCAAGGTTGATGTGAATGTAGTATGAACAGATAACTATGATGAATCTATTTACTCATAAAGATTAATTGGTTCTATTTGCTGCTTCTGCTGTTATTATTTAAAGAATCAACAACCTAATTTTCATTAATATTTTGCAGAAAAGAATATGATTTAGACTACTATGAGTATTCACCATCTCCCTCAAGAAAACTGCCAAAGATAAAATTACAAATGCGTAGGTAATTTATTCGCTCAGCCATGTGTAGCAAAACAAAGTCTCTTTCTCTGCATGTTCTGACCATCTAGCTGCCCAGTAATGTTTTAAGTCTGTGTAATATCAAAATTAAATATGTTTTCATAACTGCAGATGTCAGGATCATAGCTTAATGTATTTTCTTTTCACAAAACAGGCAAATTTGAGTGAGATGGTAAAGCTAAAGGGTACATTTGCCTTGGGAATTAATCAACAGCCTACATGGAATATGCACATTGAATTCCTCTCTGATAAAATAATGGTGAATATGGAATTTTTCCATGTTTTAAATATTAATACTCCTTCAAGGAACAGATGCAGACACACAGTTTAAACTAGGAGAGTCGGAATAATCAACAACAATATACGCATAAAACAAGGCACGCTCTGGGCTCACAACAGCATGGAACACAGGCAGCAAAATGCTCAGCCAGGTTTTACCTAACAAGAGGGAGATGTTCTTTGCAGACAGAATAAATAAAACACCTATAAGCTCAGCTATGACCGAGTGGCTCCAGGTGGGAAATAAGAAGGTCACTGAAGTACCAGCTGTGTTTGTTGTTTCATTAATCGCCATTCATAAGAATAAATGTGTATGCAGACAGTTGAGTGGGGCCAGATAATCTCTGAGAAAGATGCACTGGGAAAATGTACTCCTTCAGTTCTTAGCACTATGGGCCCAGGGTGAACTTATTCTCCTGGAATCGCTGTGTCCTTTTTTTTTTTTTTTTTAAATAAGTGAACAAAAAATAATTCAAAAAACTGTTGATAAAGATCCCTTAAAGAGGATCACCCAGCAATGGTTGTGGAAGATTGCAAAGTGAACCATGCAGTGCTACAGATGTACCCACTAAATAAAGAAAACTACCCAGTATGAGCTAAACCAAATCCAATGTACGTAACTTAACCTTTAGCACCTTGGTTTGCAATTGTCTTCATTTTGCTCGTCCACATAATAGGTGATCTCCCTACCTCTCCTAGGTACAGTTAGTTGTCCTAATTCCTTTCATTAGACTTGGCTTTGAGGCAGAATCTGCCTCTTCTGTCTGACCAGAAACAGTGAAGCAGGAAAGAAAAGCTAATCTTAACTAAAAGTTTACCATTTTATTTTGTGTTACAAATTTCTACAGCCTCCCAAGAGAATGCATATGGAGGAGGTTTAGCGGGCCATCAACACAGTTTGTTACTCATATCACATCACATTAATCATCAGCTTACATTAAAAAGGCCACCTTTCCTTGTCTGTTTGTTCCCTACAACGAAAAGCATTCCTCTACATTGCAGTTGTTCAATTAATCTGTATATTTGTTACAAGATTCCGTACATTAACATCTACTCATACTGCAATCACTAAATCTACAGCTCTTCTTGTCAAAGTTTAGGCCTCTGTTTTCATTTATGAGGGAAATGAACTGAATAAGAAGACAGAAACGCATTAGTTCTGTGCTCAACTTCCAATATTTAATTTTTTTTTTTAGACTTGAAGTGTGAGATAAAAGTCTTACAGTTCTACCTCCCAGTCTGGACCTGATGGACATAAATTTCACGGACAAACTTGAGCTGATGAAATTTCTAGCTCTCTTTTGTATGCTGAAGCAACCTGGATAAGCTGCTGAGTTTTGACATATTTACCCAGAACAAACTCAATCTCAGCTACACAGCGTGGGTCAACCAAGCATACAGTTTCAAACACTGATCTGAACCTTTTCAAACATGAGGAGGAGAAAAGCATTAGATCTCAGATCTGTACCATTCTGCCCTATCTCCAGCCTGACTAACAAGATGCTATAGACTTGTGCATCGCTGGGAATGTAGCTTTAGGACAACAGCTATCTGAAATGATGAAAAGTCTAAAACCAAAAGGAAAATGCAGGCATGCTCCTCCACAGCACTCTCCAGCCACCACATAAGTAGGGGAGCTCATCCCGACAGCCACAGATGTCCTTGTTACTTAAGACTCAGTTACTTGCCACAACCATTCCTGGGTTATCACTTGATTTACACTATAGGATAGAGAGACAAAAGGAAGGAGTGGAATTATGATGCTGACTACAGGTTAAAACAAAAAGAGGTGGATTAAGAAGGCACACAAGTAAAGGGATCAAAGGATGCTTTGCGTGTGTGATGACCTGGAACAGAACCTGCAGCTTGCGGCAGCCAATTACAGGGGGGAGGTGGTGTTGGTGGTATTGGTGTGATTTAACAGCTATTTGAGAAGGCTGCATTAGCAGATTCAGTTATTGTGGCTTTCAATAATTTTAGCAGATAGAGAACTAGAGATAGATGCTAATTATTTTGTTTGTGTAAGAGCTGGTTTATATTGTTGTTGTTGTTTTTAAATGTATATGATCTAAAAGCAAATTTTCCAAGATATAGAGTGGTAATGGGAAATACTATTATTGGTCACGTAAATATTTGTAAAATATACAAAGAAGAGTTACTCTTCGCTGTGGCAACACTAACTGTTCACCAATTAGAAGGGAGCTCTAAAGCTTGCTGCCCCTCTATATACTAGCTGGGTATTCCCAATAACTTTCAAATAAAATATAGTTTGGGCTATGCAAGATGCCCACCCCCAGTTTTTATGGTTACATTATGAGACACTGCAGGTTTGGGGGGTGAGGAGAATAGGTGCTAAGCATACAGTATATGAAAAATACAAGAACACTCTGTTACAGAAATATGGTCTTATCTACGAAAGAGATGCTTTCATTTTTATTTGTACCTTAGCACTTTTCTTTCATACTTCACATGACTATAGAGGTAAGAAAAACAGCACTTCAGTGGGCAATTACAGCGAGCTGAAAAATACAGTTTTTACAATAAAATCCCAAATTCAGTCCTCTGATTTGAGACGGTTTACGTACCTCACTAGAAACATAACCTACACATGGAGAATTACTTTTTCACATTAAATGGGGATGGGGGAGAGGAGAGAAGGTTGTTTTGTTTTGTTGGGGGGAGGTGTTAGTGGCTTTGATTTGTTTCAGGTTGGTTTGTTGTGGGGGTTTTTAAGTGCAAAAAACCAAATAAAAATGCTTCTTATTGTTTGATTTGGATTTTCTTGAAGTTGACCAGCAGCTATACTTTCCCTTCTCCCACGATAATGACCACATCAAGTTCTGATTGTACATGCAGAATCATTATAAACTTAAACTTAATTGATCAATCATCAATCCTAAAAATCTTAGCTCTTACCTGAATTTCTTTTGCAGATGAAGAATCAATATAAACCCTTGGGGTTTTTAAGTTTTACCGCAAATCATTCACTAGATGATACAAGAAAATCATCTATATTCAATTCATCCTTTCCCGGCATTAATGAAACTATTTGGGATCCTATTTCAGAGGTAGGACTTCATCCCTAGATACAACTAGCACATATGTAAGATACCCTAGCGAGACATCTTATGGTCTCTAGGTTCCCTTGTGTGCAAGTCACTGTATTGTCCTTGTCCTTTCACACACATCTCCTGTTCCAATGAGCTCGAGGCAATGTTTAGCAGATGAGTTTTCTTTTCTTCATAAACAGAAAAGTAGACAATGGGACTGGTGAAATGCAAAAAAACAAGAAGCCCTACTACTTCTGTGATGGGCAACAACTGCTCTAGGGACTCTGACCATGGTAGTCTCTAACCAGAGAGAGAGAGATACCTTGGCACCACTGCAGGCATGCTTCAGAAGCATTTCTTGCCCCAGAAAAGGCATTATCCTGGAATAACAGCTGGGTAATAAGCATATATCTGGAAGTACATCAACATAAAAGTATAAAAAATGTGCACAGAAAATAACAGATGGAAATGTACTGTCCACCATCATTAAAAACTGGAGGTGAAGGCATGTTCCTAATACAAAGTCATAATTTCAGCAGACAGCTGCCAAGGCCAGAGGTGTTACAGCTGTTTATAGCAACTCAGGGCCTATTTCGTTCTCCTGAAGATGAACAGGGGCCTACTTTTATTCAAAACAAAACACTCAGGATGCAATAAATATGACGGGGCAAATGCTCACCCAGTGTAAACAAACAGCTTCAAAAAAGAACTGTGCAGCTGCTAAGGACTTGGTCCTGTGTGTAAATGATTTCCTCTCATAATACTATCCAGATTTATTGCTTTTGAGTGACAAAGGATCAATCTTTAATCAAAAATGTAAGTAATAAAATGAATTTAAATTAAAATTATAGAAGAATTTCTGATCTACTGCTCCAGTGACAACCAAAAACACAGAGGGTCTGGAGCACTAACAGCAGCGTTCAGCAGTTTTCATTTGCACGCCCATATGCACCCATTAAAACCGTGTTTCTTCAAAAGAACTTGCACAGTTTGAAAAAAACAATTATAAAATGCATGTTCCCATCACTCCATGTTAAACCAAATCCTGCAGCGACCAGCCCCTGCTCCACTGTAACACCAGAGAAACTGGGCTCTGTAAATCCCTGTTTGCTGTTCCAAAGAACCTCTTGCCACAGCACAGCAAGAAAATAACATGCAGTTACAGCACTCTGTCAGGGGGTATGTGCTGCACAACCCCATGAAAGACAAAACAAAGTTGTGGGTAACAAAGCTCCCAATGAACTGGGGACAGGAGGAGGGGAGATGACTCCTTGTCTTTTGCTTTTCCTGCTTTTTCCAGGAGGTCCTGCATGCAAGGCAAGGCAAGGCAAAGGCAAGGGTGACATAGTTCTTGCACTGTAAGGAGATGTGCATATTACCGACAGCCCTTTTTTTTTTTTTTGATGCATCTTTGGACTTACTAGCCACTCCAAAACATACTCCTATGGCAGAAAATCATTCTTATTAAGTTCTTTTGATTTACCTTTTGACAATATTCATATTTTGAAACAGCCAATTTTACTTCAAGACAGATACAGGCCTCCTGTGGGCCAACACAACCAGGCTAAACTGTAATTTTGCACGCTACTAGGGAAAGTTACAGGGTTCACTTCTGATGTGAGCTGAGAGGGAGCCCACAGCTTCACAAAGTTTCCAGGCAGTATCAGTGGGAGACTATGGGGAATTCAGAGCTCTTTTTGGCAAGCTTGAACACTCAGACCAAGTTTTGCCTGCAAATAAAACATGTCGAACAGGGCCACAGGCTCTGTATCACTAGAGATCACAAAACACATGTCTTTTCCATACACTACTGTGCAAGACAGTCTCTCCTATAACCCTGTTCAGCATCTGCTTCAGCAAAGACCACGCTTTCAGTAGGTAAACCTTGGCTATCAAAGGCAGCTGGGGGTCTGCCGCTAGCAGCCAGAGGAGCAGACCAGCTCCCTTTTGCTTGTACAGCCATATCTCAAAGCCTGTGCTTAAAACCTTTGTCTGAGCAGTCCATGAATAGTACCTAATACAAACTAGTGTTAGCTATAACAACATTGTGGGTTTTTTTCCCTTCATTTAACCAACAATTATTAAGTCCAGATAGATGAGCTGTAAAACTAACTCGCAAAATATTTTTCCAAAACACCAACCTACAAACATCGCCAAATATTTGAAATACTCTGACATTCTCAATCTCACAGAGAAAAGTTATTGCCAAAAAAGGACAAAAAAAACTTTTAAGAGGAATAGGTTGCTCTTTCCCATCAGAATATGTGAGTATATTAAAGAAATTTATTCCAAGTAAATGATAGGCATTAGGGGAGTAAGCCCAGAAACCTATACAAATTTGTTTCACTCTAGGGCAGATGACCTGTGCATTGAAGTGAATGGAAAAAATATGGTATATAAAGGCAGTCATCTTAACTTGGGAAATGCCAGAGTTGGAGTTCCTGCCTGGAGGACTGAAAATACAAAAAATAATTGAATTCAGATCCAGAGTAATAAGTTAGTTTTATTTGAATAAAATTTTCAAGTTATTCTGCTTTTTTCATTCATTGAAGAATATGTAACACTAAAAAGTCAGGAGGGAAGCACCTTTCTTTTCGGAGAGCATTTTCTATTTTATTTTCTGCTTTCTTGATTTGCAGAAGAAAGATTTTGCAAGCGATTCCTACAGTATCTTTATTTCATCGCCTTCAGTGTTCACTCACATTAATACTCCAGGCTGTGAAGCAGAGCAGCTGAGGCAGCACTTCATAATCTTGCTCTGTCATTCTTCCTGCAGAAATGGTAACCTCTAAAAGGAGGACTTGGATAATGAGCAGGTGCCTTAATGAGCCAAATCATTAAAACTAAATCAATCAGTTCATTTCTCAGCACACACGTCATGTATATGCACGGGTCCACACATAGGTAGGTAAGATTTACAGAAAGTAAGTCTTCTGTCATTGTAAGAGGATTTATAGAGAGGAATCAAAAGGATGAGAAAAAATTATCTCCTTTTCATTTTCAACCCTATTAGAATTATAACTCATTCTCTTGATGTGAATATTACATATCCTGCTTTTCACAAACTTCATCTTCAATTTCATCTCCAGCAGTTCCTAAGCAGTATTGCTCCTTTTGGCTAAGAGATCTTGTTTAAAGAAACACTTTAGAAATTATATCATTCGCACTCCAGCCCATTATTCAATAAAGCTGTAATCATGTTGCCCTAAATCTATTTGTCCCACACTGAATAATCTTTTATCTTTTCCACTTGAACAGACCCTGCATGCTGATGCACAATCAAGGGTAATACCATTCTTCCTAAACATGACTGTCTTCATTTTAATTTCCCCCTATTATTCAAATAACAGAAATAATAATTTCACAAATTATGCTTTTCTTCACCACTAGACCCTTAAGACCTACTTCAACAAATGACTTTATTAAAATATAACCAGCTACTGTGTTCCTTCCTTTGCAGCAGAGAGGAATGTCTGGGAATAACACAGTATTATACTAATGTTTAGATTTGGGTTTTGGAATACCAATAACAAGTGTGACCAAAAGAGATTGGTTTTATTATCCTTTAAAAGCCTCAAAATTATTTTAAGAAAAAAAATTCTGCAAAAGGCTGTTTTTTAATGCTTTGTTCAACTGAAGTGCATAATGCTGTAATAAAATTTAAAATATAATTTCAAGAGTTTACTAACATGAGCATGTTATCATGGAGGAAGCCGTCACTGCCTTTGTTCTTGCATGCACACACACAAGTATTGAGTTGCCTGACTTTATCACATAGTTTCCAGTACTTATATACATGAGTTTCAACTTCAAAGAAAACTGGACTCCAAAGGAAGTGCATATGCCAAAAGGTGCGGAGTACATGCAGGTGGTTCTACAGATTTAAGACTATCACTTGTCATATAATGCCATTTATGTCCATGTCTACATTCTTCAGTAGAGGAAATTGAGGTAGCAACTCTACTGCTGGAGAAGGTAACATGCAAATGGCTCATATACTTTTTGTCCCTCCTTCCCCTTTCATCTTCTGACCACTTAGACAGAAGTCCATTTTGTAAAGTCATTTCTCATTTGGAAACCAACTCAAGAGCAATACATTCCTACTCATCAGCAGTAAATTCCCTCCCCGTTCCTAAATAAAAGATGCATCAATTCTTGGCCAGATGTTTTTCCCAGTGTCAACTTTGTCTGAACCAAGGGTCATTTTTGTTCTTCCTTCAGGCCCTTCCCAAAGATCACTGCTCAGTTGAGACTTGTGTGAAATATTTAAGTCAAAAATGGAAAACACTTTGAGTGGTTTCCACCAAGGCACAAACATGCAACCAGTGACCACTTATGTCAAGGCCACAGGTATATTCTGTTTTACTGAGACATTTCACCAAGTTACTTTTGTTCTTGAGCAAAGTACAGATTACTAAAGGCTGTAGTATACTATGCTTTTTCCCATACACATACTTCTCCAGATGAAGCTATCATATCTATTCTTCCTCCTCCACACAACTGACACAAAACACTCAGCTAAGGCAAAAGGAGCATAAAAAACAGTGGCAGCTAAAGACATAGGTCTGCCAGGTGATATCAGCACTGTACATTTTAAAAACAATGTTTAAAAAAAACCCCAAAACCAAAAAAACAGAAGTTATTTGAAGCCAAAGCAGAAGTCTATAAAAATTTTAAGTGTGCTGATCATGGATGTGAATGGATATTCACTTGCACTGAACCTCTATGCAAGCATACTAAAAAGGCATAACCAACAGCAGTACAAGAGCGTTCTGTAACACTGATAGCCCAGCCAAACATCATGTGCAGTACCACATGTACACCAGTACATGAGCAACCTGACCATCAAAGGGGTGAAGACAAGCAGTTGCAGACAGAACTATGTGGTTCGTAGTATGAATTTAGTAGAAGGGGTTTTTAAAATTGAAAACTTGGCAGTCTTCCAAACACTCCTATTAATGTGACCTCCAATTCCCTGGTAATATATAGAAATACATACAAATATATATTCCCCTACAACATGCAAGCAAGCCAGAATTTTTATAATATTTTTTTTCCTGACTACAGGCGTCCTGTTTATTTTTAATGTCACACTGTATGTTTCACATGATGAGCTTTGAAATTCAGTAAGGTTTTCCCAGAGCAGATTACCGTCACTGTAGGGGAAGAAGAGCCATTATAGCTAGTGGTGCAGACTGCTGCCTGAAGCTGTTCTTCTGAGAACAGTGCTGATCTTGAATGTGCAAATAAAAAGCGGTAGGAAACAATGGAGTAATTGGCTCCCCATCAACAGTGAATGAGTGGCAAGATTCTTTACCCATCTTTATTTTTCACACTCAAGTTAATTGAGAGGTGGCTATAAAATAGTCAATTAGTAACAAAGTGTATAAAGGCATATTAGCCCCTAACATTATTATTACACCTGCATGTATGTTAACCTCTGATGAATCGAGCACTTTCTGAAACCTACAGCATCATGGGGCACAACAGGAGCATTCAAAACCTGTTTTCACTAGCTTAACAAAAAATACAAAAGGGTTAGAAGCACACTAAGAGAATTGACAAAATGCTGAACTTCTCACATCTGAGGCTGCAGACTTGATCCCTCTTCTCAGGCATGGCTGCCCAAGCCACCTCCCACCTCCTGCTTGTTCCCCTTCCCCCTGTTACAGGGGAAGAGGAGTGGGATTCTCTAGCCCCTCTGGAGTGGTTGGCTCAGCGGCCCAGAAGGTCCCTCTATGACCTACTTCTGTCAGGTGGAGCTACGTTAACTGCTTGAATTGCTTATTTTGACTGTAATGAGAGTGGAAGTTCTCCTACGCCTAACCGAACGGGTACATCTAGAGCTCAGCAAACCCCAGCACAATGGTGGCAATAAACAGTAACCTACTCGCAGCTGTCTGTGCCCAGAGAAAGAGCTGGCATTGGCTGCACAGAGGCCACGCTTGAATTTCCACCTAAGAGTTGATCTGAAACAAACCGCTGACTCCACATCAAGTTCTTGGGGGGGACACAAAACAATTTTTCCTCATCAGAGAAACAAATGAGGACAGGAATGACTCCCACGCTGGAGAACAGGGGAGCAGGCCAAAGCATTTCATGCTACCCGCGCTCTCCTGTTGCACAAACACTGCCAGCTGCAAGCTTGAAAAGCCAGGACTGATACACTCAGTGAGCAAGCAAACCAGTCGGCAGCAGAACCACTCTGACGGTACCTCTGAGAGTTCTGCTACCTTACCCAACGCCCGCAGCATCAGTAATACAGCGTTTGCTGAGGTGCACAAAAATCACTGTGTAAGTCAGGCAATGCAGGAATATACATGCCACATCATGGTTCACCAGCTGAATTATTCTTGTTTTTCTTCCTGAAAATTGTTTTCTGTTTAAAACAGACAAGCAAACAATACCATCATCACAAAAAAAAACCCCAAATAAACAAACAAAAAACCCACAAAACACGTAAAAACACCCCTTTCCTCTTGAAGGTTCAGTACTTGGCTCTGTTTACTGGTGGAGGCTTCTTGAGCACAGATCTGACCTTCCCGTGCTGGAAGGTGTCATCAGCTATGTTCCACAGTTCTCCAGATCTCATCCTTCACAGTACAAAAGGCTTCCTTGCATGTTGTCTATTTCAGACATGTCCTTCATTACCAAACACACACAGGAAGGAGAGGGATTAAGAAATCTCTGCACATTGGTTACTTATTTTAATTGCCAATAAATGTAGCCCATCAGCCAAAACCTGCTTCTACTCTCAACATAGGGGAAAACGTGTGACTAATAGGAATTATTTAACATGCACATAATCAATAACATGTTTGGGTATAGACATGCATTGTATGTCAGTGGAGATGGTTAAGACAGCTCTCCCTAAGAGAAATGTTCCTTTCTGTTTTCTAAATTAGTGTTACAAGCTAGCATTTTTGAATTTCAGTGAAGATAAAGTTCTCAACACGTATCACAGAAGCTACTGTTGGATTAAGTACCCATACTTTCTTCCAATACACATCAAATATCAAGCATTCCTTCCCCATGAAACATGTTCAAGTATTATCTTATTTCATTAGTATCACACTGGCTTTCTTAGTGATATATGTATTGCTGAGGTGATGGTCAAGCATTTAGCATCCATCTTCTCTCCATTTGCTGTTTACAAGGACAGATTTGCTCTACTGCAGGAAAAGGGAACTCTGACATTGAGCACATGGTCTACTGTTTAATTTCAAATGTAAAAAATAATAGAGCAATAAGCATAATAAAAAAAATGACCAAACAGCCTAGGAAACCCACAGTGAAGAGATTTCAGTAAATCAGTGAGTTTTTTAATGAAAAGAGCTGCCTTGAAAACATGATCATCTCTATAGAAAGCAGCACCACAAATAATTATCACACCCTGGGGGGTTATAGGTTTCACAGATGAGGTAAGAAAGACAAGTCGTATAGGTCACTTTTTTCTTCCCTGCCTTCATGCTCTGCACTGAAAATGTACAAACAAGGAAAATGCTCAGTACCATTGCCACAAAAAGCACTTTGGAGCACTGCCCAAGTACCCATGCATTGGCAGAACTCTTTGCCAGGGGCACATGGTCGCAAATCGAGCTCTACAGTGCATATGCTGTAGGTCAGAGGATGGATTTCTTAAGGGGCACACACTGCTGCTGCAAAGCAGTGACAAAGCCTACCTCATCAGGTGTTCATCACCCCTGGTCTAGCTCCAGAAACCTGGACCAGAAAGACTGGGATTAATCTCCTCCAATATACATCTCTAACACCAAGTTAAAGGAAAGGTTTACCTTGATATACACACAGTAGGAAATAACATGGATTGAATTTTAGCAAAACCTTAGCTGCAAATTCCTTACTGCTGTGTTACAAGGAGGAAGCAGCATAAAAGCCCTCATTTATATTAGATGAAAAGTCTTCATCTCTCCATTATACAAAGAATGTATAACTACCTGCTAGTTAAAAGAAAAATGGATTGAGAAAAATCTGTGATCAACTCCCTCTGATTTCTTGGAGCACTTGCGATTTTTTACTCAAACAAATCCATACAGCTTCCCTTCCATTTTGTGTTCCGAGAGCCTACAGGTCTCGATCAAGCTGAAGCACATCTGACAGAACCAATTTGTTTTCTAAGATTTCTGTTTGTTATGTTTTAGTGGTATTGACCTTTAATTGTAGTTTGCAAAGGCCCAGACCTTCATGCTTGCCAAGAGCTTAATTTATCTCCAAAATTTAATATGCAGAATTGAGTGAAACTTGGCTGATTAAGTACATAAATCTGGCATACAGTCTTCCATGATATTTTAACATTATCTTTAAGTGGTTAAGTGTGCAAATCTATGATCACAATAATTTTCTTTTGAGATCATTCAGGTTTAAATAAAAGAAGGCTGGAAAACTGGCCCAGCCTCTCAATTTCTAAAGACATGTTTTGTTTATTTTATTGGCAAACCATCACATTTAAGAAATATAATCATTATGCAGGAACTGACAAAAACAGGAAGGCATACATTGCTGCTGACATATGAAATGCATTTTCTTGCCCACTCATACTTCTGGGTTTTGGTAGGGTTTTTTTCCCCTGCTACTACTACTACTACTAGAGGGAACAGTTATTTAGACTCAAATCTGCTCAAGAACCTGCTAAACTTTGAGGATTAGTTTCATGACCAATAAAGCTAATGAAAACTGAATCTTACTGATTTGTGTCTCCTGTGGCTTTCCCTTCTGTAGATTTTCTGATGTTTAATAAAGACTGAATTCTCACAGGAACCATCTTTCAGTCAAGGCAGTAATAGTTTCTCCTCTTTCTGGCTGCTCATTCTTAGAAAAACTCTAGAAGTGCAGCATCTCTGACTTCCCTTAATCCCTAAAATTTGGTTGAAATTAGCCAATAGATTAAATAAATACCGGAGAAGAGGAAAAACAAAGTGCATGCTTAAGTTCATGTGTACACATATATGCAAGAGTGTGGTCATATAGGTCTTCTTTCGTTGGGAAACCAGGCAACAGCATGATTCACTCACTGGAAGCATGTAGTGCTAGATATTGCAGTTTGCTAGATCTATAAATTGTACCTCAAAGCATGTGCCACCAGCAGTAGGCGCTACCTAGTAGTAGGTAGGTGTGTAGGGGTTCACTCTCAGGAGAGACCCTGTTTCATGCCTGAGTTTAGTTCAGTAATGATAGCAAATCTTCAGACCAGGCAGTCACTGTGTACTCAAGTGCATTTAAACACTGGCAACTTCCAAACAGGCTCGTGCAGCTCACTGAATGTCCTTTCAGTACAAAAATTGGTCAAAGAGCTCATTTTTTGGGTGCACGCCTTTGCTCTGTGTTCCGTTAAACTTGCCCACTCATAGTGTCAGGGACTGAAGATTGAAGCTGATTCTTTCAGAGTACCATGAGAGTCTCTACTTTCTCCTCCTCTCCACCTGAAGTATCAAAGGTCATCACAAAGGGGCATTTTTATCCTTAATGTCCTCCACCTGAATAAATAGCTTTATTTGTATTAGAATAAAACAATGAGGGTTCTTGAATTTCAGACTTTGAAGCCTGGAAACCTCATTTTACACCAGTCATCCTCCATCTTTGAGCACCATTTCCTAATTTTGAGCATCTGACTGACACAATAAATGAAAATAGCATACAATGTGTGAGAATTACCTGCTATCTTTCCAATCAAAAAAGATTCAAAGCAAAAACAGTGTTCATACACAAAAGGAGACACATTTGAACTTACTATTAGGATGCAAGGCAGAGGAAAGGAAATTAATGAATGAGAAAGAAGCACATAAGGAAAAAAATACGATGGTTGCTAGGTTTTCATTGTTTTCTTTTGCCCAAATACACAAACACTAAAAAAGATAAACGAAGGCTTAAATCACAAAAAAATGTTTTTCCCTAGGCACCTATCTATAGCAGCACACTGACAGTTGCTTGGTTCAAAGGATGTTTCATTTTAGAGATAAACTCCATCTTTTATGGGAAAAAAAAAAAAGAATTTTAAGGCTAAAGTCGTGAAAACACTACAGTCACTGGTGGTTATCTACAGACTAAAATCAACTCCACACAAGGAAATATTTAAAATCATTTTTCTTCCCTGAAACCCTGTATTCTGAGCTCCACATTTTCCATACCAGACTCAGTGAAGCTGCTGGCCTCCAGGCAGAAAGGGACAGCAGTTTCTTTTCTTTGTTCATATTGCTCTGCCTTACTCAAGATAATTTATAATGCCATTAGCTATTATATAGGGGAATATGAAACACTGACTTTAGGAAGGAAATTATGTAGGTGCAGTTTTTCAACTGTTTAAGCAGAATTTCACCACGAGAAAAATGCTCACACACGTTGCAATAACTAAGGAGACTTGCTTTCAAAAGTGAATTAAGTATGGAGGCATATTAGTGGTGCTGCAGTCCAAAAGAAGATGTGCTTTCAACTTTTTAAGTTGCTTTAGAAGATACTTTTGGTTAATTACCTCTAATGGTCAAATATGTACACAAATGTTTGTATGCAAAATCACATACAGCCTTTACAGCTCTCAGAATAGATTTAATGTGATGTCCATGATAAAAATGTATGTACACAAACATTCTATTAAAAATTCCAGTGCAAAGACACTCCTCTGGATCTATTCTATACAAAAGCAGGAAGAAGGGATTGAACTTTATTTGAAATTTAAAAAAAAATTCTCAAGGGGAATGAAGTATTTGTAGAATTGAATCAAGAATGGGAAGTGTAAGTAATCCATGTCTAATATTAAACTACTAGTGCCACCAAATTGGCTCTATTCTTGCAGTTTCCTCCTAAATCAGTAGTGACTCATTAGTGTCATACCTTAAAGTGTACCTACAAATGAACTGGAGTACTGTCTACATCATTAAAAATATCTTTGTATATCTCTATATGTGCATATATATTTTTAATACATATCTACAGGCTCATATGTATGCTAAAACCAAAAAGAGCTTCTAAAATGGTATATATGTTGGAATTCATCAGAAGGCAGCTGTTTCCATGAAGTGTATCCAAGATTTGGAAACTAGGAAAGCTGGCAAAATCAACAACATTTAGATTTGAAATTATTCTTTCCTTCTTAAATATATTCTAATCTAATACTTAATAGTCGTTACAGGCCTGAATAACCAAAGTTAATGTTACACCATATTGACAGAGAAGTTCCTCAAAACCACACCAAGGAGACACACCCTCCATCTCAGACATTACTATTTCCACAGATTGCTCACAATTTTAATTGTTTAAGCAGTTATATTATGTACAGAGGGCAAGATTGGAAGTGATTCTGACACATTTCTGATGCAAAACTGGCAGAAATCACAGAATCACAGAATTGTAGGGGTTGGAAGGGACCTCCAAAGATCATCAGGTCCAAACCCCCTGCCAAAGCAGGTTCCCTAGGACAGGTTGCACAGGGAGGCATCCAGACAGGTCTTGAATATCTCCAGAGAAGGAGACTCCACACCCCCCTGGGCAGCCTGTCCCAGGGCTCTGTCACCCTCACTGTGTCAAAGTTCTTCTGCATATTGGTGCGGAACTTCCTGTGCTCCAACTTGCAGCCATTGCCCCTTGTCCTGTCCCCACAGACCACTGAAAAGGGGCTGGCCATTTCCCCCTGTGTCCCACATTTAAATTGCATTCCCAAATCTGAAATTTGCATCACACATACACAAAGCTGCTACCCAACCTGCTTAGGTATATGAGAGGCTGCAGATTTTTACATTTCATTGCAAAATCTTGGGCATTCAAATATCCGCTCTTGCATATACCCAGGGTGACCTTCATCTTTGCGAAACAGACCTCTCTAATTCTTCTCTCTTGCTTAAGTCACTTTAGAATTTGCACAGTGGGTAATCCAAGCCAAGCAGAAAACATACCTGGAGCACACTGAAACACTGAGGTCACTGAAAACCACAGAAACTACAGCCTCTATCATGCACAGACATATGCTGCTTTGTATTGCTTATCCAGTGACTAACACACAAACATCCTCAAGAGCAGAGACCCAAAATCCTGTTCTCCCCCGCTCAAACTGCATGCCTTACTCCTAGGCATTAAGGCCAAACTCTTTCTTGCTTGCTTCTCTTGAAATTTCCTCCTTGGATCCTTGTCAATCTGATGTCCAACTTCAACAGGAACGATGATGGATGATCTCCAGGGGAACGTAAGGGGGTGGTGAAGACAATTTCCTAACAGCAGGTAATATATAGATGATTTTCTCAGACAGAGGAGGGAATTTAACCCCAAGCTCCCTGCCACCGTTGCTGTCTCACAGTCATCACTGACTTTGCATTCAAATAAAAGGATGAGCCTGCCATCTCTGTCAGATGCCTGTGGTAGCTGTGACATTCCAGATTTACATTACACCTAACTGAAAGCAGGAAATATATGCCTTAGTCTCAGAGAAATAGAACTGAATCTCAGAAATGCAGCTACTCTCTCTGGTATTTCTATCAGTTAATTTTGAAACTTCTGTCTCAGCATGGTAGAGGTCATGAGTTTCATTACAGCATCTCAAAGCCTGTAAGACATGGCCTGAATTCCCTCCACATCACTCAAAATAAAGAATCTCTGCATGTTTTTCATTGATTACCAGGATAGATATGTTAGTGAAGACATACACCTGTACATGTTGCTGGATTAATTTCTCTCCTGTAGCTTATTTTGTTACTAAAAATCTACATATCTATTTAAATGGAGCCACTATTCTCGTACTTGCAAAAATGTATGGTTGCCTTTGGGTGTGTATTCTTCTACTGGTTTCCCCTACATAAAAAATTCATCTATGTAAACCTAAAGCCCTCCATACCATCAAAAATGTGTTACACCTCAGGTGTTGAACATGATCCAAACAGCAGCAGGAGGAAACAGTGTCCCCAAAGGAGGTGCTGAACACACACACAAACTCAGTTTCCTAAAAAGAGCTGCCAGAACCCTACTGCTCTGCTTGTTATAAAACATATATCTACACATATATATATTTAAAATTTTATATAGAAATATATTTGGCATCACAGTTCCAAAAATGTCTTCTTTTGTAGGTGGTGGAAAGTGAGTGTGTGTGTGTGGGGGGGGGGGGGGGGGATTAGTGCTTTTTTACCTCCAGAATAAAAAATAATGCATCCATCCTGTTCTTTCTTCTATTAGCTCAGCAGTTTCCAAAGCAATAGGCTTGCCTTTTTAACAGAGGGATGTATCCTGGGGCATCAACCACATGGCAAAGCTGAGCGTTTTCAGCTCCAGACACTGTTCTGCTGAGGGCTTTCCCTGGATGATGCCTCCAAATTTTCTTACTTTACTTTATCCTGCCAAAAACTTGTTCTTTTGCAAAATGCCTGATGCAATTCTAACCCAATGTTATTGTTGTATGGTTGGGTTTTTTTCTGATCTTAGCACAAGTTGAGTCATTTTGCCCTTCTCACGCATTTAACATATATATTCAGTGCATAGAGATTCAGCTCTATAAACCTGTTTTAGTCTGTTAACCCTCCGGTGCCTCTGGCTTTTCTTTTATTGCTAGAACACAATTTGTGGCAATATATTAGACTGCGTATGAGCATCTAACTTAAAATAAACAGCCATCCTATTTGCTTTTAGATCAATAGCCTATTCATCTTCCCTTCTGTTGCTGCCCATAGCTACAAGGAAAAAAATAAAAATTAAAAAAATCACACAATGAATGTCATCCTTTCGTCCTTTTGTGCACATCATAAAGGTGATGACAGACTCTCTGCCCAGCTGTATTTCTTGCACATTTTCCCATATGCTCAGGGCACGGGGAAATTGCTTCAGCTGGCGTCAGTTGCCACAAAAGAGCCTGTTTTGTTGGAGCTCAACTTCCTATTTCTGCTGTGCCACTGCCACGGGACTCTCCCCCTCACAGGTCTGTAATTGCTACCTGTGCTTTGTGTGGCTGCTGCTCCACAAGCTGGGAGCTGTGCTGATGGAAGCTACCATAGGAAAATATTCCAGTATCATATTCAAGGCAGTACTGATCAAATTCATGAGAACAGTGGGACTACCGGCTCCAAGGCAACAAAACCAACCCACCCTTCTAGATATGCCATTGGTTTCAACATTGCAAGAGGGAAAAAAAACAGCAAAGTAATCTTTTACTTTCTGGGGCTTATAGGGTTTGGTTTTGCTTTTAGCATTCACAACTTCTAAGGTTTTCTCTACAAATTAAGGACTAGATCTTGCAAAATGACAACTGAGAGGTTCACATAATGGTTCAATTCAAAGGATGAATCAAACACAAAATACTACGAAACATCTTTGAAGATTAAAAGCACTGAGAACACTGAAACCTATGTAGAAAATGGAGATTTTTCAATACAATATCCTGCCTCCCTTCACAAGATAAATACAAAAGTATGTAACTATGCCTCATCTTTCCCATCAACAGGACTCTTGTTGCCCCTTTTGCAATATTTGCACCACACCAATTCCAAACACCTTAATTTTTTTTTCCAATTCAGGCAGTTATTACCTCTAGCTGAACTATATTTTGTTTCATGAACTACATGTTGTTTCATGAAATGCTACAGAGCAACAAGAGAAGCCTGTCCAGGGTCTCCACGTCTGGCATGCTGTGCTCCAGTAGACACCAACATCTGCATTATCTTTTTGAACCATATGAAATAAAAGAATATTTTTCCTTAGCGTTTTCATATCTTTGCACTTCATTTAACATATCTATGTATTTGCTAGAAAAGCAAAGGGCAACTGATAAATATTTCTAAATTGTCTTGTTATCGGTAAAAATGGGTGGTTTGTTATCTGGCGCTTCCATCCTTAGGAGCTGACTGTTTGCAGCAGGGACGCAGGTCTGAGCATTGTCTTAAGTACTTATGGTAACAAATCCTTCTAGTAGTAGGTGTTTGTTTCCATAGCAACTGTCTAATAATTTGCCAGATAACATTTATGTGATAAACAAGCCTAGAAATCATTGTTGACTCACATTAGAAGAAATCCTATACATTTTGTTCTGCACTCTCAGAGGCAGCAGTTGCACTGTGCAGCTCTGAGGTTTCGTATTTCACATTAGGAGGTACTCAATCTTCTCCAAGAAGTAATAGGATTAAGCAATTTCCCCAAGCATCATAGAATATTCAACACAACTCATTTTAATGTGATCAGGATAAAGGCAACATCCTCTGCATCTGTCACCACACTACGCATTCACAATTAATTAAGAAATGCATCTGCAAGCAGTGCCTCATTTAAAAGGGTTCCTTCAAGGAAAGAAAAATATAGAAAAAGCAGCCAAGCACACATACGATTCCTAGAACTTAAAAATTTCATTTAAAAAAATTATAAATATTCTATTAAAATTAAATAAAAATCCTGAGCTATACCATGCTTTCTCTACTAGCCTTTTTTCTTCATGCTGGGTATCTGAAGCAAGCAGAAACACTGGGCATTTGCCCCAGTGGAAAAGTGGTACCAGCAACATGGCACAGCCTAGCGACAGAGGAAGCCAGATGGAGAATGAATTCCTCTCACTCACTGTCTTCAAAAAACAACACTTCAGTGGAGCAAGTCTATCCCAGGTAACAGTAGTGCATGACTGAAGGACAAAGCTACCTGGCAGGTTGGGAAATATATATCCCAAAGAAAGAACTGAAAGGAATGTCCAAAGCATTTTGAAGACAATGAGGTTGAGTTTACTATCTGACAGAGCAGCATACAAACATCAAAGTCTTCAGCTGTCCATCACAGTCAAGTTCATCTGACTGACATCTGCTGCCAGCTCACTGTACTGTCACTGGATAACATTCATGTCCTAATGCAAACTCAAAACAGCCCCTTATAACTGCTGCTGACTGATGGGGAAACCTACTTTTTCATGGTGTTAATGCTCCTATTGCACTTCTCACAAAACCTGTTTGCTGTATTTTCTTGTTTCATATTTTTAACATGGAATCCAACCCCCATGCAGTACAATGCTGTTGACCTCAGCAAAAATTAAGTTGGTGAGGTCACTTTCATGGGTTGTATCTCAGGAGATCCCTCTTCCAGTTCCCTTCAACCTCTGAGTGTGAAACTCCAATCATAATGCACTTACACATAACCAATCAAGTCTCACATTTGAAATAAGAACATCTGAAATTCTTTAACCTGTAATACACAAAAGTTCAGATTAGATTATCATCATATTCCTTTTTAGATTTTAAATCTATGCAACTTTTGAGAAAATACATGCATTTCAACGTGAAAATCTAGTTTGTAATCCTTAGAGCCTGCAATTAGAGTTATATGAATTATTTATTAGGATTTTCTAACAGCAAACAGGTTTCTCAAGAGTTTAGCTGAGTTTTGCTCTGACCAATTTATTGCTTCTGGTAAAAACCATACATAAACAACATAATCGTCCTTTGAATTTCTGAGTCAGAATCTCAATGCATAATGTAAGACTGTCCAAGACCCCAGAACTTAATTCAACATAGACCAAAACCAGTGAGCAGAAAATAGTAGGTTTTGCCCAGTCTTGATCAGAGTCCCTTTAGAATAGTATCTTTAAAAAACCCAAAAATAAAATCACAGCTTTTGCAATTACTTATAAAGCACATCATTTTTCTTCTGAATTAAATAAGACCACAATAATATACTCTATTTCCTAACTGCCTAGTTGCATAACAACAAGAAAAACTCCAAAGGAAAAATACTTAAAGAAACTATACATTCCCGTTTTGATGTATACTTTTGATATTATATCAATAATAGCCTTGAATGGTTAAGTTACTGGTTTGAGTAATATAGACGACATAGACTTTTCTAGGCTTTGTCTTAAAATCTGTATTAAAATCAGCAGGAAGTTTAACTTCCAACAACTAAATCTCAATACATCTTTTGTATGTGCTGGTTTTCACTGGGGTGGAATTAATTTTCTTCACAGCAGCTAGTACAGGGCTGTGTTTGGGATTTGTGCTGAAAACAGTGTTGATAATAGAGATGTTTTTGCGATTGCTGAGCAGGGCTTACACACAGCCAAGCCCTTTCCTGCCCTCACATGTCTCCTCCAGCAAGGAGGCTGGGAGCACGCAAGGAGATGGGAGGGGACACAGCCAGCACAGCTGACCCCAACTGACCAAAGGGCCTCACCATAACCCATGACATTATGCTCAGAATATAAAGCTTGAGGAAGAAGGAGAAAAGGGGGAGGGGAAAGTTCAAAGTGATGGTGATTGTCTTCCCAAATCACCATTAGGCACCAATGGCCTTGCTGAACATGTGCCTGTTGACAGGAAGCACTGAAGGAATTCCTTATCTTGCTTTACTTGCACAGATTTTGCTTTACTTAGTAAACTGTTTTTATCTCAATCCATGAATTTTCTCATTTCTACTCTTCCAATTGTCTCCCTCTCCCAGCAGGAGGAAATTCAGTGAGCAGCTCTGTGGTGCTCAGTTGGCTGAGGTTAAACCGTGACAGTGCGGAGTATGCTGAGCTTTTTACAAGTGCTGTACAGAGCTCAGCCTGCTTCTATTTTTTGATACATTAAATATCTTTACCATTGTTTCCATTTTGTAGTGGTAATGACAGATGATTACAAAAATGGACTGAAGAATGTAGGTATAAAAGTACTATGTGTTAAAGGTTTTGATACCATTCATACAACAATTGATTAGTGGGCAAATGGTTGAATCTCACTCCTTTAAGATGTGATTTCCATTTTACCCTATAAAGTTCAAGAATTTGTTCCTCTCCTACCCCTCAAATTAATACACTGAATTCAGCCTTTTCCTGATCAGAAAACCTGTGATGCTTAGAGAAAAATTTAAAGCAAATTCAATCGTCTTTCCACAGTATCATTTAAAATACACATATATAAAAAAATTCAAAAGGTTTGGTTTATGATCCCACAGATTAAAGATACTGTTCCATTTCATCTGCTATGTCTTACCTGGAATGCACAGAGCTGTCTCCAGATGAGCTTACTCCACACATCTTCAGAGCTACAGAATACATTCCTTTAGGTTTCAAGCCTAATAATCCTCCACTAAATGACACAATTTCTCGGCAAGGGTGAAATCAGTTCCTTGTAATTTTGGTTTGCTCATGCGGTTGCTATTGCATTAGATTTCAGCACCATCTAGATATTTAACATGTGTAGAAATAAGTAAAGTTGAGTCAAATGCTGCCCTAACAAATTCAATTGGAGCTTCTGCTATCTGTACAATGGCTGGTGACTCGAAAATGAAGAGAGGAAAAAACCCAACTTTGCTACACTAATGTGTCAAAAACTTTTCCACATGCTTATATTTTGCAAAACAGGTTCAAACTACTTTTGTCTCTGACATAGGTATTTGCTATACAGGGATATTTTATGATAAATTTATTATGCGACATCTGTCTACCAAAGTATGCACTTGACAGACAAATCATTTTACAGCACAATAAGTAAGGTAGAGCACTTCACATCCAAGTGTTTTGCCTTGGATTGTCAACTGGTGTCAGCTAACAGCTGTGTTTTGAAAGAAATCCCTCTGAGCTATTTCTTGTAGCTAATCTCCAGCAACCCACAGGTTCCCCACAGCAAGGTGAAGCTTCATCTACTGTCACCCATCCTCACGTCATGTCACTAGTCAATGAGACATCATCACACTCCATTTTTTGTCATTTCTTTCTAATTGGCATATATGCTGTTCATACTGGCATGAACTGAATGTATACGATGCTGCAATCCTGAAATATTTCCATCTTTGAACGCCTGTTTTAATCATGATTTCATACATTGAGTATGTCAGTTTGAAGCAAAGATGATGCAACTAGATCATTTTACTTGCACAGTACAGCAGCAGGAAATACGGGAGACAGATTTATTACTGAGTTACCTTGAAGTAACCATAGGAAAAGCTTAAGAAGGGGAAAAGTTTACCTTAAGATTTCATGGTTTTGGCCTACTTTGGACAACTTCAGAGATGTGGTCATCTAAACCACAGAAACCTCTCTAGTACATAATTATTTTGAGCAGAATATTGTTTTTTCTAATGAACTATAATCACAGAATGGTTCTAGACAGAAACTGTTGGTATTATATCCCGGTGCAACACAAACCAGATTTGTCAGGTTTTACATATACCCTTCTATTGCAGGTTAGAAAGCTCTAGTAAGAGTGAGGCTTGACTGGAACATTCTAGATCAGATGGAATCAAGTGGGAAGCAGGCAAGTTTCAAAAAAGTGATGAAAGATTTACCTTACCTATGTTCAATATCTTTATCAATGATCTGGATAAAGGGATCAAATGTTCCATTAGTAAGTTTGCAGATGACACTAAGCTCGGAGGAAGTGTTGATCTGCCTGAGGGTAAGGAGGCTCTTTATCTGAACAGGCTGGATAGATGGGCTGAGACCGGTGGAATAAGCTTCAACAGCACCAAGTACAGAGTCCTGCACTTGGGACTAACAACCCCGTGCAGCACTACAGACTTCTGGAGAAGAGTGGCTACAAAGCTGCCAGGCAGAGAAGGACCTGGGGGTGTTGGTTGACTGCCAGCTGAATAGGAGCCAGCAGTGTGCCCAGGTGGTCAAGAAGGCCAATGGCATCCCGGCTTGTATCAGAAACAACACAGTCAGCAGGTCCAGGAAAGTGATTGTGCCCCTGTCCTCAGCATTGGTGAGGCTGCACCTCAAGTACTGTGTTGGGCCCTTCACTACAAAAAATGACATCGAGGTCCTGGGGTGTGTCCAGAGAAGGGCAACCAGGCTGGTGAAGGGGCTGGAGAGCAAACCTTACAAGGAGCACCTGAGGGAACTGGGGTTATTCAGCCTGGAGGAGGCTGAGGGGACACCTTATCACTGCCTACAACTACCTGAAAGAAGGCTGTAGAGAGATGGGTGTTGGTCTCTTCGCCCAAGTGACAGGTGACAGGACAAGGGGGAATGGCCTCAAGCTGTGCCAGGACAGGTTCAGATTAGACATCAGGAAAAAGCTCTTCATCAAAAGGGTTATCAGGCATTGGAACAGGCTGCCCAGAGAGGGGGTTGAGTCACTGACCCTGGATTTATTTAAAAGAAGGACAGACGAGGTGCTCAGGGATCTGGTTTAATAGAGGACAGGTACGGTTGGACTGGATGATCTCAAAGGTCTTTTCCAACCTAGTGATTCTATGATACACATTTAACTTCCACAGTGACATTTCAGATGTGCTCAACTGCCTTAGCACCCTCCCATTTCCAAACCCATGAAACCGCAGAGATTCCCTCTCAACAGATATTTGCAGTCGCAGCATTCAAATAATTCAAACACACATGAAAAGAATATACAAAGGAGGTAACAGGCAATTTCTGAAACCTACATAATTACCAAATTAAATGGAATATAAATGAAATTACATTTATTTAGCTACAGATAATAATGGGACCTTAAAAGTTGTCTGTATATTCTCCTTTAATAAAATATAATTACTGAAAGGTGTGTGCCCTCAGCTCTGCTGGTGCAGTTCCTTGAGGGGATTTGTTTCTGAGTGGCACTGACTGGCGTATTTTCTTATTAGCAAATTAAAAATCCAGATCTGAAATAAATAAACAACAGTAAGACCTTTTTTTTTTCCCCACTATAAAGAACACAAATCAGAGCTGCATATCACATTTTCATGGAGTTTCTCCAGGAGTTGAAGACCTGCGTGCCCTTTGAGCATTTAAAAATGTCACCCTGTAGCACAGAGAGAAATGTTGAAATTCTTCACTATTTCCAATTAAAATGCATCCTCACAGCACTTCTGCTCACTGAATCTGATTAGCTATTATGTGTGATGCCTTGATTGTGATGAAAGGCAACAAACTGGGAAACAGCAAAGAAAGGTTAACAAGGCCTTTAGGATCTTTAGTAGTATCATTTCAAAGTTAAAATTACTATGATAAAAATTAATCCAATAAATAAATTTATTTCATTTTAGATTTGCTGCTTCAGTCCAACTCCCAACATGGATTCAGCCTATTGGCTATGCAACAGGAGATAAGAGGAAGATGGTGTGTGATCGCTGAAGTGTTGTTTCCTCCTAAAAACAAACTGTGGCCACTGTTGATACCTTGTATTTACATTCTGCAATCCATCTATAGAAGGAAAACAGGCCACGTTGTGGTGAGACATGGTCTGTTGGCAATAAGATTGAAAAGCTCAGGTGAAGAATGCCAGAACAGGGGAAAAATCCCTACAGACAAGATGGACGATGAACTACTTGAGCAGGCTGTAAATATCATGCAAGATTTTGCTAAACTGACTTTAAGTCCTTTAAGTTACATTTCCATCTCAGGGCACTCCTGTATGACACAGCTTTTTAAAGGGAGGGGTCTTTAGTCATAGGAGACAAAAGCTCATTCAGAATTACTTTTCCTAGAAGGTGGTAGGGTTTTTTTCCTCTAGGGCCATTAAGTTCTGACATATCATAACTTCAAGTCACATTATATTTTGCATTTTCAAAGTCTGCACCAACATTTGGAGGCTTCTACAATGCTTGAGTTATAATTACAGACTTTACTGGGGCTTGAGTGTTGAGGGAGATGGTGTTTCAGACACACAAGAGTGGCAAATCATTCTAATAACCTTTTCAATTGTTCTCAAAAGTCATGAAGAATAGAATATCTAAGAAGGAGCAATTTCCACTTCCAAGGGAAAAAAATAAAGCCAAATGAATAATGAACACAAATATTCACAAAGCAAATTGGGGTTCAACAATTCAGATCCAATTTTTCTGTTATTAATGTGATAAAAACATTCACTGATCATTATTCACCAATAATTGAACACTGTGGTGATTATTCAAAATGTTATTTACTCCCAGCTATTTCTGTTTCTCCTTTTTTGAATATTTTTATCATGGGTTCAAACAGAGGTGAGACCACAACTTGCAGAAGTAGAAAAGGGTACTTCTGATACTTGGGATGTGATTTTTTTTCAGCTGACTCAGTATTGGTGTGCTGTTTCTTGATGTCTGAGGCCATTTCTCCATTTATCTCAAAGAAAGTAATTCCAGGATAACAAAAATAAGTCTTCTTTTTTAAGAAATCACTTAGTAAATTGTCCCAAAATCAGCAACACTATACCAAAGAAGCCCTATCTCAATATTTCATTTCAGCTGATGCTAGTTTTAGTCTGCTAAGCCTGTGTGTAGAATACATATTGTAATTCTTACAGTTTAACATTTAACTTCTCTATGATATTTCTCAACAATTTTAAGAGTGACCAAAATGACTGTCAGTCAATGTAACATGATCTCCTGGCTACAATGTCTGATTGAATTTTCTAATTTCCAATGGCATCAAATCTTGAGACTTTAATTTTGAGTCTTTGGATAAACCAAAAGCAATACCAAGTCTTTAGGGACTTGAGGAAAAATGGCTAAAAAAATGCGAATTCTTAGGAATCCAAAAGCAAATGGTAAATATAAATGCTTCAGCTCCACCCCCCACATCTAAGCAACTTACCTGTGTGACACCCAGATTGTAGCTTATGACATTTAAGTGTTTCATGGTGACACTTTTACACAAGTGGTAAGCAGAAAGAATCCCAACCCTTTAGGAATCACAAGTTTATTAAGAAGGCATATGCACAGCACGGAGCAATACCTAACTCCCAACACGACATTTACTGGTGTTTGTAAGGCAGCACCAAACCACCTTTTCTGTTGAATTTAGGATTTTCTTCCCCTTCTATTTCTCACTAGCTCTTCTCACTGACAGCCAGCTTTGAGATTCAGTGCCCACTTACTTATTATCTCAAAGAGAAACACAGCCCCAAATCACTGAGATTTGCCTGTCACCAGCTTTGTTGAAAAATATAGAGAAAGAAATCAAAACGCTAAAAATAGCTTGTAGCAGTATAGAGGTTTATTACATGAGTTTATTAGTGGAGCAAGTCAAAAAAAAAAGGGGGGGCGGGGGGAAGGCAGCTGTTATTTTGTATTTCTTTTATGCTGTCCTTCTAGTATAGCCCATAGTTTAAATTCTCCTTTCTTGAATGGAGTTCAAGTGAATAAGCAGTATTTCTATGCCAAAAGAGCCACTTTTTAAACCAATAATAGATTTCCAATGAACACATATGCAAAGCCATGGGAAACAGCCGGGGCTTTTGCTAGTATATCTTCTCTATTAAGCACCCTGCTAGCTTCACTGTTTGCTGCCTTTGCCTGGTATCTCTTTCACTTTCCAATAGGCTCACAAGATTTTCCAGAGATTTGTAAAGAATGTTCAGATTTAGCTCAAATATACATTGCTGGCATGATTATTTCATTGTTTTCATACATGTAAACCTCTATGGAAATCACCTTTTGTGGTGCATAGTTTGGCCAGTATAAAATCCTGGGGCATACCCCTATTTAAAAGATGACACACTTCATTAGCTTTCATTTAGTGTCTCCTTGTGCTGCAGACAGATTAAAAAAATCCAACCAAAACAAAACACACAACCAGACCCAAACCACATTATGTAATTAGTTCTGATTTTATTGATTGCCTGTTGATGTGTGTTACTAACAGCACGTTTGATAAGCCTAGTGCAGGAAAGACTGCAAACATTGCACAGGAAATTTAGAAACTGACTGCCACCCATAGACTATAAACCAACATAACACAATAGATGTCTGCATGCAGCTACAGGACTAAGAATAAGAAAGCACATGTGAGGCAGATAAAAAGAGCTTCTGCAGGGTTTCATTCCTGCTCCCATTTACAAATGGCACCATATAGAAACTTAATGGGGACAGGAAACTAGACATCCTTGATATCACTTTATGAAGTTACTAATAGGGTCACTGCTATGGTGAACAATCTTTTGACCCACCTTACAGCTGTATTGTTCAATGGAAAAGACATTTTTGAAAACAACAAATTTAAAAGCACTCTGCCTCACACTTAAAGCTTAGCTTAAATATTATATACATAAAACCAAATGTGCCTGAGCAGCATTTTTGTTATTTTTGCCAATGGAATTTGTCATGCAGCAAGTGCTTCGGACATTTATTATGTCCTTCCAGCACTCTACTTGTGGAGGTTCATGCCATTTGTCGGCGTAGGCCACCACTCACCTCCAAGGCCATTCATCATCCGGTGGTCTCTGGTAGGCCAGAAACAGACAAGCAACATGGTTTATGCATGGATCAGGGTCTGAAAATCATAGAATCATAGAATGGCATGGGTTGGAAGGGACCCCAAGGATCAGAGAGTTCCAAACACAAGGTTGCCCAAGGACACATCCAACCTGGCCTTGAACACCTCCAGGGACGGGGCATCCATCACCTCTCTGAGAAGACTGTTCCAGCACCTCACCACTCTCTCTGTAAAGAACTTCCCTGTCACATTCCAGCTAAACACAAAGCAGGATTGGGCAAGGGCAAGGTTTCACATAGCCCGTTTGGATACTAGCATCTCACCCCACTACAGCTTTTTGTTCTCTTGCAAAAAGAGGGTTAGCTGGGGGAGGGAGCAGGGAGAGTGAGAAGGCTATTTAATCCAAAATTTCCAGGCACTTTTGCTGAGTGTAAAACCTGAACTTGAGAAAATCTATCTTCTAAAGACTAAAGCTGGAAGAAGCAAACTAGAAACAAAAAGATATTCCCTAGCTATGATTGCAGTAGACATGAACCATCTCACTAAGCCTTAAAATTTTATATAAAAGTGTTACTGTGCCAATGATACAAATTATTTGGAGAGATATCCCATTTCAATCTTTAATTCAGAATGTTTATGGATGATATACCACAGCAGGGAAAATTAAGGAAGGATGGTCTTAGTAGAAATATCCTGTCTAGAAGCAAGAAGAAAAATCCATATAAAACAGTAAGTTGCCAGCTTCCCTTTGCTTTAAGTTGTACGTGCAAGTCATGCTTTCTTTTACTGGAACTAGCACATATAATGCATGCTGTGTGAAAGTGCAGAATGATACCTGCAATGCCTGTATACCTACCTCAAGATCATGTGCAGTCATTTGTTCCATTTTTTGCTTTCTCCCACTCCAAAGCTCATGACAAATGACAGTATGTAGGTTCCCATTTTGGACCCAGTGTCTATATGGACATAACACTATTTCATCAAGAAATGAAAGTAACCTGTAGCAAGTTTTAGTTGTGGAAGCAGCTGGCAGTGAAAGAGACTTTTTCACCAAAGGAAAACAAGCAAACAAACAAAAACCCAACAAACCAAACAAGAAAAAACAAACTTAGGACAGTAGAACTGCCATCTAGCACTGATTTAGTTGACTTGCAACTAGAAGACTTAAGGCTGGCATCACAGCAGCCATAGCATGGATGGGAGACAATGACACACAGTTTTCAGAGTGCTTTTAAAAACATTTAACAGCAACACTAAAGAGAAACTCTAGATGGAGAAAAGCATTAAATTGCAGCCATAAAGCAGTATTTTTTGCATAGATTCACTTTTTATGGATCAGTAAAAATTACACAAAGCATCACATGGCACATTAAGATGATTTTAATTCCCTGGGTCTGATTCCTGGGACAGTTCTGTTCCTTTTCCCCCCTCATTCAGTGACTAGATGACTTCTATCAGAGTTTTCATCAGAAAAATTACTTAAATTATATATTGTGGTTAGGATTCAAGAAGGCCACAGGCTCTGCCCTACCCAGAGGCTGAAGAGGAAGAGGAAGTGTGTAAACTGATCCAGACTTTCTTCCTTCCTTTGCTGGAAATCTCATGCAAGCTGATAGACAGCTGATAAGAGAGAGATACAATCACCCCAGACAGCTAGTAACCTGGTCACACAGAGACAGCTAATAACTTCAGCAAGATGAGCTGATGATCCCTGCACATTATCCACCGACAGATGATTCACTTCACAAAATCATCAGTAGTTGGTACAAACATGATGATAAGTTTGGTTACACTGCAGAAAACATCAGGGTAACGGCTCTTACAGTTCCAGTGCTTTTTGTCCTGCTTATGACCACATTTAGCACCACATTTCTAGTGCAATTGCAATCATCTGTGAATTTGATGTCTACACAGTAGGTTCCTCAAATTGCATTCAACCTGAACAAGCATTTGTCCTATATAAAGCTATTTAGAGCAAAACCAGAACAAAACAAAAACACATTTAAGGCACATTTCAAAGATGCATGCTGGAAACAGAAATAACATACTGAATATAAACACCAAGAATATCCCTGTTTAAATTCATAGATACCGTAGTGTTTCATTTTCTCTTAATCCTTATTTGCAAACTTCCTATTAAGAAACAAAGCCCAGAAATTCCCACCTGTTCGTTAGCAGTAAGCCAAAGAGAACTATGGAAACATAAATTGCTATCTCCATTAAAGAAGAAACAATTTCTTTCAGATTTACAAGGATCACTTCCTTTGGGGATGCTACTATGTGACAAGCTGGCCTAGTGAAAATACAGACAGCAGAATAACTCTTCTCACTAGAGTAGCTCTACTGCCAGGTATACATACCATCCCCTGCATGTTTTTATAGACAACTCCATCCTATTGTGTCCAGTGCTGGTCACACTTAAGGAGATTACCAATTCTATGTTTGGCAAGAATGTCTGTTGTATAAGTAACTATTGTACAAATCCCTTCTAACACATATTTAGTCCTTCCTTTGCAACAGCTCTAACTTTACCTACATCCAGAAACAACACCACACCATTTTAATTGCCCATTTTCTTCTTCGCCAGCCACACTGAATTATAGCTATGAAAGGACAACTTTAATTGGACACCAACTAGGGTGCACAGATGAAACTCAGAAAGTCCACATTGAATATTGAGGAGGAAAGCATGCCCTAAACAACTGTAAAGAGCTGCAGTATTGTGCAAATGTGGCACTACTACATCAATTCCTGAGATGTATTTCTCCTGTCACATTGTAAAGCCAACAGTGACATGAGTCCAAACAAATTAAGTGTTGTCAACTGTGTTAGCCTTTTGCCATTGCAGGGCTGTCTCCTGCATGTAGATCAGGCTAAAAAATAATCTTTGAGGTACCAGTAACTACACTATATTTGTGGAAATAGCTCTCTTTATCCTCTGCAATTTCAGCATCCTTAATCTAACTTTCAGACACCAACTAAAATCTAGCTAGAAAGTAAGCATTTCAGATTCTGCATGGAAATGGGATGCATTAAAAAAAACGTGAAGTAGCATTATACACATCCATTATAGACACAACAGTCCATACAATGGTCATTTTTAAGTAACTGCATGAGCACATCTTGCTACCACAACAGGAAATGTGTTGAATTTGTAAACAAACCAAATGAGAAGCATGAGCTGTTTGTATCTATTTCAGAAAAATCTCTAGGTTTTGCCCAGATTTGGGTTATTTTAACCACTCTACTACTGCAAGATTGCATGTCTTCAAAACACATTAAACCAAACCTGAAAGGGACTGCTTACTCTATACACAAAGTGCTATACGTTTCACTTCTGCTTGCATAAATCTTCATGTAACAAAAGCAGAGACACCATACAGAAGACTGCTTAGGGTAGGAGAAGCAGCTCTGAGATAGCAAAGGAAAAAGTTTGGGATGTCTGAGCTGCTGCTGCTGATTGGTGGAAACGCAGGGGTTGTTTTCCCCCTGTAACATAATCCTGCAAGGGCTGGTAGATCACCTGTGATCATTCACTAGGAATACAGAGAGATGATATCGCTGATGCAGAAATCAGGGACTTCAGATAACACTGGTACTTAGCAAAAAGTAAATCAGGAACTTCTTCAAGATAGATATGTGTATGTAGAGCATATAGCAAAAGTCATACCTAATTTTGAAAGGGAGACTTTCTTGGTTTAAACACCAGAGAGAAGAGACTGTGATGATGACTTCATAATAGAGTGCACACACTGATCTAGGCATGGAGGGTGGCTAAAGTAAACCACGTAAGTGAGCAGATGGGAGCCTGCTTGTATCATACTCAGCAACAGAGTTTACTACTGGAAGGACCACATGTGATTTTACAGATCTTTTTATTTAAAAGTTATGATTGGAAACAAAGACTTCTAAAGAAATCTACCCAAAGCTGAGGTAATCCTCAGCAGGCAAGTCCCCAGTGCAGCCACTCCTCACTTCAGTTACCCAGCACAGCCCGTGCATCTGTTAAAAGCATCACCAGAGCAATAACCTCAGTCTTCTGGGTAGAGATCGCCTCATGACTTGAGCCATCAGAGCACTAGCATATCAGCCAAACAGCAGGGACAGGTTTCAGAGTGTGCTGTGAACTATATCCTCATCTGTAAAACTGGAAGAGATGAAGAGCATTTAAATTTGGGTGCTGGAGGCAGGAGAGGAAATGGGTGACGTTCGGTGCTGCAAACCCTCCGAGCAAGCCCACAAACAGAACAATTTGCCATGACAGCATTTGTGATACGCCATGTATGAGACAGGTCATACATCAACCCCAGCCTACCTTTACAGGAAACATTTTGCTTTCATGGTACATTTAGCTAATACTGAATTATAATCGCACTCATGTGATACTACCTATTATGCAAATACATTCATTATGATTCATGGTATTACAATAGGTAGTAAATGAATTGATAATTACATGACACTTAAAATAAATAGGATAACACTTTGCAAAATCACAGCTAAGTGTTACTTTTTACAACACATTATGTTTGCATCCCATCCTTACAACAGACTGCAAGAGGTCTGGCATAAGAGTAGCAATGCGGTATCTGCAACAAATTGACTGCAGTGTGCTTTCTCTTTATTAGCAAGGAAGTGCTACTATGTGTTTTAGATGCAATGAAGATATTTAATTAGAAAGCTGCCTAATGTACTCTCAGTGTCTTATCATCCAGCTGTTGACCACAGGGAACCACACAGGATATTTTAGTTAATATGAACTAGATGACTTTTTGCCTCAGTGAGATGATAAAATACATTCATGCAGAAAGCTCCATATAGCTTTCTATAGCACAGGCATTGTTAAAAACAGTATCAGATGAAAAAGAGAGAATAAAATGAAGCTGTTCCCAGATTTTGAAACAGGCTACAGAGGTTAATTACTGCCCTACCTATCTAAATGGTATGAATTTGGAGATTGAAATGGAATTGGTGGTGTGGAAGACTTGTTTTTAATCAAGGAATGATGTACAACTGGATCTACAACTCTACCACACTCTTGACAAATCATAAAATATGATTAGGGAGAGAGAGATATGTTATCTTTTCCCAAATAGCAGAGTCTGGGCTAGTGACAGATTTTGTTTAATTTCTTTGGGGGACCAAAATAAGGAATGCCAAAATAAATACAGGAAACAAAGCCACAGCTACAACAGGAGGGCAGATATGCACTAAAGAAGATTTCAGCATCACTGAGGCATAATGGCACCTCTGCAGCACAGAATGGGCAGATAAATAACAACTTCACTTTCTAGCCCAGTGAAGCTGCCTGCTTTTGCAAGTGTAGTGTACCTTTAACTCAAGAACATGCTACAGTTAGCCAGCCAAAACCAAAACCCATCATCTCCTTGATGACTGAATTTCCTTGTCTTGTTCCACCATGCCTGCTGAAAAGCACTATGGTATGATTTGAACAATTTTAATGTGATTCCCTCTGTCAGAAAAGCAAACATTAAACAAAATAATCTCATTCCTAACATACCAAGAAGCATCAGATACCAATTAAAACAAATTACAATAAATTCTTTATAACTAAACTTTCCAAGGCCTTTATCACTAATTAGTCTGCTGTTTCACATGCAATAACAAACAAGTGTTGAGACTGATTTGAGAAAAAAACAAGAGAAAAAGTAGCAGACGTGTGGACCTCTCCACTTCTGAAGTTAACTTGCATAGAGGACCTGCAACAATGCCAATATTTTGACAAGCTTTCTGTTCATTTTGCTGCCCTCAGCAATTTTAAATGAATAGCGTGCTCTGGCAGTTTCATAAATTTTTTAATTGGGTTCAGATCCCTCTCCCTCCCCTGAAAGTATGTGTAGGTGAAGCACCTTGATTCTGGTACTTTATTAAAGATCATCACTGTTTATTTCCCATATGGCTATCTTCAATGGCTGAAGACAGACAACTAAACTGGCAATCAGAAAGCAATCAGAGGAGGTTAGTACAACATCTGTCTTCCCATCTTTTCCTTAGGCGTAATGTGGTGTTTAAATAGACACCACCAAGTGAAACTTAGCCCCAGTTAAAGGTTTTGTGAAAAAGGTATGAAAGCAATGTCAGAGGCGATACAAGATGGTTACAAATTTTTAAGTAGTAATTACAAGGAAAAACATTTTAAAGTAAGCTAAAACTGACCTGGATTTGCCACTCCAGTGCTGTGGCACCTCTTTGGTATGGGAAAAACTGACAGTGAACATGCCCCAGAAACTGTCTGAAAATAGATGTAAAATGGCCCGATTGCTCTCATCAGCTAAAGATGGATAGATGTCAAGCATGAGACAGAATACAAGTAGAAAGTTAGCGATAGAAATATGATATTTTACCATATATTTAAGCCCTAATGTTCATTACTGAAACCTCTTCGTTTCTACATGGGTGACTGTCCTTGCAGGCACAGCACCCCAGCAAAATTAAGTGTCCATCTGCATAAGCCAGAGAGAAGACCACCACTGAGAGACTCTTGGTCTCTCCAAAGTCACCAACTAAACGAGACTAATATGCAGAAAAAGGAGGAAGAAAAAATATCCCTATTCTACTCTAATTTGTAGCAGTATTTGGGTTGAGAGCCTCAGAAAACCAAGAAGGAACTTCATAACCTCTGTATGAGCTTTTTGTACAGTCTTCTAACAAACATTACTGCACAGAGGCATTCAACAAAAATAATTTAGAAATCTCATGAAAAGGTCAAGTGCATTTGTTTTTTGTAAATGCAGATTCAGTAACTGCTAGGAAATCGACATTGCTCATTTCTGAATTCTGATGAACATCACGGCTTTAAAACCTTCACTCAACAAGTTAATATTAACAGCTTTCTAATCTACCTGCAAGAGGTCAGAGAAGAAAAATGGACTAGAAGTAGGGTAAGGCTTCTACAGAGCCTTGTACAGGGTATAACCTGGACAGGAAGGCAAGAGGGGGAAAAAAAAGCAAAATCATACAAAACCATAACATAGAGAAGAATATAAGAGTTGTAAACAATGATCTACACAGCATCTGCTGATACCAGCTCCACTTATGGTAAATATTCCCCTGTGTTTAATTATATATGAAACACGCGCTTTCCAAATAGAAACCTATTGAAAAGTAGAACTGAACTGCATCATCTTTGAAGGAAAAACCACTTAAATTAATATAAACTAAGACATTAAAGATTCACATTGAAAGTCTAAAATGAACGTGAAAGCTTCCCACGCCCGATTGCCATAGAGGGAGGTGAGAAGAGCGCTTTGCAAGCTGAGAAAGCAAGCCATAATCTCCATAAGTCTTAGGACTTCAAGAGCCAGGAAGCCCTGCAAAGAGGCAGAGTTCAGTGCAACTGCTTATAACACAGAACTTAGCTTAAAAACTTAAGTGAAAACCATTTCTGCTTTGGCCACTCACAAAGTAGGATATGTGTTTTATTTAAATAAATTCCTTACATAGAAATCTCTGTGGTCCTGACAGTATTCAGATTATACCCCATATTTTAAGTAGATCGGAGATCTCTTCATGCAATTTGACGAAACACTAAAGTGACAAAGTTAATACACACTCTGGTAGAAAGCAGTTGGAGAACTTGGAGTTCTCTCCAGGCTGTTCCTTCCAGATAATTGTCTAAAAAAGAAGTTTTATGAGTGTGAAGTCTTCTTCCCATTCTTGAACATCTTTGCAAGAGCAGCAAAGGTTTGCCCTAATGTAACCCCAGACAGGGATACGAAAACAGAGCAAAGTAATGTTTTGTGACATTCATAGCTTTATGTACGCTGCTTACAGCTTCTGCCTGAGATTTATACACTAATCCAAAGAGGTAATTAAAGAACAATTAAATTAAGCTTTATAGAAGGTGATGAAACTGGCACTAAAGCAGCAAACTACAGCACTGCAAACAACAAACATAAAACAGCATTTGGAACACACTGCAATGAACCTGCTGCCTCATCTCATGATGTTGCCACCAAGAATGAATCAGGAATGACCTGCACTAGCAGCCATTTCAGGAAGCACCAGGGACATATCTGGCACTCACAAGGTTCTTGTGTTGCCAGATATTTCACAAAAGGGAAGCCTAAATGGGTTTCACAAACAAAGGCAATTCCAAGAGTTGATGTCTGATGAGGAGAAATGCCCCATGGAGGACATGGTCATGTTGGGAAGGCCAGGCAGACAGTGGCCTGTCAAAAGCAAGCTGTGTGAAAAGCCAATGAGATAGGTAGGATTTGGCTATGTTGCTGTGGCCAACATCTAATGAGGAAAAAAAATATCCCAAAACAAACTGACTAAAAAACCACACAGCAGCCTAAATACAAAGCATAACCAAGTGTCTGAAGAATTAAAAATGCGAGAGGGATTTCCTTCTGCACCAACCCCCCTTCTGGCTAGGGGAATTTGCAGAAAAATTAATTACCCTCACGAGATGTCTGGACAAGGTAGGATATCCTCTCCTTTTAGCCTGGATAATTAATGGAATATGGAATGACCCTGGTGCATTTATTAGTCTATTGCTGGAGATTCACAGGGGCTGACAACTGTACCAGGCCATTCCTGTGATCTTTGCTTTGCTTATTTTTCTTTAAAGTTTTTATTCTTTTCCCCAAATCAGGATATAATTTTACTGCAAGAAAATAACTACCAAGAGGTGAAAGAGTGTACAATGAACGCATTCTGTAATATTAGTCATTTATCATTTATATGAAGTGTGTAATTGCTGAAAACTGCTAACAGATTGCAGGTCAATAGGGTCAAAATGTGTACTTCCCACACCATTCAGGAGAACAACTCATTGTGTTTATGCATAATATCCTAATTTGAAAACTCAGGACAAGACGCAGCTGCCAATATAAAGCAGCATCTCCTTAGTCTTTTCAAAGAAGCGGCACTGATTTACACCAGCTGCTGCCTCTGGCCCTGTGTTTCACAGAACAAAATGCTCTTGCTGAGATCCCAAGATTTTGTCACTGGAGAAAACACCCCCTCAGCCATTTCTTTCACAATTCTGCTTTGTAAATGTTGCAGGCAAAGGTATCCAGGCCCTGGTTTAAGGCTCCCAGAATGGCACCAGAGACCACATGCAGCTTCCAGACCCTGCAGGACACTGGATTTCCCTGTCACAACAATTGGGATAAGAATTGTAAAACTTCCTCCTGCAACTCGGCAGAGGAAGGCATGGCTACGAGCAGTGTGCCACTTTGAGGACATGCTGTACCTTGCAGCAACCTGGAGCTGTCAGACACCGAGCAATTGCCTGCCCAGAGCTCATGACCATGAGGAGTCGCTTTGGCTAAACCTCACGGGCACTGGGGATGTGGTGTTGTCTCATCAGAGCAGAGCTACACTGTAATTCAGTGTGACGGCAGCGTGTTCCAGCACATGTGAGCTAGCGTGATACCAGCTATCAGTGGTGGCCTTGTCACCAGACCCAGTATCCACAATCCCAAACAGGGAGGTACTGCCCACATTCAACGTGACCGCTAATGGCTGCCCAGGTAGCTTACTTAGCTCTGGGCTTTCACTGGACACCTACACTCACACATAGCATTTGTGTCTGGCTCTGACCGTACAGCTGTGGAGTATTTCCTTTCACCTCCAGACTGCTGAGTGTGTATAAACAGAAACAGCACGTGTAAAAGCAAACCAAAACAAAAAGGAAAGAGGAAAAAAAAAATATTATCCCTCTTCTGTTGTAAAAAACTGAAGGCTGCTTCCATATTAAAGCATTTGCAGATACCATGGAAGCGTACACTTAATATATCTAACATTTCATGTGCAATTAGAGGGAAAAATGCACAATTTAAAAATAGTGATTGTATCTTCTGTTGACGATATCAAGCAATTAAGTACTGAAACCAGCTATGCACATTCATGCAGACACAAACTAAAGATATTCTTCTCTGCAGGACATTCAGCTGCCACTGCCTAAAGCAAAAAGAAGGGGAAGAAAGCAAGTAACATTGGCAGACTGGGTAGAGCAGCAACACCAGTCTAAAACTCAGAGATGCAATCAGTCCTTGTATGTTTTCATTGGCTTTCTGACACTTGCCACTGAAAACTTTATTCTGCAGGCTAACATTTCTTTTTTCTATTACATTGCTAGTTTTGTTCATCTCAGCAGATATTAATATTGATACTAACATTACTCACAGAAAACTACATTTAAAAAAGACAAATATTACAGAGGCCTAAGCAATGTGCTCAGCAGTTTTTGTTTGTATTAATCTGTTCTGGTTTTACCTCTGCAATCACTCCCAGAGTCCCACAGCCCCCTTCAGAGCAATTATCTGCTTCACACTGGTGGCCTTTTACTTAATTAAAAAAGGGGACAAATAAGATGAAAGCCCAAGATATACACCTGCAATTTATGTTTGGTTAAATTCAGAGTGTGAGTAACCACATAGGATCAGCAGGACTCTTGAGTTTTTCCACATTCAAAGCAGAGCAAAGCAACAGAGCATCAGAAAGGTCCCAGAGCCTTCCTCTGATACTCTACAATGCCCATTACACAGAGTACGAAGTGGGTCCCATCTCAGACCAGCATCTTCATACTTTGGAGACCTAGTCTACAACCATCTGTGACTACACTGAAGACTCTTCCAACAGCATGGAGGTGCCATTTTCATATCGTTGTTTCCTGTTGATCTGATTATTCACTTGTTGCTGTCTCCAACCTGGAACATTAGATTGTGAAGTCCCAGGAGTTGGGACGACTTTCTGTCATTCACTCAGAGTCTAAGGTAGCAGGGCTTTAGATACTCCCCAAAACCAGAGACAATAATATTGATCATTTTTCCTCCTACCTAGATGTGATGGTAACAGTTTTGTTAGAAATACATAAGTACAGTAGACAGAGACAGATAGACTGACCTTTAGGCTTTACAAGGTCTTCACAAACAGGAATATAGAATGGAATATGAGGCTCTTTGCAAAATACCAATTTCATCAGATTGGAATTGGACCTCTACAAAACCAATGCATCTTGGATAGACTTGTCCCAGTTTCACTGTCTCTACTGATTTATGCTGAGGCATTTCACCTTTACAATGATACTGTTCCATTTATTCCTGAATCTCATTTTTGTCTTATTTAATGACCATCTCAAGCAATTCTTTTTTTTATTTTTCACCTAATTCATACTTGACCTTTTCTAGGTTTCCTTCCTTACAGCAATAAGCACACTTCATAAGGCTTAGCAATCAAAGCAAATAAGCTCCCAGGAGTTTTTCCTGTGTTCCTAAACTCAGTTTAATTTACCTAAGTCTATTAAAGGGACCATCCAATATCCCAGAGCTTCCCTTCTTTCCCAGTGGCCTTCTCTACAGTATGATTCAGGATTGATGGTCAAAAGCCAACAAGTTACTGCCTGCATCTGGTATCTAGAGCTTCTCCACAGAGACCCACAGTTACTCTCTCTCACTCCCTTCAGCTTCTCATCTAAGAGGGAAGTCTAAGTACAGTTCAGTATTGACTGGGTGGTTCTGCACACTACAGTAAGACTTCTTGCCCAAATACATTTAACATGTGTAAGATATCACACAATTATCACAAATCAAAGAAGCAAAGGTCATCAAATATAGTCCTTTGCAACACAGACCAGTGTTGACACATCCAAAGCATTGGGATTCAGCAGTATGATGGGAAAGTGCAGCAAGATTCTAATATTTAAGGCATATATCCTTAGACAAAATTATAATAGCAATGTAACTAACAGGAAACATGCTGCAAGGGGCAGAATATATTATGGCTTCAGAGCAGTACTGACTTCCTTTGCAGTAAGTCTCTCACTGTTATGAAACATCCAAATAGCTGCTGAAATAAAATACCACCTCTGTGCTCACCATTGAGAAGTGAGAGACAGTCAAATGGCTTTAGGCAGCAGAGTCTTATTTTGAGGATTGTTAAAGTTACTTAAGACCTTAGGTTCTTGCAAGTTTACTCTCAAAAATCAACTATAGCACGGCGATGAGAACAACCGTGTAATGATGAGGTGATCATCTTAAACTAAACACTGGAAAGAAAGTGCCTCAGTTTCCTAGGTTACAAGGTTCAAGGCAATAGGCACCACAGATACCTGCATCTGTACATAATATACAGAAGGCTCCAGGGGATTCTTCTAGTGGCCTTCCAGGACCTGAAGAGGCCTACGGGAAAGCTGGGGAGGGAATTTTCACAAGAGCATGTAGCTATAGGGGTAATGGCTATAAACTGGAAGAGGGTAGATTTAGACTAGATGTAGGGAAGAAATTTTTCACTGTGAGGGTGATGAGACACTGGCACAGGTTGCTCAGGGAAGTTGTGGTTTTCCCCCTCCCTGGAAATGTTCAAGGCCAGGCTTGAATGTGGATTAACCTGGGCTAGTAGGAAGTGTCCTTGCCCATAGCAGGGGGAGTGGAACAAGGTGATCTCTAAGGTCCCTTCCAACCCAAACCATGATATCATACAAACACAACAGACCATTAGAAGCAAGATATTGCCTCATTCAAAGCCTTACTTACGGATACCAGTATATTTCTGTACATCCATGTGCTACAGAGCTACTAAAGAAACCATTGTTTCTACCTTCTAAACAGTTCCTGCCTTCCTTCAGTTAGAGCAATAGAACTTACAAAGCATTTTCTTATCATTAATCAGCAGGTTCAATGCATTAATTTTACAGTGATTTTGAAGACAGTGGCCAAACCTACTAACAGCCTGAGCAAGAAAAGATTGCTTGCCATAAAGCAAATAGCAACTGAAAACTAAAAAAGGAACAAGGGAAGCTGAGTGTCAGTTTGACAGTAAGGTAAGGCATCTGAAGAGTTAACAAATCTAAAGCAACGCAAAAGTAATCAAACTAAGTACAGATGAGAGCTGCACACCTCAGTGGAGCCCAACAGCTGGTGTTCTAGCCCACAGTCAGGTATTCTATAAAACTGTCCTCACATGAATAAGCATGTGCAATGCCTGTCTTTCACATAGAGAAAGCACTCTCTGGGGATTGGGCAATTAACAGCAGTGGGGAGCCATGAAATCCTCAAATGCCACACTTGCAAAATACAAACGCAGGAGGCTCAGGGTCTTTGGGGACTGGATTACACTTGCCTTGTTGTTTGTGGACATCTTCACTGAAGCTCGCTGTGGTCATCAGCTCTTGAACACTTCTCCCTTTCAATGAGGAATAAATCCTGCATTGCTGTCCTCAAACAAGACTGTGTTACACTGGAGTCTCACGATGGGAAAATGAGAGTTATCTGGGTTCAGGGTCTGATTCCAACCGCATGATTTGGCATGGCTGGCCATAAATATGAGGTCAATAGTTACCAGGTAGCTTTGGGCAAGGGTCAGGGATGTGACCAGAATTTAGTCCTGAATTGTTAAGAGAGATCAGAAACTCCACCTCGTACCTTACAGGCACCATCTTAAAGCACAAACAATCCTTGTCTTCTAACAAAAGGAATATTACAACATCAGATTCCCTGAACTGGAAAAGTAACCTAGTACCAAGACACTCATCACATAAATAACTTTATCAATGTAGCTGAAGATTATTTTTTTTTGTCAAAAGTATGTTCCAAAGATCACTAGGTTTCCGTTTCTAGACATTCCCACATACTTTTCCTGTCAGCACTACTCTTTTTTTACTGTTGTTGTTGTCATCATTGGTGCTATTTATAACAAAACACTGTAAGCAAAATCTTTTCACACTTGGACATGTTGTTACAGTATGTTTTAAAGTTACAAGGCTGTCTCTTGATCTTAATCCTTCAGGTTGTAAAGTCATTTCCATTTACTGCAGTGAACAATGGTGAACAAGAGGGGAAAGCGAGCATTACAGGAGAAGGGAAATTTTCATACCTGTTTCATCCAAGATATAATATATATGGGTATCAAATGTTAAGAGTAAAATTCAGAAAATACGATTGTTTGGTGTTTCTCACATGGATTATCCAAGACTGTTTACACCCCATCTTACATTCTTTTCCCCAGATCATAAGAGCTAGATTCAGCCTCAAAATTTTTGAAGCCAGCAAAAATTATGTTCCAATATATCACATAGCAGGTCTAAAGTAAGTTTTTTGCTTCCAGTAGACTTCTATAGATCTCAGTAGGAAATTTTGTCCTTTATCCTTGCCCAGTACTCCCCCTCAGTGAAAATTAAAGCAGAATTTTTAAGAAAGAACGTTATGACATTTCATATCTAAGTGACAAAAAAGAGAGACAAACTTAAGGAACTAATGACATGGATTTACCACCTTTTCATTGCAATCACCCTGAATTTATACAACATATAGGTGACCACACATTACGAACAGAAAACATCCCTGAAGAGTAGCACTTCAAAAGCATGAGTTTTGCACTCTCTTTTAGAGAAAGGCATTAAAATATAACGAAGTATGAACAAGCATCAGAAAAAGAACAATCATATGAAAGACATCAACATGGCCTTTTCAGAAACACTTTCTCAGGCTGGAGTACAACACTGGCTGAAATGGTTCTGCGTGCTTGGGGTTTTGCTTGTATACAGACACTGACACACTGAGCCTATAATGTGCACTCTTCTAACGATGTGATTTTAAACACTTAGAACCTAAATATTACTTAAGAATATAACTCCCAAAAGCTTTCTTAAACAACTTGTTTGCCTCCAGCAAACTACGTAGAAAAAAAAAAAAAGCCACTGATTTCTAGAGCAGGTGAGTTATCAACCTGTAACTTGTCACTAATGACCTTCCATACCTGGAGATGGCTCTGTCCCACTTACCTCTGCTGCTGCACAAGGATGTATTCAATACTACTACGGCTTTTTGCAAGTATCATCTGAAAAGATGCTTCAAGGAGAAGGGGAAAAGTATAAGAAAGAAAGAGTGAAAAGACAGGAGGAAGAGGCAGTGGAGAAGAACTGTTATGAAAGGAGCAAAGCCCCCATTCCCCATACCCCTGCTCTAATATGAGAGAGGGGAGGTAAAGACAATGGGAAAGGAGCGGAGCTAAGCCTATGAAGAAGGGCAGGCTTGGGGGGAAAGAGTTTCACTTTTATTTTTCACCATCCTTCGCTATTTTTAATTGGCAACAAATTAAAACAATCTTTCTCAAGTCAAGTCTCTTTTGCCCATGAGGGTAGCTGGTAAGTCATCTCCAAGTTCTTATCTTGAACCACAAGCTTTTCAGTCTTATTTTTTGCTCCTGTCATTGAGGAGGGATCGAGCTGCTGAGTGAGTATCTGGTAGCCAGACAAGGTCAACCCATCACAATCAAAGAGATTGTCCATGATTCACTCAAAAGCCTTACTCAGTAAAGAATAGAAGCAGAAGTTACTCCTAAAATTATTATTGTCCTAATTCTTTCTCCACATTATCATTTCCTAATACTCTCACAAGCATTAAAAGCAGAAATATGGTCACAGTCTTCCCTTTTACACTGTAGACTAATCCAGTCAAATTAAATTAGCATGAAGAGATTGCAGAGATCATTTCTTCAGATAATAAATACTTCCAGATTGTGATTTAGCCTGAGACACATCATCAGATGGGTGACTACTTCCTGTTCATGTGAATGTAAACCCTCAAACTGAATTGCTGGAGTGAAAAACAAGCTGAAGCTTTTGTACATTTAATTCGTGTCAGTCACAGTAAATAATTTAGCTTGGAAAAAGTCATAAAAAGGAAATACTACATAAAGTAAACATTACAGCTGCAGATACATACTCATGTATGAACCCTCTGTACATCTAGGTTTAGATAATATCTGAGGAGAGCAAAAATTCAGCAGTCATGTATACAAAGAAGTCCTACAGCAGTTCTTCCCTGATCAATTTGAAGTCTGGCTCACACAGAACCTGACCTTTGCTGGGAAACTTCATAGCTTGAGGGAGAGAGGTTTTTTACCGATTTCAGAGGCTACAATATGAAGCACTCAGACTCAAACACCACTTAATAACAACAGATCCCTACCAGCTCCTTCTCAGCTATTCAAACAAACAAATCCACAAAGCTTATCATCTCTCAAAGCATGATTCACCAATAAACTCTGAGAAGTGGTAGCTAGGTGACAGACTCAAAAAGTGAGGTCAACAGAATTGCAAAGGCATCGTCAAAGGGATTGTGGGAGCAAATAGTAATCAGAAGGTTTAGAAAATCAGATTTCATCCAGACTTAACGACGACTTAACCACAAGGGAGGACAACAGAGCTCTCAATGAAGTACTCGTTTTCAAGGATAACAGCATTTGAGCAGGGGTTCCAAATGTAAAATGATCAAATCATAGGCAACTGAGAATATTATGTAAAATTCTTCCTTTATTAAATAACAAACCAGGAAAAGAAAACAACCTGAAGGCATAATATTGATTTTTCTTTTTGATATCAGAGGTCAGGGCAGAATTCCAAGTGCAGCTTGCTCACACTTACTGCAGATGAGCAGAATTCCTTTCTAGCCTGGCTCTCAATTCAGTTACTTAATATAAAAACAATTGACTACACACTGGACATATACAGGTTTATGTACTTCATATTTTACCTAAATACCTGCCCCTACAAGATGCTTGCTATTTTCTATAAGGCCTTTCATTGCTACAGGAGAGGACAATATTCATCTAGCAGAATGATTTGCATTTTCCTTACATGCAGAACTCATGGCAAGCTAGGGCTTCATGTATTTACTTACTGGCTAAAGAGTCTTTGAGAAACACTCCCTTCACTGCTACCTTGGATGTTAAACAGCTGTATGAAGTACTGGTCCTCTAAACACAGCCCTGTTGATGGCTGTCAAATGTGTAGTACTGTAGTGAATTCACGATCATCTCAGACATTGCAACCACTATTTGAAAGATGCAGCACTTTAAAAAAAATCAACCATGCTTAGTAAGAGAAAATAGGACATTTTCTAATAAAAGTTTCACTTTGTATCTACTTTCTTAACATTCTAAGTAGGTGCCATCTAGCTAAATTTCCTGTATTAAATTAATTCCAACTTGTGTGTGCTGGGCATACTTCAGAGAAAGAAAGAGGCGAGAAAAAATTTCACTACCATACAAATGAAGAAAAGCTAGGCAGAAAGATGATTACAAAGATCACAGGTACAGTGTGAATTTTTACTAATATTTCCAAAAATCTGTTTTAATTTTCCTCATTAAAACCAGAGCAATTTAGTACAGTTAAATTCCATTTGAAATCCAAATAGCTGTGAAAACTTTTATAGGATCTTTTAATGGACCATGTAACCTACATTTTCTCGTATCTTCATTCACTCCTACTTTTCACCCTTTTGTATCATCTGCTTCTCTAACTCAGTCTTAGTAAATGGAGACTTACAATCTAATTTTTATATTTAATAATTTTAATATGCACTATTTTTGTTTTAAAAGAACTTTCTTTCATTCATCCAGTACATTTTCCTTTCCAATTCTGCTTTTCATATTCGCCTTTTATTTTCAAAAGACTCTTAAATATTAGTACATACATCAGCATGCAGATACATCTACTTATACATCCATAACTATTTACTCCACTACGGGGAGGCAGAGGCAGACAACTCTGCATTCATTCCTGATCTTTCAGTCATTTTCTCCAGTGTTCATTTTCTCATTATTTTTTTCCTGTCAGATTCCTTGCAACCTCTGTCCTGTGCAGAAACCTTCTCTTTTTCATTTCCTCTCATTCATTTTCTCCACTACTGAACTGCTCCACAAACCACCATCAGTCTAAATAGACAAGAATCTCCTCAAGGAGATGGTTGTTAGGGTTGCTTTCGTCTGCACAACTGTTCAATGCTTGGCATTGGGTTTAAAGGGTATAAGACCAGCTGTCTCAACACACGGCACTAGTACAAGGGCTACAAAGGACAGCTGTTGCATTACGCAAGAACTGCTACTCTTTAGGACACTGGAATATTAATCAAGGTCTAAGTGAGCTTAGAAAATGTGGATGAAATCAGTTCAAACCTCCCCCCCCCCCATCTAAACCAACTTAACTGTCATGAGAGAAGCAGCCACACTCAGCTTCACACTTCTAGAGCACACTGAGTCAAGGACACAAGTCAGTCATGGAAGGCTGGTCTGGCCTCTTGCAGTCTCCTGCCATGTAAAAAAGTATTGCTATTGCATTGACCAACCATGATATTGGTCGGTTACTTGAGAGGCTCCTGTGTGAAGCACATCTGATAGCTATTTTCTTGAACTACGTTCTCCTAAAGCCACCCTACAATACCAGCAAAGCCAAACAGTACCTTGGAAGCAGCACAGAAAAATAGTATTTCTCATTTCAGTGAAATCAGCTGGGTGCCTGAAGAAGAGATTATAAAAACACGTGATGAGATACAGAGAATAATAATCTTTTTAGACATCTTATTCTAAAGTAACAATTTTTCCTGTTCCACCTTTTCATCAAAATCAAAATAGCTGCATGAAGTCTAGATAGCAATTGCTCTCATGAGTTCACAAAACTAGCAAACAAACCCTCATTAATCTCAATATTACTCATTTGTTATTAACATAACGAAGTTCCTGGAACTGGCATATTATAGTATAGACCTGCAATTTTTCCTATAAATGTCCTGAGCTCATTAACATCACAATGGTACTGCTTTTTCTTTTTTTTAAACACCAGTCAGGAATATATGAACACTTAAAACTTGCCTCATCATGAGGACTGAACCCAGAACTCTACAGTTTTCAAGGCAGCAATTACTGACTGCCAAAGGACAACGGCCATTAACTCAGGGCCATGGTAGAACTCCTGCTGGCAGGCAACAAGTGGCTTTAAGAAACAAGCAATGAGTTATGCACGGTGACTCAGAGGTAATAAAATGTGTATTTAATGGATCACTTACATGTCCTTTAACTGCACATACACATACACTAAACACCTGCCCTTTGCTCTTCAAAGCTGTTCAGTGACTTACTTCCCTTGTCCGCTTCTACAAACCATGAACATAGACATGACAGAAGGCTAGCAAACACTGTCAGTACAGAAGAAATGTCAAACCTGGGGTCTGCAAACACAGGCTGAAGCTCTCCTATACTATGGCAGTATTTTAAGTGACCACACAGAAAAGCTTTCAGTCTTCTTTCAGTGATATCTTTTCAATGCCACTTGGCTAACCTGGGAATGAAAGCCCAGCTCTGCTAACAGCCCACTTTTATCACATCCTTTATTTAACAACTCATTGTTCCAAAAAGTTTGCAGGTAATTGGCTTGCTACATTAGCAATTACCTTCTTGGGTATAACTGGGTATTCCTTCCTCTGTAATTAAAACTGTTGAGTTGAAAAAAAAAAACACAACTAAGCCATTATAAAATAATGTAAGATCAGAACCTCTTCAACTTCCATTTAACTGGGTTTTGTAGACTCTGAGATTTCCAATCAGATCTTAATTTCTAAATCTGTTTGGACTTTATCCTTAATCTAAAGTGTCAGCAGTTAAGTACTTTTCACTTGAAAAAGATGTATGAGCAAAGCCTCTTTCATTGCTTGGGTACTTTAATAAAGATGTAAGAGGAATTCGCTCTAAAATGCAACTGTAGGAAAAGGGGAGAAGATGATTTAAAAACACGTCAGGCCTACTTCCAGGCACAAAACCATACAGATAAAGACTTGGATGTATGGAGACAGTTCAGTTACAGATTTTCTGCTGAGACTATCACAAAAACAAAATATTGATTATCAAGTACTGCCTGTGCAAGAAACAACCAAGAGACTGAGCAAGATGCTTTTTATATTTGTGCTCATATAATCAAATCCATACTTGCATATCCGTGATCCCAGCCTCCGTTTGTCTCACTAACTACACCTCTGAAATCACAAGCAACATGTAAAATTTGCAGCAATCAGGCAACTGTACATGAGGTAGACATAGAATCCTTCTAATTAGTAACTTACTGAATTTTCTGTAAGCCCAACCACTGACCTCAGCAGGAAAACACATTGAAGTGTTTGAAAGGTACAAATAGGAGGGAAGCCATGTGCAATTTGAAAATTCATTCCAAGGATCCTTGGAGGGTCTTCAGCCTATTCAAGCAGAGCTACCTCTTCTGTCTCTTCTCCCACACTTTGCTTCATTCACCAGGAAATCCAAGTTCAAAACACCCATTTATCAGGATACAAATCATTTACCATAGCAGAGCCCACATGTCAGAGATCTATTAGACTCCTCAATGGGATCAATAAATGAACAACACATGACCATAACAAAAAGTTTGCTTATAAATTTTATCAGTAAGCAAAATTATTATTTAGTTGCAAAGGTTAATTCCATTCCATAGCTCTTGTTTCCATGAGTAACTAAAACAATGAGTTTTCTATATTAAGCTAGCATATAAAAGTGAATCACAGACTCACACTTTGGCAGGAGTTGGAAGGGATCATCTAGTGCAGTCTCACAGCTACAGCAGGATCACCTAAAGCAGGCTGCACAGGATCGGATCCAGGCAGGATCTGAATGTCTGCAGAGACGCCGACTCCACAACCTCTCTGGGCAGCCTGTGCCACTGCTCTGCCCCCCTCAGAGTAAAGAAGTTTATTCTCATGTTGAGCTGGAGCTTCCTGTGTTCCAGTTCATGCCCATTGCTCCTTGTTCTGTCCCTGGGCACCACAGAGAAGAGCCTGGCCCCATGTTCTGGACAACTGCCCTTCAGATATTTATAAGCATTAATGAGATCCTAAGTCTTCTCCAAGCTAAACAGCCCCTGGTCTCTCAGCCTTTCCTCACACAAGAGAGGCTCCAGTCCCCTCATCATACTTGAAGCCCTCCACTGGACTGTCTCCAGCAGTTCCCCATCTTTCTTGAGTTGGGACCCCCAGAACTGGACACAGAACTCCAGCTGTGGCTATGGCAGGGCAGAGTAGAAGGGATAACCTGCTGGCCATGTTCTTCTAATGCACCCCAGGACACCATTGGCCTTCTTGGCCACAAGGGCACACTGTTGGCTCGTAGTTAACATTTAAAACGTTAAAGATCATGTTAAAACCAATAGCAACTATATTGACCTACTTTTTAAAGTCAAATTTACATGGTCCTGTAACAAGACAATAGGCTCATCCCCGTTTTTGAAGCTTTGGATAAGACCCAGTATTTAGAGAGCAGATACAAACTGTCAGCCCCACTAGTGTCAGTGGATCTCTGCCAGTTTACATCCACAAAGATTTATCCCACCCTCCTTACTATTTTTGTGTTAGAGGGTGGGTTTTTGTTGTGTTGTTGTTTACCTACATTGCATCTAGGAAATGTCATTGCTGAAGAGAAAAAAATAATCTTGGAGACTAAATGTAATCTCATCTAATATTCCTGTTCCTGGCCTTAATGTTACAAATGTGGCTGTAATTTCATCTTCCATTCACCTAAAGAATCAGGTCACTCCAACAACTCAAAGAAATACATTATTTCTTGACATTTACTGTTACTAGGCATTTTAACACAACCAAGAATCACTGGTGTTCATGTAGATCATACCAGCAAGGAACAATCCTCTCCAACAACAAGCAAAAGTTTAGTTGGAAAAACTAAGAGTTCTGGGTTGTGTATGGTGGTCCCATTCTGGGATTCAGATTACAACAGAGTTTGTTATAAAAAGCGAGGTGCTAGTGCTGCATATATTGCAGTAATTCTCATGTACTTTTGCACAACAAATGTGTTACTGTGGGTAAGAGACAGGCAATTCTCTTCTCCAGATAGGATGACAATCTGCCATGCCATCTATTTAAAACATCCTAAACAAAACCTCAACTGAGCAAAGTAGTTCAATAACCATGTTTAACTTAAAGTGCCATTTAACACACTAAGTCACTCAGGGGCACTTTAAGGAGATACTTCCTTTTTAGAAAAGGCTACCTAAACCCAAAATACATTACGGAAATGTAGCAGCCAGTGAAGAAAACTTCTTCTTGGATAGGCCCATGATTTTGCAAGCAAAATTTCTGTCCTTCTACAAATATATCAGCTCCTTTGATTCATGAAATCTCAGGGGTGGGGGAAAATTAAAGAAAAAAAGCACAATGAAAAAACAAAAAAACCCTACCCACCCCTCAACTCCCCCTCACTTATCAGGTTATTTCTTCACTCTTTTCTGATGAAGATAAACATTTTGGAAGTTTAAAAAAAATTCTGTAGGCCAATACCTCCAAATTGGCTCCAAAATTATTCTTTGAAATTAAATGCATACATAGATTCTTTAATATATTAAAAGACCTATGAGGTATATATATGTGGTAACCAATAGTGTTATTAATTTTATTATCTAAAGAGATTCTGCTCAAAATTTCTTTGTCTACCGTAGAAGCATTATTTTCTAAAGAGACAAGTGTGTAGCACAGACACCCCTGGACCCTATGCTTGGGGCTCCCCAGTTCTGGTATATGTTGCATGCAGAAGCACCTTTGTTTGGCTTTGAATCTGTGACCACTTAACATCCTCTAGTTCTCACACTAGAAGAGGCACAAGGAACTGCAATTCATGCTCTCCCTGGTAGCCCTGATTTTTATAAAATTCAATGACTTCACCTCAGTTCTCTTTTATCTAAGTGAAAGTTCTAACCTACTTGATCGATTCCTTGTTCCGAAACAATTCCATAACTTTGATCATCCCTATTGCATTTCCCTGAAATTCATTAAAATCTGCTCCCCAATATACTGTATCTGGAACTGCCTTAAATATCCCCTGTCAGTTGATTCCACCCAGGTTATTTCTCTCCAGTGCTCAAAAGGGACCAAAGGAAGACAATTATATTGCTGAGTATTCTACAACAGTTTGACAGAGCAATTTCCAGCTTTCTGTAGCTCCTAGATAATGCTACACGCTATCAGCTTCCTGAAAACCTAATCGGTTTTCTAGTATAATTACAAAAGGAGAGAGAGAGAGCAATTAAGGATAAAGCCAATCAGTCTAAATTGCTCAATCTCACAAACTCTTAAGGAAAAAAAAGTGGGTTTGATCACATTTTGACAACCCAGCTCTCTTATTTGCTACATGAGCATTCCTGGAAACAGCCGATTCACAGAGTGTTACTCAATTTTCACCAAGTGTGTTAAGAAAACAAGGATCTGCATTTTCTGAACTCACAAAGCTGCACTGGGACACACAGCCTTCATGCAACCAATCATTTTCACTTCTCTTTGGCTATTCAAAACAGGTTTTCACTGTGCTTGCTTCATAAAATGGCAAAAAGCAAGGACTGCTTCAAAAAATACCTCTCTCTCAAAATGCTTATTCTATTATAATATAATTCACATTATAGTCAATCATGCATTACTTCAATCTTCTGTATATATGCTGGCAGAAATCTCTTTTTCTTTACATTAACCTACAATCCCATAAACAATGATCCAGATTCTTCAGGTGTGAAAAAGGATTTATATTAGTTGAGGATTAGAGTACCATCCACACAGCTATCTTCATTGATCTCTACATTGTCTACTTCCTTTGTGTTTTAGTATGCTTGCTTACTAGACTGATATCTTTTTCTTTTTTTTTTAATGCCCTATTTTGTCTGCTCCTGCTTGAAGTTTGTTTGTTTGTTGTGGGAAGAGAAGTGTTTAAAAACACAATAAAAGCTTCACAATGTCAAATCTTTAGTTATGTACACTTTGACTACTCCATTTCAGTTTTTGGCCAAGTAGATATTGCTGTGTCTTACCCTGATGTAAGAAAGTTATATTAGCATTCTTTCAGTCCCACTTATCACTCTGTTTTTTTAAACCAGCTTTATTTCTTTGTTGACTTCCAACATGTTACTGAATTCCGATGAAAAATCCCTAGGGCATTTCACATTTACTCAAAGTCAGCTCTCCTGAAGGCGAAATTCACTCTTGTGCTGTTCCTCAAAAATGTACTTACATGACAATGTCGAATACAATGACATCTGGAGCTGAAAACCCCAGACAGCCACAGCCTCAGCACTGTCTATCACCGTAGGCTCATTTACTAAGGTTAGAGCCAAACTAGATTGTATCCCTGTTTAATATATTGCATATAAAATACACCTCCGTGCTTCAAAAGAAGTATCCCTTCTAGAGTTATACACCATCCTTATAGGCAATAGTTGTGCGATTAAAATCTCCAAGCAGCTCAAAACCTTTCTTGCAAGCTTTATCCATAAACCAATTCCCTGACCTCCTTTCCATACCTGTGCTAGAGCACTATGGAAAGCACTACCAGTAATGCAGTTATTGTCTCCATCGTACCATTCCTGCACCAGCAAAGCAATTTTAAATGCTTCTTGTTCACTGAATACCTCCTTTCTCTAAACACATTATCCTTTCCCCCTCCCTGGAGATAAAAACTTTTATTTAATAAATGCCATATCTTGCTGCTTTCAGATCTGTCAGTTTTCAGCTTGTTTCCTTCCATTCCCCCTCCCCCCTCAGAGGTCTTGGAATTAATTCAAAACAGGATAACGTGGAGAAGTACTTTATCATTATTGCCATATTAGTTTACATGCAAGTGCATAAAACATGTTTTTAACAGTACATGTCTGTACTGTTTATTAGACTTTTCTCACGTTCTGTTCTTTCACTTCAGGAAAGTGCCTGGAGTCCAAAAATGCATTTATCTACACTGTTGTTAGAAGACCAGAGCCATGAAAATCAGAACATGACAACAGAAGTGGTACATACTGGACCAGTGAAACCCTCACACTTAGGTTTGATCACGCTTTTCTCTTGTAAGAGTGCTAAAAAAAGCTTCTGATGGATGCTTTTATCCAGATCACCAGAAGCAGCGAGAGATACCAACCTGGGCTCCAAACTTTCACAGATTTCCAAGTTTCTATTCATGACTATACACTTGTCAGACACTAATTATCCTCATCAGGCTAAAACCAGCCACCTCGATTCCAGCTGTGTTGCTGCTTCATTCGTACTTTTTTGGAACTGCAGAGTTTCAAGATTCCTTGAGAATGCACATGTTCAAGTTAGAATGATTGACAGTCAGCAAGTCAGTCACTCCCACATTTATGTTTTACATATGGAACTGTGAGTCTTGTCACTATTTTAGATTACCAGGTGACTATAACTCTTATAATACAGTGGTATTTTACCTGCCCTTCTGGTTAAAATTATTGTTATCTTACAAAGCATACAAAATATTTACTGTATGTCCATACAGAAGCTACCCCTGCAATTGTCCTCCTCTCACTTGTCTTCTTCACTAAATGAGGACTTTGCTTATTTTACAGATCTCCATATCCAGCAATAGGAATTACATTAATTAAATTCTCTTCAAATTAAAAAAGATTACAGGGCTAGAAGACAAACCTTGATTTCACCCCCTTGCAAGTTCACTGTAAGTGCACTTTTTAAAGCAAAACCCAGAGAATCAGATACCTATTTTCCCTTCACAGGTTAACTTCCATACATAGAATGAAAATACATTGTTAAGTGGGGAGAAAAGGAACCTTTTTACAATTTTTGTTGATTTTTCTCTTTAAGATCTTGTAAAGATATCTATTTTCAGAATGTTCATTGCAATCTTCAGTTACAATCACTAACAGGCACTACCTGAGGATTAAGTCCATAGCATATACTAAGAAAATTGCATTGATTAATGGTGAAAGAACTGGGAAAAAAATCACATGGAACAAAAATATTTACATGATTGCCTGCCTGTGGAAGCATCCACTACGCAAAGCTAAGTCCTTTCAGGAAACTTACCTGCTGGAGACTGAAATGTATTCCCAGTGAGCACTTACAAAAGTGAAAAACAGCTGACAAAAACCAAACATGAAACAGGTGTATTTCTCATACTTGGGAAAACTGCATAACATAATAATAACGAGCGAAGAGTTTTGGCAGGGTTCACTATTTCTAAGCTACAGCAGTTAGAGATATAAGCTCTGTTTATGTTGGTTTTTAACAATACAAAAATAGGTGGGTTTTTTTTCTGAAATATTGTAAAACTACTTAATGAAATCAGTCATAGACTACTACTTTTGTTTCACCTCTCCCCAAAGATAGATAAGCAGTAATTCCACTTGTTCTGATTTCTTTCAGGCAAAGAAAATTTATTTAAGAAATAGTAGCATTATCATCCATAGCACTAGTGTGGAGCATTTCCATTATACAAACTTTGAAGCTTTCCTGCATCTAGAAAAAAATTCTCAGAATTGGATGCTAATCTGAAAGCAACAGAGATCACATTTGATGTGGGGAAGAAAAACTACTAAATTTTTTTTCTTAAAATCAGGTCTATTGAAAGTGTCAGTACAATTCAAACTGAAATCCGTAGGGGTATGCAGATACTCACCAGCTGAGGCTCCGATTTTCTGTCTGCAAACCAGTAAGGATAAATGACAGAATCACAGAATCATAGTGGGTTGGAAGGGACCTCAAGAGATCGTTGGGTCCAATCCCCCTGCCAAAGCAGCTCCCTAGCTCATATGGCACAGATAGGTGTCCAGACAGGTCTGGAATATCTCCAGAGAAGGAGACTCCACACCTCCCTGGGCAGCCTGTCCCAGGGCTCTGCCATCCCCACTGTGAAAAAGTTCTTCTGCATGCTCTAATTTGCAGCAATTGTCCCTTTTCCTGTCTCCACAGACACTGAAAAGGGGCTGGCCATTTCCCCCTGCATCCCATACTTAAGATATTTATAAACAATTATAAGGTCCCCCCCCAGTCTTCTTTTCTCCAGGCTGAACAGTCCCAGCTCCCTCAGCCTTTCCTCATAGGGCAGATGCTCGAGGCCCTTAATCATCTTCGTAGCCCTCCTCTGGACTCTCTCTAGGAGATCCCTGTCCTTTTTAAACCAGGGAACCCAGAACTGGACACAATACTCCAGGTGGGGCCTGACGAGGGCAGAGTAGAGGGGGAGGATCACCTCCTTCGACCTGCTGGCCACACTCCTCTTGACGCACCCCAGGAGCCCACCAAGGTTGCTAATTTGCACCAAGGTTGATAATGGAATACTAATATCTGTAACTTCCATGCACGCTTGTTCTTAAAACAAAGTTTTTATTTAATGGTCTGTACAATCAAAAGGCTGATGTCAATATAAACCTTTCTAGTGTTTAGTCCAAAAACATGCCCTTTTACTGTGAAAACAAATGCACATCTCCAAAATATCTCTGGTTTCAAAGCACAGCTTATTCATAGATGCTTTCATTATGTTAACGTCCTATGCACCCTATAGAGGAGGCAGATTTGACAGTGCGTGTATGAATATGCAAAGTTCACATTCTTATTTATCATCTATCCAGAGCCAGCGACACAACTGCAATCAATAAGTAAGTGAACTGCAACCAAAAAAATGACAAGTCCCAGCACTGGGAAATCTAGATGGCATCATTTACTACTACATTATTTTAGGTTGCAGAAACATTTGTAATGGTCATTGTTTGAGCTAAGAAACAATAAAGAGGAAAATGGAGAAATTTTTTAGTGCTTTTAGCCCTTTTTACTGTTTGTGAATTACCCAATCTTCCATACACCAAAACCAAACCAAACAGTATCCACTTGATGCTTGGTGGCCCTGCCTCTGGCAGGGGGGTTGGAACTCTATGATCCTTGGGGTCCCTTCCAACCCAGACCATTCTATGATTCTATGCTTGATATACAGCTAAACAATAGTCAGGAGCTATATTCCATGCAAGGTTGGAGAATGGATTAACATTTTTTGTGGGAAAGCTTCTCATCCCTATGCTTCCATCAGTCCTGGCATCAGGTACAACGCATGGTACAACACATGGCACAGGAGTGATGCAAACCAGTTCCTCCCCAATTTTCTCACTTCCAGTGCCAACACTGAATCCTCTTTGTACTGATCCAAAAGTCACATCCAGAGTTCAGTTGTTCCCCAGAAAGGGGGTGCAGTCTAAGAGTAGGGATTGGGCCAGATCTAGTGTATTACACTCCTGCTGTGCTTCTATAAGTACCCAAGATTATTTCGCTTTTTTTGGAGGTTGAGATATCTACAGGAACTTGGCAATACACCTTCATCATAGAAGTGCTGCGTTTTTTCCTGCATACTTGAAGACTTATATTCCAGCAGGGATGGCAATTCTAATAGTGAAATGCATGCAGCCTGGCTGACCTCTCAAAGTGCAAGCCCTTCTCAGCTCACAATACTGCATGAAGCTGAGGAGCACTTACCACTGTCACTGACTCTGAATCTCTTAACCATAACATCTATTAAGACAGCAGTTACGTGAAGCAGTAGCAGAGAAACAGGCAAGCACCATGCAAGCAGACACAAGAGAGAAAGTAAACTGAAGCAGAGCTGTTATCTCTTCAGTGCCTTTGCTTTTGTAATTTTAATCAAGTGAGGTGCTCAAAATTAGCTTTGCTTGGTAACTGCTATAAAACAGTCTCCTTCTCAAAGCTAAGATCAGAAATAACAAGTATTTTAGGCGAGTCTCATGTCATTGGACCAAGGTTATTAGAAGTGATCGTTATGAAGCGCAGTGCTAGCCCAGATTTCATCTAAAGACAAAAAAAACCCCTTTCTTCTGCACTTTTGTACTTTCAGATAATTTCTGGCAGCACTTAAAATTGACAGAGTTTGGCACAACAAAAACCTCCTATGTGAAATATTACACTTCAAGAAAAAAGGGACAGGCCAGCAAAGGCATTGCCCCCTTTCAGAGGCAAACCAAGCTCTTTTCAGATTGGAGCCACCACAGCCACTGATGAAGTCAATCCACAGCCAGCACACCTCTGAAACGCAGCAAAAATTAAGAAACCGCCCACACCTAAAAATACTTCACTGACCTATCCGTATGAGACTGCCTCCCCTCTAGTTATTAACAATGGTCCATCAAGCAAGCTCAAATTCAGATGCAGATCAAAACCATAACCCCACGGAAGCTGAAACACTACTGACATGAGACCACCTCCAAAATGAAGCTTAGAACTTTCCCTCTTAACAAAGAGATGCTGTCCAATTCACCAACCATTACAGTGGGGCCAATTAAAACATGGGGGTTTTTTTCAAAAAATTGCATGTTTGATTCAAGTTCAAAGTCTTTTAAAAATTTTTCAGAGCCCTCCAACAGCCTCCAAGGGTAAAAGAAATATATATATATAAAAAAAAAAAGCCTTTTAGACAGGCTGGGATTTTTTAATACAGGTTTGACTGTACTGACTTCACCTTTTGAAACAAAATTACCCAGGTGATTAAAAAAAAGTTGAAGGGAAAATATATATTCTAGATAGCACAGAATTTAATTTATATCATACTGTAGTGTACGCTATAGACCATACACAGGAAGAGTTTCTGAAGTTTAAATAAAAGTCAAGACTTCTCAGGAAGGAACCTTCTAGGTGATTGAAACTAAAAAGCACCATTTGTTCATTTTCATTTAATAACTAATCTGCGATCAGCCCAGAGAAAGGGATCAGCAGAATCACTATTCCATAGTATTAACTGCGAAAGGGAAGAAAAGCACATGATATATGTTTCTCAAGAGTCAGTATCACATCTGATGTCTGTTATTTATTGGCTCATTATATGCATGCTTTGCTTTGAAACAATAAGTCTAATTTCACATTCAGCCTTATGAGGACATCCGTAAAATATAGCACATTTTCTGCTGCTCAGAGCAGTCTCTCAGGGAGCCTTAATGGCAGTGTCTGTGTAGTCTTTGGCACAGACTGCATCTGGGAAACTTTAATGGCACAGAATCACTGTTTTGCTTGCTGCTGGTGCTGCTGTAAATGAGGAAAACAAATTTAATAGGATTAAATTACATATATTAGACCCCAAAAGTTGGTGACTTATTTGCTGCAAACTATGTTTCCTGACAATATTATGTTGCAAAATGCCCTAGTTATGACAGCCTGAAGTCCAGAGTTACCACACAATTATAGCTAAGTGTATGGGATATATTTTGACACAACTGTACACAGTATTGATGCTTTTGCTCTCAACCCTTTCTCACAGGGTTTTCCAATCACTCTCACTGGGAGCAGCTGGGTTTTGGAACTCTGACTGGTTCATAGCAAAGCCAATGCATGAGGTCTGAACATCAGCATCTTAAGTAATGTGGTCCCTCAGCCACAGAGAAGGTAATTTTCTCTATTTAAAAGCCCTTATTGATGGGAAACTGAATTAGGAGCACAGTGCATCTGAACAGGACTGCAGTCTACCTCTGCCATATTTCTCAGCCTTTCCTTACTGGGAGTCATGCTCTGTTTGAGTTGCAAACCTGCTTCCATAAGATTTTGGTCCCTCTTAGACAACAGCCTAAAAGGTTTGTACTTTGGAGAAGCTTTGGACAAGCCCTAGAGAGGGTCTAATTGGAGAGCCTTGATGTTATCAGTCAGAAGTATTTAGCTACTAGCCCAGATTCAAACCTCATTCAGGGCTGTATCTGAGCATTATCAAACCCTCTCTTATCACTAGCTGTGCAGTATAATATAAATAGTTTGGATCCATTTAGAACTAAATTTGAAAATTATAGGATTCCTACCATTTGCCTTCATGGATGATCCCCCAGTTAAAATTTTAGTTGCACTGAGTAAATCCATTGTGTTTGCCAGGCCAAGTATTCTCTCCGTGCACTTTAGCCTTAGGAGAACATGAGCTGTATTTTAACACCAAAGTATTCTCCAGCCTCAACAGAAACACCATTGTTTTATTTACATGTTTTTTTTCCTCTGGATTCATATATCACCATCTTCACTAAAGCCTTATCACACATCAAAATGAAATACTTCTTCCCTCTCCACACTTGCAAGTACACAGTATTGAGAAGCACAAATAGAGCAGGTTTGAGTTTATATCCTCATCTGAATTCTCTCTATTGTGTATATACAGCAACCAAATCCACATGTAGCATTTCAGACGCAGCAGTCCCAGGCTTACTCTAGCATAAAAGACATAGTCTGGACATTCCAGTTAATACTTGATCATCCTACAACTGTAATGACATTTTGAGGTCATTGTTTAAGGCTTTAGTCTGGTAAGTCAGTATGCAGTACGATGGATAAATCATACACATCACATATATATATATATATATATGTCTTTCACAGGAGTAAAGCTATACAGAACAATATAATGATGATCTTACTACATAATTTAACAAGTTATCACTAAGTAAAGAGCTGGATTCTTCCTCATGGCAACAGATCACTGACTTCACTGGAAATTGTTAAGTACCAGGAGAATATTTATCATATCAAACACAGATGTTTTGCCTTCATTTCCAAAGCAACTTTTCCAGCCGAGCACCTTGATGCCTTCCTCAAAGGTAGGTGATTATCACTAGAAAAAAGTTAAGATATGATTTGTGATTTACTTGCTGAGATGGTTATTTTGTGTTGGCTGACCACCTCTGCTATTGGCATACTAGTGGACACACTTCCTGTTCTCAGGAACCCATTTCCTGATGAGTACAGAGGTACAGGTACAGAGGAGAAAGGTGTTCTGCACTCTCTTGCACAGCCATTCAACAGTGCATAGATACCAAGAAGCACGACTGCTAATTTAAAACATTTGGTCAATAGTCAAAAGTGCAGCAAGACCAGCTCAAAGACTCTCACCTGGATATGGTAGATACTTTCTACCTAGCTGTTGCTGTTGCTTTCCTCCAAGCACAGCTTCTTGTTTTTAATATAGAACACCCTTTATTCTGAAGACACACACGCACACACAAGCGCTACAATTTATGGATCAATACCTACTGTCTCCCTGGGAAAGTTATGTCATGATAAAATATAGTTGGTGCCTATTGTCAAGAAAGACAGAGGAAAACAGATGTTATTTTCCACAGTGTAAGCAAATGTAGATTTTCCAGACTGTCGCCCAAAGAAATTTTTGAACCACCTCTATATCCATCATAAACATTGCCATATCCCATCACTGCCACTGGAGATGACAATTAAGAGCTAACTATATGAAGAAGCATCCAGCTCTTATTTACTACATAATTTTAAATGTTACAGCTAAGATTATCATTATCTAATTTTTGAACAAGAGGACTTGCTCAAGCTGACTGATTTTGTTCAGAAAATTAGCCTAAGGTTTATCTTTGTCACCACAGCCATGACAAGATAGCTACAGTAGTTATCGCCTGCCAACTAGTATTATGTGAGAACATGGGGCAACGAGTCTTGTAAACAGACATTTGTGTTATTAGCACAGTAAGAAGGACTCTCACCAGAACAGCTGCCCTAGAGACTGAATAAAACAGGAGAGCAGTGGTTCGGTTTAGGACAAAAGGGTATTATGTTCTAAGTGTGGATATTCTACCAGGTGGCTAGTCACAGCATGGCAAGGGACAGAAAAAGGCAGTATTATTGTACTGAACATTTAAAAACTGGAAGCACAAAATACACACAGAAGAGAGGGAGGTGCAATTTATAAAAAAAAAAAAAAAAAAAAAAAAAAAAAAAAAAAAATGCTGTTTCTGTTGTTAAAAAAAGCCGGACTGAAAATACAAAGGTAAGGTCTGAAAATTGAAATTTCGGTATCTGCAAAGTAATGAAGCACAAAACAAACAAACTGATCGTCCTTCCCTGTGGCTCAGAGAGGCTTGTGCCCTCCACTGGCTTTCCACACCAGGCTAATTCACGTTTCACGTATTCTGCATCCAGAAAAAACCCTCAGAAATCTTTCCAGTCTTGCTTTGAGAAAAGGGTGAGTATAAGAAGAGAGGGGTTTTTTTTATCTCTAGGTCAACTACAGATGCCTTAAAGGATTTTACTACGCCACAGTACAGCTTGAATATACAGAGAGCTGCTTCAAGCCTTGCACTTCCCCACTCCATAAAAAAAGAGCTCATCCCTCAAGACACAAGATCTGCTGTCCTGGTTTTGGCTAGGCTAGAGTTAATTTTCACAAAGGTTTAGCCAGGTTGGACTAAACCAAGACACCTGCCTTAGCTGTTCCTCCAGACTCCACTGGAGCTGGATGCCAGGCTTTCAGCAAGTGAAGCAGGATCTGTGCCTCCCTCCCCAGGAACCTGATTGGCCCATTGCACTGATTTACCTGGTGAAAAGAATGGAGAGCAGACTCCATTTGCAGCTGACATTTATACAAATAATATCACAGGATGCTGTTATATAAAAGTGTTCCTCTTTTATACCCATTTTCATCTTCTGTAAATAAATGACCATTGCAACACTTCAGAGGGAGTAACTCATATTTCCTAGTTTTTAATATTTCAAAGTCACTGATTTTTATGAAATGGCCTTCTAGCCTGCCCATAGGGGCCACAAGAGCAGCAAGAAATTTGACATATGTGAAATCATCCCCATAAAACACTTCCCTCAATAATCCAACAATGATCTTAAATGTTTACCTTATGCAATCATCCTCAACTGTCATTGTTATTTCCTGAACAGAAAAAAAGAAAATGAATCCACAGATAAAACATAATCCCTCTAGATCAGGTTCTTCTGCATATATTGAAAAGGAAGGGAGCAGAAGAGTGAGTGATTCCAGCTCCTACTGTTGTATTCAATAGCAGATATTAATCTTTCCCTGTATATATTAAGAAATGCTACATTGCCACATCATCAGTGAAAAGGAATGTTACCTCTCCACATAAGCTGCCTTCAATGCTAAGAGTTTGCTCTGTTGCTTTAGAAAAGCCAATACACCTATCCCAAAGCAGTAGGACCTGAAAAGCAGAATCACAATAGAAATATCATTGACAAATGAAAGCTTGTATAGAGAAAGAGTTTTAATTAAAACTATTTTGCTTTGAAATCAGGGCAAGTGTGACATCTTTTGTTCCAGAAGTTCCTCCTGCAACCTGGCATGTGTCCCACATCAGCCAGGAAGGATGAGATCCCCAAGATGCCCTGGCCTACATGTCCAATGCAGAGGTATTGATCATACCTACATATCCACAAATATAGGCTAAAAAAAGCACATTTTTAATGAATTTTCATTTTAAAATCAGGCTGCACAACTCTTGCAAGTGAAGTTTTTGAGCTGCACAGATTCTTGGGACTGTTGCTTTCCAGGTAACGCTGGCACAGGGGCAGAGGAAACACCAGCTCATCTCTCAGCTACACTGTGCAAGGACAACTGGATCTCCACACCAGGTTTTAAAATGCTTGCTAACAGCTACACCTAGATGGATCTCAACAGCACATCAAGTTCACCACAAGAATACAGCATTCATCTCCATGACCTGTCCTCAAAGCACTGCACCCAACAAAGCACTACTGCTCAAGTAAACTGAACCCAAGTCAAAAATCAGTTAGACCAGGTTATATTGAAGGAGCAGACCTCACTTAGCTCAGTAAATAATCATCAGTAAGTTCAGTACCGTCAGCTTTAAGGTTGCCTTATATTTAACATTGCAAATACCATGGCATTTAATCAACAATCATATTTTTCACACAGATAAAGCTTTTGTGTTAACAATGCCCTATTATATTTCTCAAACTCCATTTCAGCATTTGACAGGATACATTAAAGTGAAGCAAAAGTGAATTCTTGAAATAAATTCCAGTCAAAGTCAGCTTCCTTAGCTAGCTGCCATTTTTGAAATAAATTAGTCCCTGCAGGGATTACCAGCAGCACAATCACCAGGCATCCACCCACACGGCACATTCAGCTGTTATACTTTTAATTCATTAGTCTCTTCAGCTAGGTTAGAGGTTATTACAACCTCTCTGGGGGTAAAGAAAGAGAAAGCTCAGATGACCTCCTAACCTATTTTAAAATCTATAACAAGGCTGTTAAGGATACAACAGTTACTTCTTAACAATAGGGATTAGAAATTATTCTTGTATGAAAATAACATTCAAACCAGACCTGACAATGTCTTTGAAAAGCTCTTCAAATAGCAGTGGTAATGTATGCTAACCCTCAGAACTGCAAACCATTTAGATCATTAGATTCTTTAAAATTACCCTCAAAAAAGTTACAATGATGCTTGTAAAAAAACCTGCCAGTAAATTGAAATCATTAGCAGTGCCTGAAGTGACTTTATCTTAAATTATTTCTACTTCAATCTGATGCTTCAGCTGACATGGTATTAATTACTACTGCTAGTGTATTTTCAGTCTATACAGTAAAAGAAGTTTCTTCTTAACTAGCCTTTCAGTAAAAGAGAACTTCTTAACAGAAATTAAGCTTTCTATACCTATCATAGTCCATCAGTTTTTTCTATCCACCAAATAAATACTTCAGTTGTGAAAGTATTTCCAGAGATTAAAAGTATCACATTTTGGCGAAAAGGCAAGATTTCAAATGTTGCAGATACCGAAATAATAAGAATAGATACGTTTTGAGTCTAATGTAGTACATCTATCTACCCCAGTATCTACCTGTAGCTATTGCTGGAGGAAAGATGGACAACCGAAAAACATAGGAATCAGAAGTAGTGCAAAGAAATCCTTCCTCACTAATAAATTATCAATCCATGAGGTTTCCCAAATGACAGTTTAATTTCTTTAACAGCTTCTAGTGTGTCCAATAATTTTATCTAGCTCATCACCTGACTCCCCAACTACTTTTTTTTCCTTCCACAGAGAAAGACAGGCCATTTGTGAGGAATTATGTCCCTTTGAAAATGTCACAGTGGCACTTTCTCAACACATCATAATCACTCATTGTCTAGTAAATAAATCCTCCATGTTTGTCAACAGGTTCCCTACAGAAGCTGCACTGACCACTCCCAAGTCCCTCGGGAGCCCTGCAGGCACCACAGTTTTGCAACTTCCTCAACAGTCCCTGGAGCTCCTTTGCCAATTAAAGCCACAAATTACTCTCCAGGTTAATCCTCATAAAATGTAGGAAGGGTAAATCACTTTTTCTTATTTCCCTCTGGAAACTACCTCTGTTCACACAGCACGGGCACCCAGGCAGCCCCCTGTGAGCTGGCAGCAAGCTTAGGGTTATGCTGACTGCCCAATGGGAGATGCATGAACAGAGCTCAAACTCCTCTGGGGACAGGTTTGATGAAAGAGATAACGCAGCAAGCAGAGGAAGGCAGAAAGCTCAAATCCTGCTCAGTATTACATCTCTCTCCATGGCCACACAACACACAGAGTGGACAAGTGGGTGCCACAGGTCAGCTAAGCCTCGAGTCTGCCTGCATCCACTCGAGAGATCAGTCCTGGTCACATGGGTGAGGCTTGGGATATAGAACCAATTGCTGATCTTCCTGGGGAAACAATGCATAACTGGAGACTGGGCTGTAAACCTCCTGAGCCCATTCATTCTGACTGTTGCCAAAGAAGTACAATGATATCTTCATATTTTGCCACAGCTTGCAGCCTTTCCAACACTCTGCTGAGACTCTCACCTTTCCCTTACAACAGTGCACTTTTGGGAGGGATTTGAGAGACTGTGGGGTGGGATGAGGAGGAAGCAGGGCAGATTTGAATCAAGGTAGGGCCAAAGGCCTGATTCAACAGCTTGTAGGGTCAATAAGATCTCTGCTCACTACCTCTGAAGCTAGAGCCTCTAGGTGCAGAATTGAGACCCAGGATTTCAAATATTTTGCATGCAACACAGACTGGCATAATACCAAGACAATAAAAACTTTAAGCATTACAAACTGTACAACAAAGTCAATGAAGCTGCATAAAACCAGGTTGGTCAGAATCTAACTCCTCAATTCCATAACCAGGGCATACAACAAGAAGCAGCAATCTTTGCCAGTGTCTATTTTCTACCACTGGACCATGCAGCCTCACTCAAAACCTGCTCCTAATTGAATAAAAATCAGCCGCAGAGAGAAATGTGACAGCAGTTGTCTGATCCTCACAAAGGAATTTTGACTGTGAGAAGGAAAGCTGGACAGAGAAATAAAATGCTATGACAACACAAGAAAGGAAAACAAAATAAACAGGGAGCCCATGCAGTAAATTCACAAAATGGGATCCTTCCAAAGCATAAACTATCCCATTGCTTTTAGCTTTTGGCAGTGCGCTGGCATTAATGCCTTTTCTGCTCAGGTCTGAGACCTAAGCAATCTTCTTTGTTTGCAGGACCTGTCCCATATGGTGGAACCAAACAACAGGCTGTAAGCTCATTGCTCTCCCCGTAAACAAAGCTTCGGTGGAGGTCAATAGAAATCTCAATGGGAAACAAATGTTGTGATGATGAGACAGCTGCTGCAGGATCATGTCTTGCAGCCAGTGACAAAGAGAAAGAAGGTAAAAGCTTTCTGTCTCAGTTCGCTTTTTCTGCAAGCCTTATCTTCAGCTACGGGGGAGTGTATGAAAAATGTATTTTGAAGCATGTCAAAGCAGGAAAAATTCAATTTGCCACTAATAGATGAATTAGCTCTGAAAAGTAAGCTTAACTAAGTCAAACCATGCATTAGGAAATCAGCCCTCATCTGCTGTCACTTAGAACTAGACTACAGCAATACAAGAAAGTAATAAGCTGTCTCAATAAGGCTAAATTTGCTTGCTTTGTGAATAAACAGAAAATATGTACCAACTCAAAATCATTCCATGCTTGTGTGCATACCTGCATGCGCATGGTTATGGGTAAATATAAACACATAGAACCAGGTGGAGTTTCCCTCCAACAAATTTACTTATACATACCAAATTGTATCAATTAAGGATCCACATAGTTCAAAGAGTTGGTCTGATTCTCTGTAGTTTAGAGGTAAGAATATTAAAAACTGGCTTATGCCACTGGAAACCTGGGTTCCACAATGCTTTCTATAGCCTATGCAGTGCTTCAAAGGCAGAGAATGGCCAATGGAAAGCAAGTAAAGATCAAGAGCTCTCACCTATCACACATCAGCTTTGCAGAGTTGAAAAGAGTATTTGTCTCAGCTGAGACCTGTTATCGATACAGCTGAAAACTTACTATAATTAGACTTTTAGTCTCTGCTGCCCCTTTGTCAGCTCTTCCATCACTCCCAGATTAGCAGCAAACTACACATGCAATTGTGGTGGTTTGACCCTGGTTGGAGGCCAGACACCCTCCAAAGTTGCTCTATCACTCTTCTTTTCAGCTGGACAGGGGAGAAAATATATATTGAGAGGCTCAGGAGTTAAGATAAGGAGAGAGAGAGATCATTCCTCTATCAGCATCATGGGCAAACAGACTCAGCACAGAATAAAGAAAACTCTCTAATTTATTACACTACACTGCACACCCAGTGACACCAGATTCGGATAATGAGAAGTACAACCAGATGTTAAAACACCTCCCCCCAGCCCTTCCTTCTTAGCAGACTTCACTTTATTCATGACTCCTCTCCCTTCTTCCCCCCCCCCCCACCCCACTATGGTATGGGGAGGGGCAGGGAATAGGGGAATGGGGGTTTTAGTCAGTTCCTTGTGAGTTGTTTTGCTTCCTTCTTAGTTGGGGGGAGGGCTGCAGGTAGGGTCTCTGCTCCCTGTCCTCTTCCATGGGCTGAGGGGGGACACCTGCTCCACCATGGTCTTCTTCATGGGCTGCAGGGGAATCTTTCTCTCTAGTGCCTTCTCCCCTTTTCCCCCCTTCACTGATCTTGGTGTCAGCACAGCTCCTTACATCTTCTCGCTCCCTTCTCTGATGGCAAAAAGTGGCTGCTTGTGGAATTTTTCCTCTTAAATGTGATTCCCAGAGGCTCTGTGACCATCTCTGATGGACTCAGCCTTGGTCAGCAGCAGGTCTGGCCTTGAGCCAGCTGGTGGTTGCTCTCTTGGGCCTGCAGAGAGCTTCTATCTGCTTCTTGCAGAAGCCACCCCTGCAGCACCACTCCCACTCCCCCCCCAAAGTGCCACCATGCAAAACTACAACAGCACAGCAACTCAACTCCAGTTGTGGATGACAAACAATTTATGACATGTCAATCCTTTGACTTGCATCAGAGGCAGAAACTTTTTGCACAATGACAACTTGCTACTCAGAAAAATTCCAAAGATGACATTCAAAGTTACATGGTCTGAACCCACAGTCTTAGCAATGATTAGCACTTCACTGTTTGTTCAGCATCTAGACATAGAAATGACCCAATTAAGAGATGCCCACTGGGTGCAAAACAGCCAACGCTGATACAATGCAGCAAAATAATTAAATGCTTTAGATTTGAGCAGCTGAGTTATTTGTATTGCCAAATACTTGCTGATCTCTAGTGTGAGTTCTACATTTCCAACCCATCAAAGAGCCTGAAAGTAGTTGTCTGAGCAACATACTCTGCAACAGCCACCTGTGGCCAGTGAACATCAGCAAGTGACTCAGGATCCTCAGAGCCGCTTGAAGCCCATCAGTGGCCACCAGGAGAGAGGCACCCTGGAAATCAGTAGTTCACACCATAAACTCCCAGCCGCTCTTTTGCTCGACTCAAAACTTTGTACATGGAAACTTTTGTAGCCTCAATTTTGTGGTAGGGAAGCATGTATTTACATCTACACATCAGGAGACTCCCCACACTGCTTCAGGTGTTCCCATCTTAATCACTAATAAGACATGCTATAAAATTTCTCTTTACATCACCTCCTGTAAACTACCTGGTAATTATCTTAACTGATTGATCAAGCTGACTCATCATGGGCCAGATGATTTTTAATAATTTTGCAGTATTTATTTGAGACAGACAGTGTAGTGGAAGAACTGCATAAAACCATGTAAAGAGGAGGTCAGGATCAGGCCCTGTGTGTTTACAATGAACACAGATAATCTCTGCAGACTGTCTGATGACCCAGGTTTCCTGTGTATGATAGCACACAGATTGAGATGTTAGCAGTGCAGAAAGAAAAAGAAGCACTAGAAGCATTATAAATGTGACAAAAAGTTGTTACTTCCTTACTTGCAGAAGTGTAAAGATGACAAAAGTTGAAGGAAGAGGCAAAGCATCAGCAGTGCAAGAGTTTCTCCCTACACACACACGAATCCCAGTAGCCAAAAACCAACTGAAATGTAAAAAACCATGGGCTTTCCCAGGTGACAGCACAGAGGCTTCATTTTCTCTTAGCTTTTGGATTCTAGCTATAAAATTCTCTTGACTTTCTGCACGTTCCAGCATACCTTTATCTTGCGTGTACTCCTTATCACATCATATTCAAAACAGAAGCAGATGCTCTTGCACTTGGGTGCCCCATACAAGGTCTTACAGAAGAGGCCTGAAGTCTTCTCCCCTGAAAAATACAGGATTACCACTGCATCTCATTCAGGTGTCTCAAACATCTATATCCTAGGATGGCTTCAGCCATGGAGAAGTGCCTATTTTTCTCATCAACGTAACAAAGGGCCCAGAAAAAACTAACATGGAGGTTGGTATCTCACTTTCAGCTACCTTAGGTAGAGCAGATGAATCCCAAACTTCGGTGTTAATGTAGACCATTGTTTTTATGTCAAAATCCAAATGAATGTTGCTGTGTAATACTGGCTTTTAGATACCTCACTTCACCCTGATAAACTTCATATACAGTGATGTCAAGAATCTTCATTCACGTGATAACTGCTGGTTTCTTCTATTTCTCAGTACATTTCTGAGATTGAAGTCAGCTGAAAAGGCACACCAGTTTATTATTCACTGGTCAAAGTTTTTTAATTTGATCAGTCTCAGGTATGCTAACATACACATCAATCTGTATGGGATACTGATATTCTTATTCCAGTAGCTCTATATTAATGAAACCAAAATTAAAATCTGTGATTTTATACATTTGTGATTCTTTCTGTTCACGCGTTCTAAGTGATATGACAAAAAACTCACAATGGGTAAATTACAGGGTTTAATTTTAAATTCTAGATCTTTATATAATTTGTATAATTTAACTTGCATTAAACAATTCTGAAAGAAGGAAGTACTGACATAAAAATAATTGAAACCCATAGAAAGGGAAAATAAAAGAGTGGAAATGTATTAATGGAAGACCATCAAATATAAAACAACCAGGAGAAAAATAAAATAAAGAATTCCAATAATAATTCTGAAAAGAATACCCTGAAGAGCACACCTGGAATAAACAATTTTCTTTTTTACTGAAAAGGCAACACAGCCCTGGCTGGTTTCTTTACCATTCAATTAATTATTCAAGCAATACCATTTACAGATATCTGACATTTTAATCTAAGTGAGAAATAAAAATACAAAAACTGAAGTCAAAAGTATCATACACTTTCCCCATATTAACGACAAACATCAGTAATCATCTGACTGAGGATACCAGGAGCTACAATCAGTGGTGTTAATTTTCTCTGAAACTTGCTTCATTCCTCTTCTTGAGGTAATCTTGCAGCCAGTTAATCAGAAAAGAAACTACGTTCTACCGTGTTGCAAAGGACAGTCTGACACGAGCAAGTGTGGGCAGTGTGTTCCTCCTCAGCAGGGCCACAGAAAATATTCTGTCCTGGGAAACAGGCTTTTTTTCCCACTAGTTACATGCTGATGCTACATTTAGCCTAAAAAGTTGTATTTGTCTATGAAATCCATTCAACTTTTACAGAAACGTGGTTCTGTATCCTGTGGTTTAAATAGAAATTGTAATTCAGTTTGAAGAGCTGTACTTCTGCAAAACTTTAAACAGGAACGAAGCTGAAAACAATTTTGTTTGCTTGAAACTAAAAAATACAGAGAGGGAAATAGTATTTATTACTTCTGATGAAAATGTATGAAATACTGGATTTTTTTTAGATAAGCAAATTTAGTAGTTTTTTCATATGCATCCAAGCCACAAACCACAAATTAAATTTGAGTTTCTCAACTCTATTTGTTACATAAATAAGTATAGATTAGTAGATTGAGTCAGGATAAGCTTGTTCTATTATAGCTATATTTATCTGAGATTATTTACTGTGCTCAGATAGATTTGGTTGGAGGGGTTTTCTTTACTTCCTTGTTCATTTCAGATGTCTGCATTTAGTCAGGGGTGATTACAGTTCCTTGAAGCAAATTTTTTGGTTTGTTCCTCATAGAACCTTTGTGTTTTTACAGTTTACTCAAAAATATTTTAAACATATAATTCAAATAGCCACAAAGTCACCTGGAAGAAAATGGAGAACAAAATAATACATGGTTTACACGGTGACAATCAAGTTTCTCACTGCAAGAGTGGAAGATTTTCTTGTGTTGCTCAGCAGATGGCCACGTGATTGTCACACCCACCCTGGTAACACAGTCCATTTGTGTTCACATGTCCCTCCTGCTGACGAGCAAGCTGCCAGATGCACTTACAGACTTGCCCACCCAGCAACAGCTTTGCAGGTGAACACCACATTACAGGATCAGCAGATACTTAGAGGTATGTGTTGATAACTACACCACCAACTCAACTATCACCACCTCCATTGCCACGAGCACACCAACATCTTGCCTTTCATTCTTCCACGTAAAGCCTGGGGGGGGGAGGGGGTGAATATTGCCTTTAGGGTAAAATATGTCACAACGTGTAGGAGGCTCAATTCTGTCTTTCCCCTCCTCTCAAATGGAAACACCCCATGCCAAGTGGTTCACAGATGGAGGGTTGAATGAACCGACAGTGTCCTAGGAGATAGAAAATTTAAAAAGACACATGTTCAACAAGCTTCTTTCCTTTTCCTCAATAGGCTTCATCACTGAAGTTTCATTCCTGAGCCAGAAAAACAAATAACCACTGTGCAATGCTCTCCAGAAAAAAAATTTTAAAACTTTTAGCAACAAAACGAAGGTAGAAGTCCACATTTATATACTTCTGTGTTCTCTCAAGTGAGACTGGGAGAAAGACAAACTGATTTCTTAATCCTTCCCTGACCTTGTAATCTGGGTTTATGAAGTTTCCAGTGAAGGAGTAGTGAGCGTCCCCTTTGTTCCCTTAAGGTTACTAAAATACCATGCATGCTAACTGAAACTAAGAGAGGCTTTTCAAAAACCTCTATATAATTCAGTCTCTCCAATGGTGAACAGAAAAAACACCTTTCTTTCCTCCATCATCTAGTTTTGTATACACAAAAAATACAACGTACACGGGACTAAAGAAACCAACATTAATACATAAACATTATGTCCTCTGTTTTTACATTCCTGCTTGGATTAAGTCATACTAACTAAAACTGAACTTTTCTCTGTAAGCAAAGTCTAGGCAACAGTTTTCTGCATCATTTCATGTTGTTTATTACAACAGCAAGTTTTACAGATGCTGCATGTCTAGAATTTCAAAACAGGCAGCTATTAAAAAACCCACCACAGCTAAATAAATTAGTCACAGAGAAGCCAACTGAGGAAAAGATCATGCATTTTTCTATTTAGCCAAAAACTCAGTGAGGCCAAAGTGATGGTAAAAATACTGTTTATTCATTCATTATGACCTGCTAAATACTGCTACTGGAAATTTAGATAAATTCTTCCATACTCAAATAAGAATTAGTGAAAGTTTGTGCAAGTATATGCCAGCTGCTTATCAATACTGATGCTATAAACATCCTACTACTGTCATGCCATCAGACTCTCCAAACTTAAGAAGGTGATCATACACATAATCCTGCCCATTCATCTTGATTCTTTCACAAAGTTATGGAGAAGTGGGACCAATAATCCAGAAGAATGGAAGCTTGCAACAGCAAGGACCAGCAAGAGAAAAAGACTTCCCCCAGTGCCTGAGATTCCCTTGCAGACCCACTTCACCATTCTATAGACTGGAGAGGAAAGACCCACCATATCAAGGGAGATGCTGGGGCTGAGTCAGGCAACTCGATCTGCTCCCCATGTAAAAACCAGTGCAACTAAGAAAAGGTGATGGGTGACAGCAGGAGGCAACTCTCTTCTGAGAGGTACAGAAGCACCCACGCGCCAACCTGATGCACTCTCAAAAGAAGTATGTTTTTTACTAGGGACTCAGATCAGGGCTGTCACCAGGAGCCTGCCAAGCCTTGTACACTCCACTATTATCTGCTGCCACTGTTTCACATGAGCACCAGTGATACAGCCAGGAGCAGTCCGAGGAGTATCAAGGATTCCAGAGTCAACAGAGCAGCAGTACAGGTAGATTTTTCATCAGTCATCCTGGTCAAAGGGAGGGTGTTTGAAAGGGCCAATTGAATCCAACAAACCAACAAATGGGTACAAGACTGGTTCCACAGCCAGACTTTCAGCTACTTAGACTGTGGAACACACATCTGGTCTGCTGGGGTCCATCTGTCAGAGAAGGGGAAAAGCATCTTCAGCCACAGGCTTGCCAAGCTGGTGAAGAAGGCTTTAAACCAAAGTTGTCAGGGGAAGGGGAACATAAATCCACCCCACTCCTGTCAGTTTGATGCTGGTACCAGCAATAGACACCTACAGCCAAAAGAAGGACCACAGGTTAGCAGGAGAGCACCTGCAGTGCAGCTCAAAATTTCAGCCACTCCAGCCTCTGCATTGGAGACCCAATTTAAATGCCTCTATACAAATGGATGTAGCATGGGGAATAAACAAGATGAATTGGAGACATGCACAAGCCCGGAGGGCTATGATCTTGTTGGCATCACACAGACCTGGTGGGATGGCTCCTATGACTGGAGTGTTGGAATGGGAGGATACAGGCTCTTTAGGAAGGACAGAACTGGACACAATATTCCACATGCAGCCTCACCAGGGCAAAGTAGAGGGCATAGAGAACCTCTTTTGACCTACCAACCACACCGTTCTAATACACCCCAGGATGCCATTGGCCTTCTTGGCCACGAGGGCCCATTGCTGGTCATGGTCATCCTGCTGTCCACCAGGACACCCAGGTCCCTTTCCCCTGTGTTGCTCTCCAACAGGTCACTCACCAACTTACACTGGTACGCGGGGTTGTTCTTCCACAGATTCAAGACTCTACACTTGCCCTTGTTCTATTTCATTAAATTTCTCCCTGCCCAACTCTCCAGGCTGTCCAGATCTTGCAGGATGGCAGCACAGCCCTCTGGTGTGTCAGCCACCCCTCCTAGTTTTGCATCATCAGCAAACTTGCTGAAAGTGCACTCTGTTCCCTCATCCAGGTCGTTGACGAATATGCTGAATAGTACCAGTCCCAGTACCGATCCCTGAGGGACTCCACTGGATACAGGCCTTCAGCTAGACTCTGTACCATTGACCACAACTCTCTGACTTCTTACTTTCAGCCAGTTCACAATCCATCTCACTATCCAATCCTCCAGATTGTACTTCCTCAGTTTAGCTGCAAGGATGTTTTGAGCATCCCAACATACAAAACACCACCCCACATGACGAGTCCCCCGAGAGTTCCCTAAAACGGAGGAGGAGATGGGGTCTTTCCTCATCATTAACTGAGAATCCAAGATGTGATTTAAACATACACATTGCAGAAAACAAATTTCAGCAGTGCCCAAGAAATACATGTGATTAACAACAGCTATAACACAAAATCTGTAAAAATTTAATTACAGTATCTGAAAAGGCCTAAAATTAATAGGCAAAAAAATCCTGCAAAGCTGAAGCTGCAAACACACCAATTAAGGCATACATATTTCACAAGACCTTGGGAAGGAGAACAACTTAATCCCCAGCAATAACAAGCTACATTCCAGTGCCCAGCCACAGGAATAAGAGGCAGATGAAGAGAGGAGTAGTGAAGCTTTTTCATCTGAGGCTAAAAAGCAGATCATCCAGTGAGACTTTTCTACCTACCCCTTGTTAGGCATGTTTCAAAACAGAAGCAGGAAGGACGTAGCTCTAATATTTCCCTAAGACACGATAGCCTTATAAGCAAAGAAGAATCCTTATTAAATATAATTTTAATGTTTTCCTTTTCATATAGCTTTAGTACTGCAAATCTATCATTTAAAGTAAGTATATTCTTTTAATCATGTCTTATGAAGCAGCTTCCTCAGAGCAAGAGCACAAATGATGTACCATTCCCATGGAAGCAGCAGTCCCCAAAACTATGGTAATGCATCCCATCTCTTCTAGCCAGTGCTTTAAAACACACTGCTTGGGGAACACCACAATGATAGCAAGCATGTACTTAATTTCTCCTGCCTGTCTGATCGGGTAGGAGACCAAGAGGCAGCGGCACAAGCTATGGAGCATGTGACAGCATAGTAATGACAGTTCTGGAGGGAACAGTTAAGACTGTGAAAGGGGTCTGGATAAAGCTGAATTCAGCTGGTGTACCACCAACTTCAGAAGAAAGGCTCTCCTCAAGCTGTGCCTCTCACAGCTGGAAAGCAACTGTCCTCATTCCTTGCTCACCTAAGAAGTGCAATAAAATAAATACTCCTAAATTCTTTACAGTTCCATCGCATTTCTTTAAAACTTTTTAAAGCCACAACTTCTTTTTATTAGTATATGTTAACAGATTTTTAGCAGAGTTTCTTTAGTGAGATTATTTTTTGGTAAGCAGTCATTTCACAGATTTAATACAAGTTCTACACTTGTAGTATATTAACTGAGCTGAATTGCTACCGGGAAGTTAAACATATTGCAAAAGATGCTTTGCAGAGTGAAACAGCAGTAAAGAAGCTATTTTGTTGAGAAGATGCATTTTATTTCATAGTCAGAAACATATTAAAGTAGGTAGAGCATATAAAAGTGTGGAGATTTCATCTAGGATAGTTTCAATTTGAGACAAAGAACCTAATTTCTTAGACCTCAAATGGAAAGAGGGGAAAAAAAAAAAAAACCACAAAAATGTAAAAGGAAGAGGATTGTTCTATAATCATCACGACCTAAAAGGGCACAAAGATCATTTCAGCCAACACCCTGTTCTACAGAAATATATATATGCATATATTTATATTCAAGCCATGGAGCAATTCTGAAGAATACCAGTTAGGAGTCTGATCTAACATTTTCTAAAGGGACTGTATTATGAAGGACTCTACTCAGCAAAATGTCTTTCTTAGTTATTTATCACAGTGGTATCTCAGAGATGGCAGCCCTGAACTCTGAGTGTCACACAAGTCCTCTCTGAACGCTATTATGACAGCAAGACTCTTAAAGTATTTATATGATACCCCAGATATGTTTCTTCTTAATCTTCCCAGTAACATAATGAATTACGATTCCATACAGAACAGACAAACCTAAATCCAACTTCAGTTTTACAGATCTCAGAATATCTGGTGGTGTTGAAGTTTTGTGAGGCTGTGCTGCCGAGACAGTTTTTAAGCAGCAGTTAGAGTTTTCTGCCAGCCTAAACTATAAACAACGAGCAATTCAAGGCAGAAGTCACAGCCCAAGAGATGGTCACAGCACCTCTGAGAATCACATATAGGAGAAAAGAACCCGGAAGCAGCTGCATTTTGCCACCAGAGAAGGGAGCGAGAAGATGTAATGAGCTGTGCAGACACCAAGGCCGGAGAAGGGTGGGGCAGGAGGCGGCCCACGTGCCAGAGAGAAAGATGCCCCTGCAGCCCGTGGAGAAACCCACGGAAAAGGCTGAGACCCCACCTGCAGCCCGTGGAGGGGCTCCATGCTGGATGGAGCAGGTGGAGACATAGAGAAGATTCTGTGACCCTACGTTGGGATAAGCCCCTGCCAGCACTTCCAGCCATGAGAAGAATCAGAGACAGAGATGAGAGAGAAATATTTGCATCGGACCAGGTTTGCTGGCGGGAGGCTTGGAATCCCATGGAGGACTGGGACTGAGAGACACTGTGATAAAGAGATAAAGCCCTGTGGGAAAGGATTCACGTTGGAGAAGTTCGTGGATGACTGTCTCCCGTGGGTGAGACCCCACAGTGCAGCAGGGGGAGGGTGCGGAATGAATGCCTCCCTCAGCCCCAGCCAAGAAGGAAACCAACTTACAAGGGACTGACCGAAGCCCCCATCTCCCAGTCTCTGCCCTCCCTGTGCTGCAATTGGGGGGGGAAGAAGGGAGTGAAATCATGACTAGAGTGAAGTCTGCTAACAAAGGAGCTGTGGGGGGAGGTTAGAGGTGTTTTAAGATCTGAAAGAGGAAAACAGCTCATGAAGAAGTAACTGAGAACCCCATTTTCCCCAGTCCCTGCCCCCCTTGTACTGCGAGCAGGGGGGAAGAAGGGAGCAAAATCCTGACTAAAGTCTGCTAAGAAGGGAGTGGTGGGGGAAAGTGTTTTAAGATCTGGTCATGCTCCCAACTCTGGTTTTCACTGTTCTTTGTAGTGTAGTGTAATAAATTAGGTAGTTTCTCTCTTCCTCACTCTGTGTTGAGTCTGTTTTGCCCATGTCATTGCTGTCCTTATTTTGTCTCCTGAGCCTCTTAATATGTATTTTCTCCCCTGTCCAACTAAGAAGAGGAGTAATAGACTGACTTTGGTGGGCATCTGGCCTCCATCCAGGGCTAAACTACCATAGGTGTCTAAAGGGAAGGCTTTTAATGAAATGGTCTTCATACTAGAGTTCACTAGCAAACCTACTGAGATACCTAAGTTTTCATGCATATTTCCCCATTTAGAACATGCTGTAGGATGACACATGTAACATTCCAACATACAAGTTGTTCGAGTTCAGTGAGATTCCTGCTTCACTCTAAAAGGAGCTGCTGAGCAAAGGACACAGCCCTCATGAACCTGTGAAGCCAAACTTTGAGTAGTGCAGCTTAAGTGCAAAGTTCAGTTTGGCACCTAAATAATCTTAGCATTAAATTGGATACCCAAAGACGTCCCTGTTTAGGGTTTGCGATTGCTCAAATTTTCAGCCTATCATACCTTAAATAATACATTAGAAAGTGAAAGACAATGTGGTGGTTCAGCCCCAGACAGTGGCTGAGCACCACGTGCCACTTGCTCACTCCCACAAGAGAGACAGACAGGGCCTCTGTCAGATGGGAGAAGTACAGCTTACTGACAAAAATCACCGTGAATGTAGAACAACAATGGCCAGTTACACTCACACCCAGTGCTAATGCAGACTATCTTACTGACCCAATGATTAGAGAGTGCTGCCTGACAGCAAGGAAGGACGGACGGACGGACAGACGGACGGACGGACAGACAGACAGACAGACAGACAGACAGACAGACAGACAGACAGACAGACCCAACACCCAGCCACACTCAGACTATCCTGGAAGCAACAAGCCCAGGCCCTTCCCCAACCAGCTGCTTTTTATGGGGAAGTGATGTCAGGTGGTGTGGAGAACAGCTCAGACTAACTCAGCTCACCTGGGCTGCCTGTTTGGGGAGGTTTTCTCTGGCCTGGCTAGAACCAGGACAGACAACATTACAACAAGGTCAGGAAGGATCTATGATATCCCTGCTGAACTTCTCAAACAGCAGGTAAATGAAGGGAGAAAACTGGTTTGGTTTGTTTGTTGGGTTTTATCTTAAGAAGACTACACTGTGGCTATTTAACTTGACTTTTTAATCAGCTTCTTTATACATCAATGTAAAAAAAAATTAACAAAAATAGAAAACACATACACAAAAAAGACTTTAGCTTCACTCCTAAACTAGGAAACTCTTTCTGACCATAGATAGCTACAGACTGTTCTTATCTTTCGTTCTGCCAGTCAGGAGCAATACAGGATCCTAGTGGTTATATGACAAATTTCCTTATCCTGCAACTATTCTGCAGCTGCAGTTCATTTGGAGGATTTTACCTCAAGGGTGCTGTCTCTCAGCGTCACAGTTTAACAATCACTACACTTTACATCCATTTCTATTAGGTATGTTCAGCGATTTTCAAAAGTAGAGTTGTCATAGAGCAGAATGCCTGCTATCTAGCGGTATAAAACCCATTAAGACAACTTAGACTTCAGCTGCAGAGTATCAGCTTTCCAGAGGCAGCCAACTAATTCTTTTTTTCCCACAGTGGAAAGTGCCTGTCTCTCACAGAGCTGCTACAGTTAAAAGATAGTCTCTTCAGCAATTTATGGAAAGGGGGGTGGAAGGGTATGGGGGGGCGGGGGACAACAGAGACATGGAAATTCCTGTATCTAAAACTATTCCAAGTGTTTGTCCATTAGCCAGCATCGTAGGCACACACCTGTATATTTTTCTACAGAATCTGCAGTTTTCTGACATCTTTACTGTCATTTGGAAAAAAGCCTATTGCGCTAGGAGTGTGTGCAGCATGATCAGCTTATCTTTCAGTAGCTTCACTGTTCAGTTTGTGTTTCTCACATCTTCACAACAGCCCCTTTTCAGTGGTCTGTGGGGACAGGACAAGGGGCAATGGCCTCAAGTTGGAGCACAGGAAGTTCCGCACCAACATGCGGAAGAACTTTGACACAGTGAGGGTGACAGAGCCCTGGGACAGGCTGCCCAGGGGGGTGTGGAGTTTCCATCCCTGGAGATATTCAAGACCCATCTGGATGCCTATCTGTGCAATATGAGCTGGGGAGCTGCTTTGGCAGGGGGGTCGGATCCAATGATCTCTCGAGGTTCCTTCCAACACTTACGATCCTGTGATTCTACCCCAAGAATGTCCAGCACAGAACACTCAAAACGTCTCCAACAGTTAACATCTGCCTACAATACCAACACAAGACTTTCTATCAAGTCTTCAACTCATCCAAGTAACTATCAAGTTACAAAATAAGAGTTTGAGTTCCACTTGCCCAGTAACAATTTCCATCCCAAATAAAACATCAGCAAAAACCTACCAAATTCCCATTAGCCTTCTCATCACTTTGTCCGGGAGACTTACAGATCTTCATCTCATGCCAGCTGAAGATCATAATTAGGACAGCAAGAGCCAGGCAAAGCTGTATACTGCTTTGTACTTGCATTGGCATTGCTGGACATTTATGTTCATAAATAAGGGTCCTGTATGTCAGTAACTTCTTTTTTTTTTTTTTTTTCCCAGTACTTTCTGGTTTATTAAAAAAAAAGTTGTAATCATGCATTCAATATCCCTTTCCTAACTAAAAAATGAGCAACTCTTTATGTTGCAATAACATTAGGTCTAATGTGCTTTCTTATAACTCTTGATTGACCAGAGCTGAGAAGTTGTATGTGAAAGGGTTTTTTCATTTCTTTTTCCAAAATAAATCCAGAGTGCTAAGTCATTAACTGAAAACACAGTCATTACTTTTGAAGCACCCATTCTCCACAGTTTCTTGGCTCTAGTGAAATCATCTGAAGTTAATGATAGTCAAACCCCAAGTTCAAATATTTTTCTCCATATTGCAAAAGGGCTTCTCTAAGACACGATCAGAAGACACTTTGTCTTCAAGTTGCAGAATCTACAAGCTTTCCCAGAAGTCACTTGTGGATCAAGAAGCTGACGTTAGTCATTGCAACACCTCAGCTACAGAGGCTATGCAAAAATAAAAGAAATCCCATGAATGCTACATTCAGTGAGAATGTCTACCTCGAGAGACCATGCTGGAAATCTCTGAACAGTAAATGTTCTGCTGTTGAGAGCTAAATACATCTTTAATTCATGTATGATGCTGTTTCACATTGCTAGGATAAATCTTTCTAAACAGCAGAATTTCTCTTTTGCAAAGAACCAGATTTTCCTAATGACTTTTCTTCACTGGGAAAGATGGGGTGAAAGGAACTATTCATGAGGCTTCCTTGTTCCAGGCAAAAGGGGTAAACATGGAAGGAACTGAATATGGTACTCTAACTACACAGGAGATATCGCCTTCTATAATACAACCTCGTTTAGCTTTCTTCAATTCCTTTTTACAGTTACCAGTAGTGTCGTTTGCACATGCAGTGATACACAAACAGCATCCCAAAGGAGCCTTTGCCTACATTTCATGGAAATAAGTGTGCTACAGCTCAAAACACAGACTGCCGAGTGCACTGGCACAGAATATATGACAGATCATATGTGGAACTTGAGAGAGAAATAAATTGGAAGACACGTGTCCCACCCCAAATCCAAAAAGCTGGCCATTTTCTATTAATACTGAAGCACCAAACATGAGACAAGTTTGATTTGTCATGCTACAGATTCCCCCAGATAGGTCCTCACTGTAATTTCCACAGTGCAAGAGTCAGCTGTGAGTTCAGCAGTGCATACAAAACACGCTTTGTACAACAGCAAACTCCAAATCTTATGCTACATGCATAACCTTAACTGCTAAGTCTGCACACCATAAACTCTCAACTATTAGGTATAACATTATTCCAGTGTGGATTCAACATAAATTGCATCATGGGCACGTGTAGGCCATCCAAATTATATGATCGCTAGTGCACAGCATGCATCCCACAAGTCAGCAATTGTCCTTAAGGACAAAATCATTACATTCAGCATGTAGAAATGGGTAGATGGAGATGTCAGTTCCTTTCCTGGCTCCCTTCCTTAATCCAGGGGCGATATCTGCTTCTGTTCTGTACCTCATCACATCCTTGGACTAAGTGAGGTGGTCTGTCTGCCTTTTTACAGCATTCAATATACACACTAGAGCTAAACTCAGAATATGCAGAAGTATCTGTACCTTTAAATACAGACCTCTTATTCTAACTCAAAACAGTACAAATAATTTGCAGCGGATAGTTCCCTTCATTAAAAACAGGTACACCTTGAACACTTATTTTTATGTAAATTGGTGCTTTGTTCATTCTGCTTGCAAATTTAAAACAAATCAAATCTATTTTGCAGTTTATTACCGCACTCATAATTTAACCTACTATAATAAAATTCACAGTAAAGTTGATTTGGCAATATTCATCTCCAAAATACCATTTTTGGTATTATAACAGAATATATTTCCATTTCTTTGTAGCATCAGTATTTATTGTATGCAACTGAAATTTCCAAATATATTGAGAATGCTGCACCTCTACCCATTGGTCAGATATATTTCAACTGAAATTGATTTTTAATGGACCAGTCAGATTTCAGCTGAAAATCTACTCCCAGCTGTCTCTGTGAGCACAGCATTTTCCATTTGCAAAAGAGTTTTGTTAAATAACCGCATTTAGGATTGCATGGAAAATCTGCAGCAAAGCCTAGAGCCACAAATTCCTGGATTTTAGCTTAAAAATCTCAAGCACTGTGATTTAGAGCATTCTTACTTCATTCCCCCATTGCTCAGATATGTTTTCTAGATCATAACTTTCTAACTCTTGCGGGTAGGAGTGTATTTTGGGGGAAAAGCATGGAAAAAGCAGAGAGATAACCATGTTACTGCTTTGACTTCACAGTTACCTACATTGCAAAATATTTCTGTGTCAGATTATCAAAGAAAATCCAGCATTGCACCTGCTGAGATAGTGTGTTAGCGTTCCTTTCTGTCAGCCTTACATGCCCTACTCTGTAACTCTAAAGACAGTGGGCAAATTCTCAGGCAACTTTCAGGGGTGCAGGGCTATAATGGTGCAAGTAAATTAAATAAAGCAACCTAAACAAACCTTGGGAGAGCTCCCAGAAAATGTACTTCAAATCATCCTGAGTAAACACTGCTTTTCTGCAGGGCATGTCCAAAACAGTTCCTGAGAATCAGGACTCCTTGAGAGAGATCCTGAGCCCTCGGGATTTTATATTCCATATCTTCCTCACTTACTACCAGAATATCAACAAAGTATAACAGCCTGTGAAAAGCTCTGTGAAGTCTGCAGTGTTTAACTGCTTGACAAGAAAGCAGAAAGGCATGATGCACAAGAGGTGACATTAATGTTAAAAAAAATCCTCCAGGTTTTTAAATAAACCTTCAAGCGCTAAAAAGCATGTGTGAGATGATGTGATGGGCAGCAGCACGATTTATTGTGCCTCCCCTGCTGCTTGTATAAATGCTACATCTACCAACACTCTCTGCTGAAAAGGATGAGGCTGCACAGCAAAAGCCACACCCAGATGCTGGCAAGATCCTTTCAGCAGTGGGGAGCAGTCTGTTCCCTGCAGCAGCTGAGCACATCCAAGCACAGCAAGCTTGCGGACTGTAACACGTTCCAGGTAGGAAAGAGACACTGGCAAGCACAGAGCTTGCAGTGTAAATATGGATTTGTACCTCTCTGACAGGAACAGGCTATGGGCTTAGAGGAACATAGCCACAGGAGGCCAAAAAGAGATGACAACTAGGAGAGGTGCCTAGCAGCTCCAGAGCGCAGCTGGGGGGTGTGCATGTATTTCAACCCACAAAGTCAGTGACACCCACTTTTCTCAGCAACTCGAGTCAAGAGCAAAGTCAGAAGAAAGATCCAACTTTTCAAGGACCCACTGGAGATGGGGAAAGGTCTGTTTCCAGACATTTTTATTTCAATCTGCCTGACCCAACATATTTGTGTATTCTCTCTAAAAGTATTTCACTTGTTCTAGCTTATTAGTTTGTATTTGTTATAATAAAACAAGGAGCAGAGACTGGGAGCCACTTTGAGTGCTTTGGCACATCTGCCATGCAGAGAAGTTGAGGCCGTTGTGCCTCAAGGCCCTGGCTGACTCCGGATCCTGCACAAATGCTTTTTTAAACAATCATTTTCTCTTTCAACATATAAAAATTGGAGGATCTAAATCAATAGCTGGTGCTTACAATGGATGCAGAGCAGCTGTGTTTTTTAACAACGTGTGCAGCCGTGCAGGCTCCAAAATGAGCAGCTGCAGGGGGAGAAACGGCAGGAGAGGGGGAACCCTGCCAAGGCAAACCATTAGGTCTCAGGCCCTCAGCAGTGAGCATGCAAGGGGAAGGTAGCATTTTAAACAACCTCCCCCCTAACCCCTCCAATCTATTTTGTAAGTAGCAGGAAGGAGTCATCCCATTTAATCTTAAAGTAATCCTCTTTGAGCCTGAAGTGCTTATGCCTCTGCGAGCACAGCATTCTGCCAGTGTTGTACAGGGCCGGAGCTGGGAGCGAGCAGCAATGTCCAAAATGCTCTGTTTTGAGCAGGCAGCTCCTCAGACGGGTATCAGTGTCCACTTTCTGGCAGCTGTCCATTACAGAGCTCCTAAGTACTGTAGTTGTACTACTGGATAACTGGTGTCTAGAAAAGGGATCGCCTCATATTTTCTCACATTTAGCAACACATTAAAAAAATGTACTAAACTATTGGTTTGGTTTGGAGGCTACAAGGTGAAGCACTGTAATGCCCTCACTGCAGAGCTCCAGAGACTGCAAGTCAAACCAGAAGGGGACAAGAGGAAAAACACACAGATTTTTACCAGCCCTTTTCATAGCAGTAGGCAAAGCAGCAGAACTACACCATGTGCTGAGCCACGCAGCCTTTCCAGGTGGGCACCAGCACCTGTTACAGTATGCTGAAGCATGTTATACTGTCCCCCTCGCTCAAGAAAGCTGAAGACTCTATGATGCAAACTCCAGCTGTCCCTTGTCAAGGGCCAGAGGCAATCAGGATATTTTAAATTAGGAATGGGGCAGCTGGAAATAGCTCTGCTCTGATCTATATATTCTTTGCAGAAGTGTAGGAAACGTACAAGAAATCACAAGACATCTGCTTTCGTTCATGACAGCAGGTGAGATGCAATAATCTTTTGCTCCCTTTGGTCTAAAAGTGAACATTACAATTCAGGGTACTCTTCTTCTCCCCTGCCAGTATTTCTTAGATCCAGATTTTTACGCCAGTGTACCCAATAGTCTTCTCAATAGCATCTCTGCACTCTGCCAACCCATTATTGTTACTGCCAATAAACATGCCAATTTAGAAAGGGGCTGATTATGTAGTTCTATGTAGGACAGTATAATAATATATCTCAACAGCAATAATCATTGTTATCTATACTTGACAAGTGCAACATCCAAACTTTAAAATGAACCAGCCTCTTAAAAGAACAAAGCTTTTGTCAACAAAAGGCATGCTCTCCAGAACCAGCTAGAAGGAAGGCAGAACACCTGCTTAGACATTAGCTATTATGTCTAAGCAGGTGCTCTGCCTAATATCATCTTCCATTAATACCTGGTCCAAGGCCTACAGGAGTTTTATAATTGATTTCAGAGGGGTTTAGAATATGTGTTTACATTGTACTGTCTTTTGTGCATACTATTCAATAAATACTTTGTATTTTAACCAAAAAATGTAATTTTTAGTTTACAGAAAGCAAAATTCAAAATACAATTTGCAGGTATCAGACTGGAGACTGAGACTTGAACTTCATCCCTTCAGGAAGAAGGAGCTCGGCCCTATGAACAGCTGCCAGCAGTGGCAAAAGTTCCACCTGGGAAATGCCAGAGTCATGGGGGCAACCAAAGTACATAAATTGTCCCTGAATCTGCAATTCTGGTGACTGTCACAGACTGAGGCACAGAGTAGTGATACACAGCAGTATGACACATGATCCTCTTCCCAATGAGCTGCTCCCTCCCTCCCTCTTTTGTTTGGATCTACCTCTATGCCAGACAGGACATATGACTGTCTTTGAAGGGCAGCCTCACTACTGACAACTGCACTTCACAGCACTGCAGGGTTCTCTCCAGGAGAGCAAGTTTTCAGAGTACAGAAAGAGCCTACAACAAGGATGAGATCCTTTTCAGGCTTCTAAACGTCCTCTCTCTTTCTTTTAAATATATTAGTTTACTTCTAACTAAACATAGTTAAGGATGCCTATAATCCCTACTAGCTTTACAGAGGATGCAGGTCCTTAAGCTGTTGTTGGGCTTTTCAGGTTGCAGATGTATTTAACCAAGAGCATGCTGAATCTGGGCACAAGCACATCTGCTCTTCTGTCATTCTGCACTGAAGTCAACTTGTTATATCCAACCTGACACATCACGATCTCTTCTGAGACAGGCTCGGGAGGAAGGAATACTGATGACATGTTTGTTTATAACCATGTTTATTAGACATATGTTCCTTAATCACACAAGTCGTAAGTAGATTATGCAGACAGTACTTCTGACAATAGCAAACATCTCCGGGCTGCTCCTTATTGTGAGTGATGGCAGCAGAGACCGAGATGCACTAAGGAAGTCTGAGCACCCTCGGAAATATTCCCCTGCTCCACCTTGCCCCCACAGTAACACCCCTTCAGCCTGGAAACCAGACAGATTTCTGAAGCTGACCAGCTGGTGACTGCCACCCCAAGGTAAGTGAGCCACCATTGTATCCTTAGTGGTACCATCAAAAAATCAGGTCCCATTTCCACCTTATATACTAATAGAAAATAAACTAGAAATAACTAGAAATAACTAGAAATAACTGTGCTCTTGCTAATGAAGGACGATTTGAAAAACTTTTGCCATTTCAGGTGTCATTTGTGACTACGGAGTTTTAATGGTACAATCTATTTTGACTAACATTAAAAATTAAAATACCCCTTTTATGGTCAACATAACCTTATCCGTATCCCTGTTTTGACTTCCACTCTTTATTTATCCAAGTCTTTGTCACCTTTCAGAGTAGCCAATTTTTTTTTTTTATATTGGAAATTACACTGAGTGTCTTTTAACCATACTTCTAAATATATAAATAATACCTTGCAGAATACTTAATTCTAGGGAATTTCTATTCTTTACACTCTTATATTAAGTCTATGGTATGTTAAACACCTGCAAGCATAGTTAGTTTTAAGGTGTGAAAGTGAGTATTATGCATTCATACACCTTAAAAGAAAAATGAGAGAGGGGAATGAAGGAAAATTCAAATGGTTATATTTGCACCACTGACCATCAGGCTCTGGAAAAACAGTACCTACCTCAGCAATTGTAGAGTCAGAGCTGGAGGAGGTTTTCTACAGGTTAGGCATTTCACATCCATTGGCCTTTAGACACGCAGCGAGATTGTTTCAAATGGCCTGTTAATATCGTGATTCCCACCTCTAATGTGATCAGTGTTAATTATTCTGGAACAAACTCCCTTGCAGTCGGGTAGAACCAAAATTCAAGGTTATGTGGCCTTCTCCTCAATGGTTATGTTTAATAAGATTTCACTGCTTCATTTCCTTCCAGAACCTGCCAACAATCCAGTTTCACGAAACATCACAAAACTCTGAAGTTGAGTCTGTTCAGGTTATTGCTGCTAGGAGGCATCACTGTGAAAGGAGGACCAGTTCCTTCAGCAGCTTACTAAAAATAGTGTTTTGTATCACAGAGATCACTGGTTCAAGATACTATGAAAATAATCAAAAGCCGTAAAATAAATACCTATTTCAGAAGACAGTAACGTGGAATTATCTGGCTCATAAACCCAGTGCCACATGCAGTGCCGCTGCTCAGGAAAACACCTATGGAGAACCCTAGAATGAAATATCCCTCCAGTCAGCCATTCAACAATCAACAAAAATTCACAATCAGTATAAATTCCAGCTGCTCTTTTAGCACTGCCAGTAATGGGTAATGACCTTATTCTTCTTGCCAGGCAGACAGTTACGGAATTACAACCATCTTCCCACTTGGATTGGGATGTAGGTCTGCAGGTTTATCCTCTGAAAACAGAATGTGAAGGAAAAAAGGTTTCTCTAAAGCTGCTGATGAAAACAGCAATTTGAGATGAAGAGTTTCAAGGGTTGCCAGCAGCCAGACCTCCTACTGTAGTATAAGATTCTCTTATAGATAGTGTAAGATTCCCTTATACTGTCACAAACAGGGTCTTGCAGCCCTGCAGGTCAATCAACTGCATTTCTTCTGCTTAAGCAGAAAGCAGAGAGAACAGCCTTAAGTATTTAAATCTTGTCTTTATTTGCAAGTACCACTTACAGGTGGATGCAGAACTTGGAATAATAAATAAATCCAATTCTAGCAGCACATGGCCAAACAGGATTTTCACTGCCTGGAACAGAAAGCTTAAAATTCACTTGAGTGGCCTAAACCAATCCGTACTGCAGCACTGATTTCAAAATGCTCCTTTACTAATTACATTGGGAACCAGTATTCACTCCCACCCGAGGGCTCAAATACTCTTTAAAGAATAGGATTATAACATCAGCACAGGATAATATTAATACTTTACACACATAAGGTCCTTCCATGAAGCACAATGAGCTTAAACAAACCTCAGTACATACCTCTAAGTGTCAA